>NC_143060.1:66642500-66992500 GCF_052426305.1 Pelodiscus sinensis
CCATTGACTTCGCAGCCACTGCAGTGGACTCCGAGTGCCTTGCGGGAGGTCGAGAAGACTGCTTCTCCTCTGTGCCACACACGCAACTCACTGACACACGTTCAGGTGGCAAAAGAAGCCCTTGAAAGTTAGGAAAGGCCAGACGTTAGGTTTTTCTGTGCAGTTGGAATTCAGGCCCCTTGAGTGTATGCAGTATGATACCGTAAGCCCAGACATGTGCCTGCTCTGGGGAAGAGGCAGGGCTGTGTAGTGAAGAGCCCAATCTTGTTTGTTGCAGAGATGAGGGATGTAGGAAGACAAAGTTATGATCTCATGCAGGGTTCCCTCTAAGTTTCTCTGTCCATGTGTGGAATAAATTTTATATGCACCAAAGCATGTGTGGATGTGCACCACCAGTACAAACATGCTGCTGGATGTGGGCGCTCTGCTAATCAGCTGGGTGGTGTTTTAATGTCGCCTGTCTGGCTGCCCAAGTGCTCAGCTTACAAGGAACATGGGTTTGTGGTTAAGACAGTTAAATGCACCTAGATGGTTGAATTTTCTTCTTGGCCCCTGCCTCAGAGTTCCTATGGAATCCTAAGAAACTTAAATTGAACCAAACTGTGTTCTGTCCGTCTTCCTTTAATCCCTCATGCCGCTGCTCCCCAGCTGTAAAATGGGTCTAATAATGACACCTAATGTCACAGGGTGTTGAGAAGGTCAAATTCATCAGTACAGGGCGTCCCTACTAAGTCGCCCCGGTATACATCTGTTCTACACTGAAGTCGTTGACGTTTATAGGAACAGATGTGTTAAGTCCTCCTATTCTTCCCCTAAAAGTCATGCGAGGCACTGCCCCAATTTGCCCAGTCGGCCGTGGGGAAAAAATTCCCCGCTTTCAGTTGTTCCGCTATAAATTCAAGTGTTTTGGAACGTATCTTGGGCTTATAGTGAGGACAGCCTGTCTTTGTGAAGCCCTGAGAAATGACGTTAATTCTCACCAGACACACAGGCTCTGAGGAGACTAACAAGTCGGTATTCAGTGGGGGAGGTCGTGTTCCTGTCCCAGCCACAAAAATCATACAGCCTAATAACAGAACGTTGGTGGCTTTAATAAGAAGGAGGAAAATTAGATTACAGGAGGGAAAGGACTTAGGAGGAGGGATTGCATATCCCTGTGGATCAGACACGTGCCGATAGCCTCGTTGAGCCCTTTATCACGAGACGTGCTTGTGTCTTCTGCGCCTTTTCCAGTCGCTTGTTTGCTCTGGGGAATGTGCGTGTCGCACCCTCCCCTTCTGCAGTAGCCTCTTGCAAAGCCGTTGGTTTGCGTGTCTGTTGGCAGCATGCTTTGCATAGCCAGCCTGGAAAATTGCTCTTTTCTACCCCTTCCTCTTCCTCCCCTCCTCCCTCTGCTGCGTTTGCGAGAATTTCCTCTGCAGAGAATGTCACGTCGACCCCCTTGGCCCTGCACTCTGAAGCTGTGACTTCCTGTGGTCTGCGTTTGGCTTGCCTCGATGTCGGAGGGGAATCAGCTCTCGAGTGTCTTTAGGTATCTCTGTTGCCAAGTGCAAAAGGGTGGAGGTGGGCGGGCAGTGCCCCACAACCGCTCCCTGTAACGATCAGCCTCACCCGCAATCACTGAGTCAGCGGCTCTTGGCACGTCGGGCCGGGATCTCGCTCCTGTGCTGCCCAAAGCATGGAACTTTTCAAGGACTTGTCTATGCCAGAGTAATGCGGCAAAATTGTCCCAGCCATGGCGACCAGGTGACACCCCTGCCTCAGTTTCCCACCTGGGGTTAATAAGAACTGTGGCCCAGCTCCTTAAAGGTGTTGAGTTGCCAAACTCCCAGCGAAATGAGCAGCAGCTTAGGTACCTACATAGCTTTGACGGTCTGGGCCTACCTACGTCTCTAGGGGGTTGTGAGGGTGGTTCCGTGAGCGGCTTTTCCAGGGCTGAGACACTTTTGGATGGAAGATGTTATGGAAGTGGGAAGTGCTATTACGTGTCAATGAGCAGCTGTGTGGGGCTTTAATCGTGCTAGATAAAGACCTCGCAGCACTGACTACTTACCCCATGGTTTCCATCTGCACCTTGCCTTAGTAGCATGATGGTAGGCTGTAAAAGTATGTATGCATGGCAGCGGGCAAAGAAAAGAGATTCTTTACGTGCTCACGTAGGGTGCGTCTACACAGCAGGGCTCAACTCAAAATAAGCTCCGTGACTTGAGCGACGTCAATTGCCCAGCGTATTTCGAAATAGCTTATTTCCAAAGAGGGAGCATCTACACAGCACTTACTTGGAAACAGAGCACCCTTCCTCCGACTTCCCTTGCTCCTCGTGCAATGAGGGTTATAGGCGTTGGAGTAAGTAAGTTCTCCAGCTTGACGATATTTCAACGGGATTTCAAAATAACTGCCTGCTGCGTAGATGCGGACTAAGTTATTTCGAAATGATGTTGCTGTGTAGACGTTCAAATCAAGAGAACAAAGTGGGGATGGTTGGGCCACACGCTCAGAAAACCATCATCCAGCATCGTCCATCAGGCTTTCCCATGGAACCCACAAGGAAAACGCAGAAGAGGAAGACCTCGGACAACGTGGAGAAGATCGACTGAGATTGAAGGACAACAACTAGGGTATTCCTGGAGTCAGCTAGAAGTTTTGTCTTGAGACAGAGTGAAGTGGAGAAGACTTGTAGATGACCTATGCTACCCTCGGAGTACAAAGGTTTAAGAAAAAGTAGTAGATGTACCGATAAGGACACTAGGAGCCTGGGTAATAAACAGCACCGTGCAGAAATGCTCTTGAGCGAGAAGCTGTGTGAATGAGTTGGGAAGTGAAAACGGGTGGGAAGATGCGTGTGGCTGGAATAGGAGGTCTGTTTAGGAAGGACGGCAGTTGGAGTGGGGGAGAAACAAGTGGTGGACAACGTTGTATATCAGGCCTCATTCCTTGTTCGAGCTAATGCCAGCTCAGAAACATGGCCCTTGCGTGTTCATGGATCAACGCTCTCGCTAATAAGTGCCAGGCAGAATCATTTTCAAAGGGCTGCCGACAGAGCAGGTTTTTGGGGCGGGCCATGATTGCATTTCGGCCTGACCTCCCGAATCCTCCCTGGCTTTTGCTCTTTTGCTCGACAAATTTTCTCCAGCTTTTTTTTTTTATTATTTTTTGCTTGACAAATTTTTGTCTGGTATTTTTTTACCATCTGGTAACCCTATGGGCGAGTTGGGCAGTCTCCCGGGTGCCAATTGGTTAGGACCAGGCCTGGTGCCAGGTGTGTTTATCGACCATCAGAGCAGACGAGACAGCAGGACAAGCAATTGTGTGGGGGAAAAAACCCTGCATCATCTGGGGAGATAAGCTGGAGGTGTTCTGCTGCCACTAGTAATCTTTGGTGTTTGTAAAAAAAAAAAACACAAAATATTGTGGCCAACGCTGGGTGGCTGTATATTAGACCCTCACTCTTGTGCTTTTCAGTCTGGTCGGCTAGTCAAAGTTTGGGGCACGGGCAATGTTCTCACTGGAAGTAGAAACTGATGAAGTCCAGTATTTGCTGGAGTTGACGTTGCTTGTTCCGCATTTCTCTGCCGTCTCCACAGTGGGAGGCTGACAGGAGCAAACGCTCAGTTCAGCTTCCCTTACTCCTCCCACAGGCAGGAGTACTGCCCCCAAAGGGGAAGCCCTCTGAGCTCGATTCAGTGAGTCTTAACTAGACCAGCTAAATTGAACTCCGGATCGCGGCATTGTTGGTCTTCCCTCTACGGAAGGCCTGGCCTTAGAGATTAACATGTATTGGGGCATAAGCTTTCATGGGCACAGCTCACTTTGTCAGATGGAGTGGAAATTACAGCGGCAGGGGCATATATAAGGAAGAAGATTCTTGTGTTAATGAGAATAATCAAGTCAGGGTGGAAGTGGCTTGTTCAGAGCATTTGAGTCCAGCAGATCCAGAGAAGTGATTATTCGCCGTTATTCAGCTCTGCTGAGGCCACATCTGGAGTATTGTGTCCAGTTCTGGGCCCCCCACGATAAAGGATGTGGACACATTGGAGAGGGTCCAGCGGAGGGCAACCAAATGATTCGGGGGCTGGAGCACATGACCTACGAGGAGGGGCTGAGGGAGTTGGGTCTGTTTAGTCTGCAGAAGAGAAGAGTGAGGGGGGATTTGAGAGCAGCCTTCAACTTCCTGAAGGGGGGTTCCAAAGAGGCTGGAGAGAGGCTGTTCTCAGTGCTGGCGGATGGCAGAACAAGGAGCAATGGGCTCAAGTTGCAGTGGGGGAGGTTTTGGGTGGATATTAGGAAAAGCTATTTCCCTAGGCGGGTGGGGAAGCCCTGGGCTGGGTTCCCTAGGGAGCGGGTGGAATCTCCATCCCTAGAGGTGTTTGTCCCGGCTTGACACAGCCCTGGCTGGGATGATGGAGTTGGGCTGGTCCTGCCTTGGGCAGGGGGCTGGACTCGACGCCTCCTGAGGTCCCTGCCAGCCCCGGGGTTCTAGGATTGATTCCCTGCGGGGGAAGTTGCCTTTGTCATGGTTAGCCGGCTGAGATCCTCAGTCACCCTCCACTGACGGCATTGACTTGGGGTTTGCCGGTCAGGCTAACTAAGGACTCCAGGGGTGGGAGCTTTGTGAAGTCTTGGGGGGTGTTCCTCTGTCAGCTCCGCTGCAGCCCCGTGCAGGCCTGCCGTTCTGAGCTGGGCTGTAGGGAGAGGACAGGGCAGCCTGCGCTGGTGTCTGGCCCATTGGTGAAGGCGCCGAGCCCCCACCCTGCAGCATACCCCAAGGGGGCGGCCCCACAAACTGGCAGGACGACGTGGGGGAGACCCAGGGTGCGGCTAGCGGCCACCCACATGGGGCATTGGGGGGAGCTCAGCCAAGGGCACTGGGCTAATCCACGGGAGGCTGCGCTGCGCTTAGGGACTGGGGGGCCGGGGGGCTAAGCGCCTGTGTCAGAGGGAGCCGTCTCTTTAAAAGGGGGGGGGAGGAGTGGGTTGTCTGGGCCACTGTTGCTGGGCAGAGTGATCCTCTACACCTGGCAGCTCAGGTGCGCTCGTTGGGGCCGGCTCTGGCTGGAGGAGACTGAGCCAGGGGCAGCAGGCAGGCGGCTCTTACCCCTGCCAGGGCCCACAGGGCTGGGGAGGGAGACAGGCGGCTGGGGCCGTGCCCGGGGTTGTGCTTTTAGCCACGCGGGGCTGGAGGCTGCCTCCGTAGGGTTGCCAAATGGTTTAACCAAAACTACCGAACCCCCCCCCCCCCCCCCCCGACCAAAAAACCAGGGAAAAAAATTCTGTGGAGAGAAAAAAAGGGAGGGGAGACCAAAGCTGTTGAGCAAAAACAGAAGAAAGGCCCTGACTGCAGTTAAGCAAAAAAAGTCAAACGTTAAAATGAACAAGTCAGCTTGGCCCCTTTCTGAAAAGGCTTTTTTGCCGGCGGCCAGTTTGTTTTTCTGCTCCAGCCACAAGACAAGCCCCTGTGGAACTGGGTAAGTGGGGGATGGAGGAAGGGCTGGCAGGGGGGTTGCGGGGGGGCCCGGTTGTCGAGAGTGCAGGGGAAGAGCTGCCCGGACTCCCACTGAGCCCCTAACCCCGGCTTTTGGGCTCTCCGTCCCGTCTCGGTGTGCTGCGTGGCCCGAACTGGCCTCATTTGGCGTGTGGCTTTCTCTTGATGCCTGTTGTACCTGTGAAGACCGTGCCTGTGGGCTGTAAACCCGCCACGTGCGGTGGGAGCAGTCAGAGGGTTGTGTAGGATGTTATGAAGTTATTTTGCGAAATGCAGGCCTTTGGTTCCTTTCGGGAGTGGCCCTGTGCCACAGACGGATCGCTGGGTCGCTCTCCAGCTATTTTCTAGGGGCTGGGTGTTTTTAAGACCCTGCAGAAAGGCAGCGTGGTCTAGCCCCCCCAGGTTACACTGACACCCTGGGCAGAGGCCCACGGGTACAAATTAGGAGCCTTTTCAGTCGTCTCAGAAGAAGCCGGTTCTGAGCAGGCCCAGGCAGCGATTTCGGGGGCATGTTCTGGTGGGCAGCAAGAGCGGAGCTGGCCTGGCTGTGGCAGCTTAGAGACAGCTCCCTCTGACACGGGCACTTAGCCCCCCATCCCCCCAGTCCCTAAGCGCAGCGCAGCCTCCCGTGGATTAGCCCAGTGCCCTTGGCTGAGCTCCCCCCAATGCCCCATGTGGGTGGCCGCTAGCCGCACCCTGGGTCTCCCCCACGTCGTCCTGCCAGTTCGTGGGGCCACCCCCTTGGGGCATGCTGCAGGGTGGGGGCCCGGCTCCTTCGCAAATGGGCCACAGACACCAGCCCTGGCTGCACCCCAGCCTGCAGCTGTCCGGTGGCTCCACTGATCTCGCCTCGCCAGTTCTGGTTTCACCTCCAAAGCTAAGGAGAAGTTGAGCCTGGATCCATTCCCGCTTGGGCTGGAACAGGAGCCTTGAGGCCCTTTCTGGGCTTCAAAGTCCGGGGTTGAGCCCAGGCCTGGGGGCCTACAGAAGGCCTGTGCAGCCACGCCGGCACATTGCTGTGTGGATCGACGCTGAGCCTCACTGGCATGGGTTGGGGGGGGTGCTGAGTTCCCTCTGCAAGGTGCAGCACGCAACACAGCCCTGCTGCCTGGCACGGAGGAGAGCGCAGGGGCGTGGGGCTGGTGCCACAGCTTCTTCTAACCTTCCCAGATCCTTGTGCACGGGGAACAAAAGCAACAAGCCAACACAAGGCTCCTGCAAGGGGCAGCTGATGCCTTACCGAAGGTGGCTGCAGAGTTGTGTCCGTTCTGTGTCCTGAGCAGGACAGAGCTGCCGGTTAGGAGCAGTGTCAGGCAGCTGCGATACGCGGAGCACGTCAAGTTAGGATAAAATACTGGGGGGAGAGGGAGACAAGCTCTCGTGTAAGTGCCCTGTCTGCCCTGTGCTGCACTGGTACCTGCGTAACTGGGCTGGGTGTGATCTAGCTTGGAATTTCTTGAAAGACCCATCAGTAGTGAGGGATGGGTGAATCAGTTCAGCCTGGCAGCTTTCAACTCCTGCCCTCCAACTGTTGTGTGGCGTTGCTGTGCGCCGCACCAGAGGTGGCTGCATTTCAGTGCCGGAGGAGGAGGAAATGACCGTTCAGGAGGGGAGTAGTCACATAAATGAGATGATTGCATTGTGCTCAAGCTGAAAGGACAGTCCTGGGGTTCAGAAGTTAACCCTTGTCCCCTTTGCCACACAGCCTGCTTCGGAGGCCGTCTGAGCAGCAGTGCAGACCATAGAGGCGGGGCTGACTCCGTGCGGCTGGGGAAGGATCAACAGGAGGTTCGTCGCTAGCTGGTGCCACGTCCTGAGTGCTGGTGAGTGCCGTTTGGACATGCCTCGGGGACCGGGAGGCTGGAGACGTTCCTGCAGATCTTGGCTAATCTGATTCACAGCAAATAAGGCCCTGATTTGCGTCCCTCACTTTGCATACCCGCCAAACGTGGGGCCAGCTAATGGCCTATTGATCCTTCTTCCGTTCTCTGGGAGCAACAGCGTTGCTGCATTTGGGGAAGGGGAGAATTACCTCTCCAGGATGAATTCGCACCAGAGCAGGGAGCCGAGCTGCATCGCGTGGGCCCTGCTGGCGGCAGGGAAAAGGAGCCATGGGGACTGCTGGGTAAAACGGTCGCCTGGGAGAGATCTCGGGTTGTCCCCAAAGAACCTGAGTTTTGTCTTGGAAGTTTGCCTTCGGTTTCAACCCACCAAGGGCGGCGGCTGGGCACGCCGGGCCCCTGGGAATCGCTGGGCTCCTGCCCCCATCGGCAGGCCTGGCCTTCGGCCTCATGTGTTCACTGACCTCCACCTCCCCCCACCCCCAGTGCTCCCTAGCCGGGCCGGCTTGGGGGGTCCCTGCCCTTCGAGTGCTGGGCCAGGGCCCCAGGCAGGAGAGCAGCAAGCAGAATGTGCTACCTAGCTCCAAATCAGCCCTGCCCAGGGCCAGGCCTGCCTGTGATTCAGAGATTTGCATGGTGCTGCTGTCTTGGCACAGGTGAGTCACCCCCGGTAATGATGGGCCCTTTTTCCACACAGTAGTGGAGCCTTCCGCCGGGGGGTACCCGGCCGCTGCGCCCTGACACGGAGAGCAGGACGGGGGGGCGCTGTGTGTGATGGGAGGGGACACAGCTCACAAGCCCTGGAGCTCGCTTGGGTTCCCAAAGCTCATGCTGCACTTCAGGCCTTTGGCTGGCCCCTGCCAGGGATTGCCCCAGCGTATTCTGGGACTTCCTCCGCAGCATCAGGGCTGCCATGGCCCGAGATGGGCCACTGGGCGGGGGAGCAGGGCCCTGAGGCAGCTACAGGTGCGCTCTGTCTCGGGGGCTTGGCTGGCGGGGGCCGTACTGATGGCCGGCTCGATCGGGTGGCCTCTTCTGCTCAAGCGGCGAGGAGTCCTGTGGCACCTTACAGACTAACTGAAGTGCTGGAGCAGAAGCTTTCGTGGGCAAAGACCCACTTCGTCAGATGCAGGTAGTGGAAATTTCCAGAGGCAGGTATAAATATGCAGGCCAGGATCAGGCTGGAGATGACGAGGTGGATCCAATCAGGGAGGATGAGGCCCACTTCTAGTAGCTGATCTGGAGGTGTGAACACCAAGAGAGGAGAAGCTGCGTTTGTAGTTAGCGAGCCATTCCCAGTCTGTGTTTAATCCTGAGCTGATTGTGTCAAACTTGCAGATGAACTGTAGCTCAGCGGTTTCTCTTTGAATGGTCCTGAAGTTTTTTTGCTGCAGGATGGCTACCTTGAGATCTGCAATCGTGTGTCCAGGGAGATTGAAGTGTCCCCTTCAGGTTTTTGTATGTTGCCATTCCTAATATCTGAATGGGCCTCATCCTCCCTGATTGGATCCACCTCGTCATCTCCAGCCTGATCCTGGCCTGCATATTTATACCTGCCTCTGGAAATTTCCACTACCTGCGTCTGACGAAGTGGGTCTTTGCCCATGAAAGCTTCTGCTCCAACACTTTGGTTAGTCTCTAAGGTGCCACAGGACTCCTCGCTGCTTTTGCAGATTCAGACTAACACGGCTCCCCCTCTGATACTCGTCTGCTCAGAATCGCTTTGCGAGTCTCTCCCCGGGAACGCGCTCTCCTTTGGGGTGGGGGAGGTGATCAGCTTCCTCCCAGTCACCGTTTTTGGGTGACTGTGTTGTTCCACGCCCACGGAGGAGCCTGTCATCGCAACGGGCCTGCTCCTGAGTGACAGCTTGGGGGAGGGGGGAATTGCAACACATGGGACTGCTGATTAGAGCGGGAGATGGAAATAAAACCGGCGTTTCCTCTGCCTCTCGTGTGCGCGCGGCGGCAGGAAATTGTGCGACCATGGGCCAGGAAATGTAGGTCACCATGTCATGCTCGTGGCTTTCTTGCGTTCAGTTCCTGGTAGCAGAGCCTCTGAGAGGGGGTTCCTGGGGCTTGTCAGCCCCATGTCGTCCTCCTGAGGGTTGCCCAGGGCAGGCCTCTCCCTTCGAGGGTGCGGAGAAGCCACGCTGCCGTCGGTGCCCGCTGGAGACGTCAGGCCGCCCGGCGGCTTGCCAAGGCTTCTCCGGTGGGCCCAGGCCAGCGTTCTGGACTCTCCATGGGAAGAGTCAGGCCTGGTCTGCGCTCAATAGACCAGGAGTGTGCAAAATCCCCCGCCCGCCCAGCGGCGTTGGTAAGCCTGCCTAACCCCCGTGGGCAGAATTATTCCGGCATTGACTTAGCCACCGGCTCTCGCGGCTTGGCCTCCTGACACAGCCTCCCCTGGGCCAGTGCGCCTCCCATGGTGCTAGGCTGCGCTGCCTGTCGGGCGCTCGAGGGCCGGCCACCTGAGCACTACCTGGCCATCCCGCTCTGAGCCTCAGGACGGGGGATGTGGCAGCCATGCTGCCCAGGGGCTGCGGGTGGTGAGGCTGTGGCACATCAGGGCTGGGCCCCCCTTCCCCTGGCTGTCCAGAGGGATCCACGGGAAGGTGTGCTTGGGATGTATGTAGTGGAGGGGGTGCAGGGAGGGAGGGCCTAAGGAAAAGGGCTGGGCGGGGGGGCTTGCTTCCCAGCATTGACACCCCCCGCCCTGTGTCAATGGGAGAAGCCCATTGTTTCCTTTACCTATTCTGTGGCCCCCTCGTAGCCTTTCAAGTGCAGCCAAGCCATGACGGTAAGCCAGTCGCTAAGCCGAGGCGGGTGAGTGAAACACTCGCTAGCTGGGCAGTAAACATGCCTGGCTGAGGTTTCCTTGTGAGGCAAAACAGCTGCAGAAAAGGCGCCAGTGTGGGGGCCGCCTTTGGAGCCCGTGAGAGCGTCCTTATGCTGGGCAGAGGGAAAACTGGGGGAATACTGGGCATTAGAGAGATCCCAGGAGACACAGGAGAGTTTGCGGACAGGGCAGTGCGGGTTTCAGTGGGATACTGAGCCGAGTGACTTGCCTCTGCAGGTTCCAACCTTCTGCCCCAGAGAGACAAGACTCCGGTACGTTCTGTCATAAGCTAAATGAGTGACGAAAGGAATCGGCTGCTGTCATTGACATTGAACGGTTATGGTGGGGGGAGGGGAAGATGGAGAAGGGGGAAACAGTGGGAAGGTCTTGGAGAGGGACGTCCCGATGGGCAATTTTAAAAGGCTTGGATTTGGAAACCAGCATCTTGTTGCGCACCTGCAGTTTGGGGGATTCTTTCAGGCATCTGCACACCTGACCTGGCATGTGGCAATACCACTTGAGTGCCCCGTAGTTAGTGGCAGACGCTGAAGGGCGGCTGAGTCGTGGCCTGTGTAAAACACAAGGGTGAGCTACGAACGGTTGATTTAGAACTCTGCAGGCGTTAGACGTTCACCATCCCCCCACGCTGGGATACACCCTCCTGGGCAGGGTTTCCCTGGGTGTGCTCTGGGGCGCCCTGGGGCTCCACGAGAAAATATTAACGACCGTTGCATGCAAGAAATAAAAATAGAATTCCAGAACGTTGTCTATCTGGGCACCTATTGAATTAACAATCACAGGATTTTAAGGGCTCCATCAAATTTTCAGATTTTCCATACTACATGAATTCAGTTCTTCCAGTCCTCCCGCATAGGTCATGTTTTCTAGACCTTTACTCGTTACCTCTAGGAACAAGGAAAACAAACCACCTCCAGAATGGAGGCCTGTATCCTAGGAAGTAATGACTTTGGAAAGGATTTTGGGGTCACGGTGGATGAGTAAATACACACGAGCTCCCAATGTGAGGCTGGGGCAAAACATGGCTAAAGTGATCCTGGGATGTATAAACAGGTGAGTTTCGGTGCATGTGACTTTAGTGAGCCCAATACTGTGCCTGGTTCCAGAGTCCCCATTTTGAAAAGGGTGTTGAGAAACTGAAGTGGGTGCAAAGACAAGCAATACGAACATGATTTGAGGGCTGGCGAAATGCCATGTAGTGAGCTATGCAGAGTGCATTTTCTTTCCTTTATCAAAAGAAGATTGAAAGGTCATTGTGGTGTAGGAAGGAGGAAAAAAATATCAGGTACTGAGGGCTCTTCGTGCCAGCAGAGGAAGGTAGGATGAGACCCCCATGGGGCCTTACAAGCCAGACACATTGTACAGTAGACTTCCAATAATCCGGCACCTTTGGGACCAAGGTGGTGCCGGATTATCGGATATGCCAGAGTATCAGGAGGTACTGCATACGCCCAACCCAATCCCCCTCTCCTTCCCCAAACACTTCTGCTCCCTGCTGTAACCTGATCCCACTCCTTCCCCCAACCTTATGCTGGGTCCCGGTACAGCCGGCAAGTGTGCTGAGCGGCTGGCTTTTCAAGCAGCAGGCCTGGATGCGTGAGTAACCCAGTTCTCCTCCCCTTCCCCTTCTCCAGAGCCAAACACTTCTGCTCCCTGCTGTAGCCCACGTGAGAGCAGCTGACCAGAGCGGTTCTGGGTTCCGTCCCGGTTCCGTCAGGAGCGCTTGCCATTTTGATGCCGGACTATCGGGAGAGCCGGACTATTGGAGCTTTACTGTAATTAGAAATAAGGCTCAGAAGTTAACAGGGAGGAGGATGAAACTACGGAGAGAAGTGGTGGGTTGTCCATCTTCTGAGGTCTTCAGATCAAGCCTGGAGCCTCTCTGGAGGGTCCTCTTTGCACAGAGATAGCTAGAGGAGATGCGGTGACCCGTGTGTGTCAGGTGATCAGACGAGATGATCTCCTAGTCTGTCACATTCTACTTACCAGTGGCACCAGGCTTGAGGTGGGAATTTGAAGCCAGTTCAGTGCTGAGCTGGGTAACTAATCTGTTCCCAGTTGCAATTGTTCGTTCCTTCACTGTTCCGGCTGCATGAGCTGCCGTGTGGTGGCTGTTCTTGTGGGCAGTGCCCCTGGCGCCGCGGGGTCTCTCGACTAAGGGGGGAGGTTGTGTCGCAAAAGCCAGGCGGGTGGTCCAGGCTCTCCCGAGTGCGTAAGCACCCTCGCCACTGAACGTTGTCCCTTATTTCTACTTTGGATTTGTCAGGCTTTCACTTGCGCCGTCCACGTGCCTTTCTCCAGAGCTCACCAAAGCTGACTCAGTTCTTCTTCCTTCTCAGATTTATTGAGTCCAGGCACTTTACTCCCTGTCGCCGTCAGGTGAGACCTTGGAAACCTTAGGTCTTATCTGCTCTGCATGGATACCAATGATCCCATGATGCTTTGCTCAAGCGCAAGATTTTTGCCTTCATGTCCTTGGCCAAAGCACTGCTTGACCACCCGGCTGCTTCGTGACCTGTTGCCGACAGCTTCCCATGCCCGAGACGGCTGCGTTTCACGTGGCGTGTTAGGTTGTGAGAGTACGTTGGGATTCTTCAGGTGGGAAGATACTCACCCGAGTGTAAATCTTCTTTTTAAAGTGACCGACGTAGAAATAATAAATCCCACCAAGTTCTCTTGCACAGGAAAGCAACAGCGAAGGGTTGGCCAAACCCGCAGCCAGCCCTGCAGTCACAGGAATCAAAATATGTTTACAGGAAAGGAAACCGCCTGCTAGCTCAGCCTCCGATATTTCACCGGACCACAGCTGCCTTTCGGCTGCTTCTCGGAGGGTCAGTGGCTGTTCCTTAAGGAGCTGGTTGAAACCCCTCCCTGGGAGAGTTCTTCAGCATTGGATCCCCCGGTTATGCGGCTGGGGCTGGGGTGTGAATGTTCCCAGAGAGCTGAGAGCTCGCCCTCCTCTTTCTGGCGACGCTTCCGGGACGCGGGAGCCTGGAACGGGCTGGATTTGAAGGGAGCGGCCGTGGGAGCTGGACAGGCAAGCCGCAGACCCGGTGGAGCAGTCAGTAGCAGTCCCCCCAAAGGTAAGGGAAGTGCATGCTGTCACGCTGCCTCACGGGAATGAGGCTGACTGCTGGTCTGGAAAATGCTCTGGGGTCCTCAGTGTCCCTGCGTTAGGGACACCTAGACAGGCCCTTTGACACCATGTCAGGTAACTGGAATGAAACCCTGCCTCAAACCTCCCATCTTTAGGCCAGTCGATATTTCCACCAGGTGTCTAGAGAGCTCCCCCTCCACCCCCACTGGCTTCGCACATTGACGTGGGAGGAGGGGGGAGAGGGCTCTGCCCCACAGCCACCCCCGACGCTGGTGGGTGTCAGTAGATGGCATTTGTCCAACCCTTTGGATAGCTTCTCTCTCCAGGAACCTTTCCAGGAAGCAGATGGGCACTCACGATGATTGATGCTTTCGATCATACAGACTCCATCCACCCTGTACGAGGGATGCCATTTCTCCATGAATTGTGCTGTCTCTTCCAGTACTAGACCTGGGGCACCCCCCTTCCTCAAGAGATCGTTAATCTTGTTCCGTTTACCTGGCATTAGCCCATCTCCGCTTCCTCCCCTTGCTCATGTCTGAGCTGGGTTTCCTCCCAGCTTCCTCCTTTCTGCACCGTGGTTGGAAAATAGCAGAGGACTTGGGCTTGTTTTGCTGCTATCTGGCAAAATCTACCGAAGTGGAAACAAAACCCCGTCGCTCTTCTGTTTTAATGAGCTGATGCTTCTGTCCCACCTCTGTTCTGCCTGAAAGCCAGCGGGCAGAGCACCCTCCTGTCTGCTGATCCCAAGCATGGGGCATGACGTAAGAGCTCAAATGCCACCCGCTTTCCGGGAGACTTCTGCACCCATGTGCTGAACTCACTTTTGAAAATGGCACTTGCGCTCCTAAATCACCGTGACAATTTCTGAAATGTTCCCCACCATTCTGAGTGACAGAGAGCTAGTCCCTGAGCCCTTCTCCAGACCATAGGATGATGTCTCCTAAAACTAGCGGCTGGGAATTCCACGTTTGGGTGTGTTCCAGTGTTCTGGGCTGTTCCCCCCCTCTGTGTCATGCAGTGCGGTGACTAACATTTTCTAGCTTGAAATGCTTTCTTACCAAACTTCTCTCCCTCTGTTTTTAGAAACGTGCCCTGATGCCAGTGAACTGGTAAGCCGGGTGCTGTTTATTTCAGTTTAAACCCCAGTTCATCACATTTCCAGACCAGTCTGGGATTTCAATGCTTTAACAACATCCTTCCAGGAGAAACCTGATCTGATTCTCCTACCTGCTGCTCCATGTTAGGCCAACACCTGCCTAGTTTGCTTCATCCCACTCACTTAAAAACAGCTTGCTTACAAACTCAGGCACGACACTATCGCAGTCACGGTTCCTGAAAAAGGGTGGACTCGCTCGTTGTTACCATAGCATCGTCAAATCATTGGAATAGAAATCATGTCCTTACCTTTCAGTATGCAGTGCAGGTCCCTGGCAATCCTACATTTCTAGGACTCTTGATTTCTGAGCATGCTCATGTACCTCTAGTTTGGAGAATATGATTCATATCGTCTAATCCCCCCCCCCCCAGCCGAGGCAGGATTATTATGAAACGCACATGAATGCATGGTTGATGGCTCGCTTATGCTTACTTAACAAGCAAGAGAGCTAGTGGTATTGATTACTAAATCTCTACACGAATAGAGATTCACCCCCGATCTATTTCTTTGGCCGAGCTGGAACGCTATTATTAGTAATGACACTAATACTTTCACAGCAACTTTCATCTGGATCTCAGACCCTAGCGGTTGATAAATCATGTATTATCAACTTTGCAAATGGGGGTACGTTTGGATCGTGCTATCCAAGCAGAGGGTGTGAAGGGGATGCCGTAAGGAGGGGAGTGCAAGGTGAAATTCGGCACACGTCTTGTGAGCTGTGTCATTTGTGCTGGGGTTTTATGCCGAGTGCCTGTGTCTCTAACCAGGAGGCTTAATATTCCTCTGTGGATTGGGCTGCTGTCGACAGGCCTTCTTGGAAGGGGTGTGTGCAGAGGAGAGACATAGGCAGCAGCAAGAGGACTGAGACCCCAGCCCAGCCGGTCAGTGGCTGGAGGAGTGAGGAAATCCAAGGATTTGTGCTAGTCATCCTGACCACTCTGCTTCCCTGCAATGCCACAGAAGGGGCTGAGAGCCCCCAGGGTGTTTCTGAAACCTTTTGAAGTGGGACGAGGATACAGACGAGACCATCCCCCCCTCACTGGGCAGAGGGCTAGAGAGCGTTAGCATCCCAAATGCAAGACGCCCCAGTCTCTTACCAATGAGGGCAGACTCCTCATTGCCCAGCAAGGTCGGTCTTGTAATGTCCCTGCATGGCTTTCCTGACTTTGCCAGAGGAATTCCGGGGGTCCCTCTTGCCTGAGGTCAGAACAGGGTGACCAGAGCACCGCAGGATACGCGCCGAGATCTGTAAGTAGGATCCAGCAGGGCTGGTCCATCTGTTGGAATCAGGCCCCTTGAAAGCCACCATCGGTCAGTCCTGCGGCTGAGAAGGTAACGGAGAGGTGAATGGGAACAGAGCAGAGACCATGGCAAGCGGGGAAACGTGGCGGGGAAGGAACTCGTGTAGAGAGAACCTGTAAAAATACGCAGGGCCCGGTCCCCAGTTGCTGTACACATCTCTGGAGCTGTTGAGCTCAGTGGCACTAAGCTGCCATGGGCTAGCGCCAAGATCTGGCCACAAGCCCAGTCTAGTCACTGTCTCCACATGGGGGGAAAAGGACATTTCTGAGGGACGAGAATTGAAGAAGTTGGGGATTTCTTCTGTCTGAGTCCAGTTCCTGGCTTGGCCACAGATGCCCTATGTGCCCCGGGCCGGTTTTCCTAATCCCTGTGGGCCTCAGCTTTCCTGTCTGTAAAATGGGGCCACTAATATTTTGTCCCCTCCTCTGCTCCCCTCATCTCTTCAGGCTGTAAACTCTTTGGAGCAGGGCTTCTGTCTCTCCTTTTGGACAGCCCTCCCTGCCAAGCATTGCTGTGATGCAGATAATAAGTACTTGTGCCCAGCAGCTGAAAGGCTAGGGAAAATGGCATTCTTCCAGCTGGTCCACCGGCCCCCATCCTCTCCCTGACATCTGCTTTGTTTTTCACCATCTCCCGCACTGCAATCACGCCAACACACACGGCAAAACACCGCCCTCCCACAGCTGGGTGAATCACCAGGCAGATTCCCTCCAGAAGCGGTGGGTTCTACTCTCTCAGCCCGATAACAATCTCTCCTTGCGGGAGGTGAGAGCATCACAAACAGCTTCTCTGCATCTGGCCACCCTTTCAGAGGCATCCCCGGTGCCTCCAGCGCACATCAGCTGCTGAGATCAAAGGGCAGCGGTGCCTCCGTGCAGCCAGAGTTTGGAGGGAGATTTGCATAGCGCGGGCGGGGGAGGCTCCTGCTGGCTTGGGACTTTCTTTCTGTGGCGGGACGCACTGACCCCCTCCGAATCTGCCCACTCCCCCCGTGTTCCCCACCTTCCGTTAGTCCGGCTGGCCGCGGGGACGCGCTGCCCGCCTCTGGGCCCTGGGGCCCCCTCCTCTGGCCCAGCTGAGCCGTTTCTGAGAAGACAAATTGGGGGAAATCAATTGGTTTGCCCATAGTAAAAAACCAACAAACCCTTACACCTGTTTCCTTGGGAGCCCTGAAAGGGGGCAGGGGCTAGCCCGAGCAGCAAGGAGGTGCCTCTTGCTTTTCTGCTGAAAAGTCGCCCAAGCTGGGGCAAGTTCCAAGCCCCTGCCAGCGATGAGGCGCCCGGCGGAGGCCTGCCAGAGCTAGGGGAGATGTCTCTGAAGGTTCCACATGTGCGGAGCCTGCTCCAGCCCCTCGGCTCCTGGGTGCCACTGGATCGGGCATGTGCCAGCCCCACAGAGCACTGGGGTCCGAGCTGCCCACCCTACCTGAGCAGGACTCGCTCCTCAGTCGGAGCGCTCCCCGTCCTGGCGCCCCAGCCGCGAAGACACAGGGTGCAGCCTCATTGCGAATCAATGGGGTGTGAGGAGGCGGTTGCTGGAGCCAGAGAGAGGGCTGCAAGGGGAGGATCTGGGGTTCGTGGGGTGCAGGAGCAGAGCAGGAGACACGGGGGTGAATAAGCGCAGAGGGGTCGGGCACAGGTGGGTCTACTCAGCAGCCCAGACCCCCCTCCAGAACCCGGAACGGAGCCAGGCCTGCAGCATCTGTCAACAGCAGCTCAGCATGTCTCAGCCCCGCTAGCGCCTGGGCCGCACGTTGAGCTGCAGTCTGGACGCTGCGGGCCGCTCTGGCCGAGGGTCAGTGTGTCCCACGTGGAGCCCCGCAGGGCCTGAGGAAATGACATGTGCCAAGCTGAGCCCTGGGATGTAGGCAGCGCCCCACGCTGGCGGCGTGCGCCAGAAGGAGGTATCACCACGCCCGCACCAAACGTGCCCCCCGCTCGCCATCATAGTTCTACCCAAGAGACCGGTCACCTGGTCCCCTAGAGCCCATGCCACAGACACCACTGGTAAGCAGCTCTGCAGCAAACTAAGCCAAGGTTTATTAGCTAGGGGAAGGAGATGAGATGGGAGGTGGAAGCAGGTACAATACGTACACAGCTGAGTCTGTTCCCAATTCCAGCAGGTGGCAGTGGGGTAATAAAACGTTAGTTCCTCAAATCATCTCTGAGCCTCTCTGCTTTGCATCTTCCTCCTAAGGAATGGATCGGTCTTTGAATCCATTCTTCTAGCCCCCCCCCCCCCCCCCCGCCGCCCCAGCAAACAAGTCGGCAGCGTCACTGCCCCCGGGGGCATTTCCCTTGAGGAACCAAGTCAAAGGAAAAAAGCTTGAAAACTGTAATACAGTAAACTTCCGAGAATCCAGCATCTTTAGGACCCGCGGGGTGCCGGATTATCAGATATGCCGGACTGTCGGAAGGGGGGGCTATGAGGGTCTGGGGTGGAGTGAGCAGGATGGGGGGGCGGCGCTACGGGACCAACCCGGCAGCACCCCAAATGCTCTGCCCCAGACGTCCCCAAGTCAGCCACTGCTGAAACTGACCAGCGGCTGACTCGGGGAAGCCCAGGGCAGAGCAGCTCCAATTGTCCGGCTGCCTGGAGCACTTCCGGGTTCCAGGTGGTGCCGGACCGCTGGAGCTTTACTGTATTGCAATAATCGTGGTGATCGCTGATGGATACTGGGTGCAATTCCCACCTGGGACCGCTGGATGGCAGCATGAGCCGCAAAGTGGGGGTGCTTAGGCAGGTTAATTAAACCCGGGTGGTTACTGTCTGTGGGCTTTAAAACACGCTGCCGGCTGAGAACTGGCCACTAGTCCATAAAGAACCGTTTTGTGGGGGGCGGGAGGGAGGAAGGGAGAGTGGACCCAGCAGGCTCGGGGAAGGGGCTGGAAGAGATACGGGACTGGAGGACCATGATGAAATGCTAGAGCGAGAGGCGGAGGGAAGAAACAACAGAGGTGGGTGCGCAGGGGCCAGGCACAAGGCGCAATGAGACCGGGGGGGGGGGGAGTCTTGGCGAGATTGTGTACCAAGCCCTGGTGGCGACAGTGCTAATGACAAAAGTAGCGTACGGTGTCCAGGGAACCGATTCAGGCTCCGTTGCCCCAGGGCCGCAGCTGGTCCCGCTATTCCGACAAGCCCTTTCTCGCGTAGCCCAGTCCTTGGATCTAGGCTCTGCACAGAAGTGGGGCCTCTTTCGTGTCCCGGCGTAGTTAAAGCGGAGCAAGCCCCACGGGTGTGAACATGCTTCTACCGAGACAGCTACTGTCCTAGGAGAAGGGAGTAAGCTCCCCTGGCAGAAAGCACCTCTCTGCAGTGAGATCTGTGTCTGCACGAGAGGTGGTACTGGGATAACTCAGCCAGTAAGAAAATCACACCGCTAACCAACCCCGCTATGCCACTACGCAAACCGGGGGGAGCCAAAGCGGAGAGCAAAAGAGATGCTGGTTTCGCAGAAAGGAGAAGACAAATAATAGAAGATGGGAGAATAGTGATAGAAATGTAGCCGTGTTAGTCTGGTGTAGCTGAAACAAAAAACAGGACTAACAAGATGGTTTATTAGGTGATGAGCTTTCGTGGGCCAGACCCACTTCCTCAGATCAAATAGTGGAAGAAAATTGTCGCAACCATATATACCAAAGGATGCAATTAAAAAAAATGAACAAATATGAAAAGGACAAATCACATTGCAGAACAGAAGGGGATGGGGGGGGGGGAATGTCTGTGGGCTAATGGTATTAGAGGTGGTAATTGGGGAAGCTATCTTTGTAATGGGTAAGATAGTCAAACACCGGTGTAAAGTGTCCAATTTAAGCATGAATGACAGTTCAGAGGATTCTCTTTCAAGTGCAGTCTTAAAAGGCCTTTGAGGCAGGATGCAGGTACCCAAGTCACTGAGACAGTGTCCTTTCTGGTTGAAATGGCAAGAAACTGTTTTTTCTTTGTGATCCTGTCTAATGTCTGTTTTGTGGGCATTGATCCTTTGGCGAAGTGTCTGAGATGTTTGTCCAATGTACATAGCAGACGGACACTTCCGGCACATGATAGCATAGATTATATTTTTGGAGGCGCAGGAATATGTGTTCTTGATCTTATGACTCACTTGGTTAGGCCCAATAATGGTATCAGCAGAGTGAATATGTGGACAAAGCTGGCAACGGGGTTTGTTGCAAGGGAAGGTACCAGGGTTGGTATTAGTGTGGTATGTCCTGTGGTTGTTGGTAAGAATCATCTTGAGGTTAGGTGGTTGTCTATAGGAGACTATGGGTCTGTCTCCCAGAGCCTCTTGGAGTTTAGTATCCTGTTCCAGTATAGGCTGTAGTTTGTTGATAATGTGTTGGACAGGTTTAAGTTGGGGGCTGTAGGTGATGACAAGTGGTGTTCTATTGTTGCTTTTCTTGGGTCTGTCTTGAAGTAGATGGTTTCTAGGTATTCGTCTGGCTCTTTCAATTTGCTTTTTTATTTCTCCGGGTGGGTAGTTGAGGTTTATAAATGCTTGGTAGAGATCCTGAAGTTTCTGGTCTCTGTCAGTGGGATATTGAGGCTCCTCCCATTCCCTCCCTCCCCCCCACCCCGAGACGGTCCCAGGAAAGCAGTGGGCATAAATTAATGGAAGGAGGCTAAAACCAAGGCCGTATGTGCTGCCTTCAGGGTTACTGGTCTGCAGCTTTCTGCGCTCCCAGTCCCCGCGGGCAGTGGGTGGTGTTTTAGAGCCCACAGGCTCTGGATTCTGGTCATGATGGAATGGCCGAGACCCACCTCAAGCTATTGGAGAGATCGTCTGCAAAGACCTTGACTGACTCCATCGTACGCAGTGAGAGATCACTTGAATCTCTCCCCAGGGCAGCCGTCCTCAGAGCTCTCCGCTGTCTTCTTAATGGCACCAAACTCTTGGGAGCTGTTGGAGCTGCCGTGTTCCTCCCCAGAGAGATGAATGTCACTGCTGACTATGGACTCTCAGAATCCTAGCACATTGGGACTGGAGGGGACCTTGGGAGTCATCGAGTCCAGTCCCTGCCCCAGCACCGTCTAGCCCACCCCTGACAGGTCTGTCCAGCCTGCTCTTCAATATCTCCGGGGATGGAGATTCCACAACCTCCCTGGGCAATTTGTTTCCAGGCTTAATCACCCGGACAGGAAGCTTTTCCTCCTGTCCAATTTAAGCCCATTGCTGCTTGTCCTATGCTCAGACGTTAAGGAGAATCTTTTCCTCCCTTCTCCTTCTTCAGACCCTTTTAGATCCTTGAAAGCTGCTATGTCCCCTCTGTCGTCTCCTCCACACTAAACAACCCCAGTTCTTGCCATCTTCCCTCAGTTTTCTAGGCCTGTGATCGTTTGATCCCATTGGTGTGTACTGAGGCATAATTAACTAACAGCTGCCAAGTGTTTTGGGTACCTTAGGTGCTATTGAAAACGTACGCGCTGTATCTGCTCCTGGCACTGACTGCCTAACCCTGGCAGCTTACGGGCAGCCTGAGAAACCCTGCCCACCGCTCATGCCAGGTGGGTCCCTAAGCAGTGACTTGGCTCACTCGAGAGGAATCTCTGCCGAACGGGATTTAAAACGGAAGGGTTGGGAGCAGTGACGCACCCCACAGGGCCAGATTTGGGTGTTATATGTACACTGGGAAGGCTTCGGTTTTTCCCTTGGTCAGTGTCGATTGCATCATCCACGCAAAGCACCAATACGCTATTTCGCTCCGAGGAGCTAATTCTAGGCACACGCGCCCTCTCCTAAAGACGAACTTGGAAAGCGGACGGGCTGTCTTCCAGACCTTCCTGGGTGTGATTCTGTGGTGTAACGGACCTTGCAACCAGTGATCTGGGCTCACATCTGGGCAGAGCCATCTCTTGAGTTCTCACCGCTGCTCTAGAGAACTGCCCGTTCTTGTCTCAGGCGCACTTGCTTGAGCCGTCTCACTGCATTTCGGGGGGGGGGGGGGTCTTCTCTCCGGCAAGTTACAAGGAGCTTCTTCCAGTTGGGATGCGTGGGAGGCAGCCACGCTGCTGTGGTATGGCCACTGCAGGCGCTGGCTGGAAAATGCGTGAAGCTCGCACTTTCAAGCCGAGTCCGCTAGGGAGCAGTGCAGGCCTAAGAGTGAAGGGTGGGTTGCTTGACAGCTGGCTGTGGGTTTAGTGCAGCAGGCCTGTGGGAAGCCACCCAGAGAGAGAGGTAGAGATGTGTTGATGCAGCCCTGGGAGCAGCACAAGGGCCTTGAGAGCATTGGGGGACAGAGGCAAGGCAAGGGAGACCCCCGTCGGTCTGCCCCCTCCCAGCTGACCACCTGCAGCTCGCCTCCAGCTTTCGCCTCTCCCACTCCGCTGTCTCCCCTTCTGCTCTCTGACCAACCCTGCCCCTTTAGAAAGCAGCGTTGGCTGTGTCGCCAATGCGCCGCACTTCGAGAATGCCTCTCGGCAGCGTGCTGTCCAAGGCATTCCACCTCTCCGCAGCCCCGTGAGCCGGGGAAACTGAGGCACCGGGCGGCACTGCAACTTGTCCAGGGCCCATTGAGGACCTGAGTCCAAGAGACTTGAATTCTTTTCCTGGATTCCCTCCCTGAGGGTAAGAGTTCTCCACTGCCCCCCCAAACCAGGGTGGCTTAGCTCCCTGGCTCTTCCCCCAGCTGCCGTTCCTCATGAGCGGGCTGAGTGCCGAAGGGATGTGAGCAGAGCCAGGAGTGAGGGGCGGGACACTCAGACGGATGGCTGGGAGACCCACAGAGAGGCCAGGGTGCTGGGAACTGGCCGTGGCCGGGGGGTTCCCATCGCTGGCAGGCGCGGCTGTGCTTGGCCGTGGTCCAAGAGGGGTGACTTGTGCGGACACAAGGACCCCTGGCACGCTGCTTCCTAACCCGCTGGTGTGTTCAGCCGGCGTCCCAGGGCCGCCAGGACCGCCAAAGGGGGGTCAGCCACTGGACCGTAGGAGGCGGGCGAATGCCCAGCTAGCGCATCCCCTGTGTGATGAGCACGGGGAGCGGTGGAATGTCGTCACGCTGCTTGTAACCAGCTGGCTAGACGGGCCTCGGGAGAGCCAGAGGAGATCGATTGTGGGGGCGACAGTGTCCCCACTAATCTTTCATCCACGTGCAGAATAATTGGTTTTGATGTGCACCAAGGCATGCATGTAAGTGCACCACCCATAGAACACACAGCCTGGCCGTGGGCGCTCAGCTAATCGCGCGGGCGGCATTGGACTCCCTCCGGAAGGGCCACACGCGCGCCCGGCTCACGGTGAGCCCGGCTCAGACGGTGCGCGGTGGGAGCGGCAGGAGAGCTAGCTCGTCTGCAGCCCTTTCCGGTCCCTCCGCGGGCGCTTTGCTCCGGGGCTGGGTCTCTTGCCCTGGCACGTCTCAGGCAGGAATCCTGCAATGGAGTCTTCCACTCTTGGGCTAGAACCGCCTCTGGCCACTGCCTGCTCAGCGCCCGGCGGGCTCCCCTGGGTTTCCCGCACCCGGTCTGGGCCGGCGAGGAGGATCCGTTTACCTCCCGGCTGGGATAAAGCCGTGGCAAAGGGGCGTCACGGCCTATGCGCGCCCTTCGTCTCTAAGCTGGGGTAGCCGGGCCCCCTCTGATGTAGCCGGCTCAGAGCCACACTGAGGCCTTTCAGGAAGCCAGGAGCGCTGGGGATGAGTCTGCTTTCAATCCGGCGCCCGAGAAACATCCCCAAGTCTCTTCCTCCTGTGTTCCGGGCAGCAGCGGGGTCGTCTGAACCCCCCCCCCCCCCCCCCGTGTCTGCATCCCCATATTGCTCAACGCTCGTTTCTTTGGGGCAGGGCCGAGTTCTGGCGTTGGAGCTCTGCCCCCGGCAGTTTCCCAGCCAGCCTGTCTAGGAGCCTGGCTGCGTAGTCTGGCCCCTGGATGCCTGGTGGGGCCTTGGGAATGTAGCTGCCAAGGGGGAGGGAGGGCGTGGGTCAGAACTGTCCATCTGACTCCCCCTGAGAAATGTGCCCCTGACCCACGGTGTGGGGCCCAGACGGGAGCTCCCCACGAGAGGTGACCAGAGAAATCAGGCGGGGAGGGGGGCGTGATAGGCACCTGTGTTCGACACAGCCCTGAACATCTTACTGGCCATCCCCACCAGTCACCTGCGTGTGGTAACTGAGTGCGGGGGCCCCTGAGCCCTGGAGAGGGGGGCGCTGAGGTAGGGTGGCTGGTAAAGACCTCACGAACACGCTCCCGGGCCAGGGCTGCTGGGGATGGTGTCGCTGGGAGGCCGTGGACCCCGGGATGCTGCTCTGGGGCGGAGGGCAGCTGGGGATGGGAAAAGCATCTTCTGCCAGTGCTGGGTGATCACAATGCTCCCTGCTGGCCTTGGACCTGAGGAATCTTTCCACCCATCGTCGGGGAGGGGGCCTGCTCCCGAGGCTGAGGCCAGGGAAGAAGCGCAAGGAAAGGTGCTAAAACGGGGCGGGGGGGCACTCGACGTGCTCGACACCTTAGGGATTTCTCCACAGGCCCCTAGAGGCTGGTCAGCAGGGGCCGTGGGATCCCAGAGCCTGGAACGGCCGCCTGGCGTCTGGCTGAGCGGCTGAACTCCTCGGCGTGCTTTGCAGACTGCGAGCCCCGGCGAATCCGCCACCCCTCCCTTCACACCGGCCGGCAGCCGGCGCCCCATGCTGCGGAGGCTGGGGGCAGGGTAAGGGGGGAGCTCAGTCGAAGGGACCAGCCCCGGATGGAATGTGTGGGGAGGCCAGTCTCAGTGTGTGGCCTGACGCTTGAGTCTGGAACGGCCAGGGCTGGAGACTTGGCACGGACCTCCCGATCGCTCAGGGCTGCAGCTGCAGACCAAGCCGAGTCGGGGGGTCGGGGGGGTGCTGGAGGAACGGCGTCGAGCGGCCGGCCAGGGCCAATAGTAAATGGATGGAAGCGCTGGTCCTCCAGCATCTCCCAGCCTGGGACGGGTGCTCTGCAGGGCCCTGGCCTAGCTCGGGGCAGGCTGGGTGGGGAAAGCTGCAGGAGCTGGGTTGCTCTTTGAAAGCCTCCTACCTCTTCTCCCTCCTGCCCTCATGGCGGGAGCGGCTCCGCAGACAGGGCGCCAGCCCCAGCCTCTCTGCTCCGCCCTGCCCCGGTCGCTGGCACCCTTCCAGTGAGTGGGCAGGCGGGGCAAAGACGGGGCAGGAGGCGGGAGAGGATGGTCAAAGGGAACCGAGAGGAGAGAATGGAAGGAAGGAAGAGGGTGGGTTGGTCTCTGGTGCCGTCTCTCTGGAGACCCAAGGGTTCGTAGACCAGGCCTTGTCCCGCTGTTCCCTACGGGAGCGGAGCCCCTCAGACCTACGTTCGTGTGTGGATCCAGCTCAGAGCTCCTGTGGTGCTGGCGCAAATCCCAGCCTTGGCAAGTGACCGGTCAGAGCCGGAGGACAGGTCTCCATGGGACAGCGGGGACAGGCTCAATCAACCTCTGAGCCCACCGCCCTGAACCAATGTGCCCTCAAATGACTTCCATCCGTGTGCGGAATACATTTTGTGATACACACCAAGGCACGTGCGGATGCGCACCACCGAGAGAACCCCAGGCTGCCGGCTGTGGGCGCGCTGCTAAGCCTTTGACTCTCTCCTGGGTGGCCGCCCAAGCGCCCAGCTTCCAGGGAACGCTGCCTGAACCTAGCTAACATTCAGCTCCGCTCCAGAGCCCCGAGCCCTGTCACTCTGCCCAGAGGTCGCTCTGGGGTGACTGGCTTTCCAGTGGGTTGCATCCCAGACCGGAGATGTAGGGGACGCTTGGCTGCCGAACAGGAACTAGAGGAAAGACAAATCTGCAATTGAGGATTTTGTCGGTTTTTGTGCCAAGGCCTTGACCCCATTGCTCATGGCAGAGCCTGCATCCTCCTTCCGGGGCCAGGAAGGGGTTTGATCAGCCCACGATGCCTCTTTTCCCCCTTTCTCCCTCTCCTCTGCCTGGGGACTAGCAAGCCCAGAGCAGCAGCCTTCTCCCTGCTTATGAAGCAGCTGACTTGCTCTGATGTGGTTTTGTGGTTACACGGAACATTGCTCATGTGGCCCTTATGCACTTTTGCTTTTCTGAGTCACCCTGGAGCAGGCGCTCACTAGTAAGTGTGAACCTCGCACGGGGGGTGTAAATGGAAAGGAGAGCCACTCCGAGGCCCTCCCTCTCATGTCAGTGTTCCTGGGACGTCTCGCACTTGTCTCTTGAGGGCCTGGAACCTTTCAGCCCTTTCCCTCCATGCAACAGGACGCCAGAGCTGCTCGTGTGCTCAGTGACGCAACACAAGAGGCTGCTGCAAGGCCGCCTGTGGGCAGCATGCCTCCGTGCTGGGACATTCGCAGGACCTGCACCTGAGCACGCAGGCAGTGAATGGGCAGAGTTAAGGAGGTCAGGAGCATAACCAAAATCCTCTGTGAGAGCAGTGCATCCTCTCTGGCCTTCCTTGTGCTGCGAGGCAGGAGTAAGCTGACCACACCTCTCACTTTTTCCAGGCACGGACCCTCACAGTACTCAAAGGCCCGGCAGAGCAAGGAGCCCCGTGCACAGACGGCAACGGAGTCTGGAGAGGATAAGGGATTTGCCCATGGTCACACAGCTAGTCTGTGGCACAGCAAAGATGCAACCCTCCCAAGTCCTAGGCAAGTGCTCTACCCACTGGCCCGTCCTGTCTCCGGCCCTAGCATCCTCCTCATGCTGTGTGTTGCATTTGTAGCAGCAACGTTCTGGACAGGTCCAAGCCCTGCCTAAGGGAGACTAGTCAGTGCTGCAGATCTAGTGTTGCATGCCAGTGTCTTTGGAAATGGGGGGGTGGGTCTCACTCCGGTTCCTCCTGGACAGGTGTCCTCAAGGATCACTGCCAGGGCTGACTCCCGCCTCAGTGGAGAGCCCGGGCCCAGAACGAGGCCAGCAGAATCTCTCGCTTTTCCAGCCCCCAAGGCAGCCCTCCGTGAGCCAGGCAGGGCGCCCGGCTGTGAGGTGGGCCTCAAGCAAGCAGGCCCTGCCACCGCCGTGCCTGGTGTGGGATAAAGAGCGACGTGCCTGTCCAGTCCCTGGCAAGCAGGACTCGGGGACTGGAGCCACGGGCCCCCGGTTCCGGTGGGAAGAGTGAAGAAAGCCCCGTGGTGTTGCGCCTCCGTGAGCAGAGCCTGCAGAAGGCAGGGCCCGTACGCACACTTCTCCTGGGAAGTCCTGGCTGACCACAGCTCAGTGCCAGGTTCACTTTTACTTCCTGCTCCAGAGAGGAAGCCGGTGGATGGGAGTTTTGGTCTAGGGCCGAGCGGGCTCTGGGGCGCTGAGCGGTGCTGAGCGACGAGGAAAAGCCCCCTCCTCCGCAGTGAGCCGGGTGCGGCTGGCTGTCTCCCATCAACAGGGCCGGAGCGGTGCAGCGTTGGGTGGGGACCCCCTCTGCCCAGCCCCTCCAAGCAGAGACCCGATTCAAACTCTGCCAGTGCCGATGGGCCGAGCCGCGGTGTCTTAGGGTGATGAACACGGGTACAGTGGGCTCCTAGCGGCAACTTTCTGCCTTGGCCAACGTAACCATGGTTCATGTCGCTCTGTCTCCCGTGCCAGCGGACCTGCATCGGTTTGGTTACGTCCTGGGGGCTTCCCACTGTAAACTAGCAAAGCCACCTCCCGAAGCACTCGGCAATCCCTGTCCCCGTCGCTGTGTTCATCAGCAGTGCAGACACGGCGCCGTCTCCTCGCTGGGGAAGCCAGCTCTGTCGCTGCGGGCACAGCAGGACGGGGAGGGCTAGAGGAAGGCGAGTGCTGAGAGGAGGCTGTACGGGAGCTGGGTTCGCCGGGAAGCTGAGATGTTGCCCAGCGCTCGGCACGCACAGGAGGAATCGTGCACTCAAAGGAGAGAAACAGAAACTGTCAGCTGAGAGCACAGACGGGAACCACAGTCGGAAACCTGTGCCTGCTGCCTCCCGTGGCAGGAATGCAGCCTGCACCCCGCCAGGAAGGTGGATTTCCTGCAGCCGCAGAGGGCCAAGGAGACTTCCCATGAAATCTCCTGTCTTCGCCCCTCGCCCCCTTCTTTCAGATCTCACCCCCCTGAAGCTTGGTGCTAGTGAAAATGCTGAGCCAGAGCTGACCTGTCCAGTGGCTAGGAAGAGAGCCTAGCAGTCAGGAAACCTGGCGCCTGGCCCGAGGCTGACAGCTATGGAGCAAACTGGCCATCCTTGGGAAACGCCGCAAAACTCTCCCCCTTCAAAAAGAGTGGCACTCGCCTCTCCCTCCCCTTCTATCGGCCCCTCCCAGCTACTTCCAGCTCCCTCCCCCCCATGAAAGAAATCAGGAGCTAATCAACCTGCAACTAATAAATCCACACGCCTGCCCCAGGCCAAGAAGGAACCCGTGTTGGAGACTCCGTCCGTTAACTTGGGGCTTTTCTATTCCTATGATTTTTTTTTTTTTTTTTTTCCTGGAGAAGATGCCGTGATAGTGTTGTGACGGCCAGCAACAGAAAACCCTCCAAGGGCCTGGCAGATTGACGTCAGGCGCCCTCACAGGTACTCAGTGCCTCTGAAAATCCCAGCTGACATGCTTAAATTTCTCCCCGCCCTCCCCCCCGTTGAGTAAATGCAACTTTTTGCCTGAGGGCCCAGGACCACTTTCCCTGACGTTAGAGAGGCAGTCCAAGCACGTCAGTGGAAAGTTGGATTGTGTCCATGGTGAACCTGCTGCTGAGCTAAGAACAGGACCTAGGAGGTGTGAGGCACAGTCCTTTGCTCTAACCACTAGGCATGCTCTCACGTTGGTGTCGCCCACTCAGTGCTGGGAACCTGAGAACAATACAATGCCAGTTCCCCTGTATTGTGTCCCCCAGTTATGTCAGTATCAAACACTGGCAGCGTGTCGCAGCTGCCTAAGAAAGGTCACCGAAAACCAGAAGAGTTTCACAAAAAACGAAGATGAAAAAGTTGACTCAGATTCACTGAAGAGAACAAACCCATCTCCTTTTCTTTTAGAATTGTCTGTTTTTTGTGAAACTCTCTGGTTTGGCTGTGACCTTTTCCACGTACCCAAACACAAGCGGCTTTGTGTCAGCGCACGTGGCAGGGGCTTGACTAGACACATTCTTGCAAACTGAGATGCCGGCTCACGCCCTGTTTGCCCTGTTTGTAAGACCCTGCCCGTGTCTTGGGCCGGGTCCCACAGCCGTGGCCTTTATCCTTTCCAGCTGCAGTTCTGGAGGCTGGGGCAGGGAACGGATTGTGCTAGGTTGCTGTGCTGTAGAGGGGTGACAGGCGGGTTCTTTCTGGCCGTAACTGATGCCCATAGATGTGGAGACAGAAGTTCTTGGGGAAGGGGAGAGGTCAGTATTTCCTCTCTCAGAAATGGGGCCGGTGCCAGCCCGGGCCATGCACCAGCCTCTGCTGGATTTATGGGGCAGGCTTCTCCAAGCACGCGGCCCACGGGTGAGGTACCCTGATGGTCTGGTTCGTGTATTCCCCTTGCATGCTGGTGAGACCCCCGCCTGCCCTCGTATCCCCTTCCAGCGACTTCCGAACGAGCTTGGGAGCGTGGCAGCTCCGGAGCGCTGCTTGGCTCTGGCGCCGGACACGGGGAGCCGCTGGTGGCTTTTGTGCCCCCGCATGGCCTGGTGAATCCCCTACCCGAGGGCACGCCCGCCTGCCCCATCTCAGCAGGCACTGCCCCTGGGCGGCTGTGGTGTGGGGGCAGGACTCAGCACTCTAGAGCCAACCCTGGAGGGTGGGGCGAGGAAGCTCCCGCTGTCTTCTGCCCAGTGGCTCCAGGGAGAGCTCCGCTGTGTTCACACGGAACCATTCCCCCGGCGGCTCCTGACGGCCTGGGCTGGGGAGATCACTCGGCTGCCTGCAGCCCAGGGGGGAGGTGACTTTGCCAGGAGAGCCGCTGGCAGTCTCGCGGCTGGCGCCCCTCTCCGCTTTAAAGCGCTGCTCATCAGGAGGGAGGCTGCGGTTCCGCTGGGTGGGAGGGGTGCTGTCCTGAGGCTCCGAGCTTGGCCCGTTCCCAGGTGGGAGAAGTGTGGTCCTGGAGACAGCAAGCTCTATTTCAGTTCTTCTTGGGAGCTGCTTACCCTGGAAACCCCAGCTGGGCCCAGCCAGCCTGGCCCCCATCTCTCACTAGCTTCCGAGCCTTGCCCCACGCACAGGCTCGGCAGCCACTCTTCCTGCCTCGCGTCTCGGTGGGGACCACCGGGCTGTGGGCACGTGCCTGCTGATGGGCCATCCCGCCTCAGCCCCTGACTCCTCCTGCCCCTCCACACGGGCCCCCCAGGGAGATGCTGTTTCCATTCCCACTCTCCCGGCAGACTCTTCCCCCTTTTCCACCCTAGTCAGGTGCTTCCAGCTGGGATGGAAATTGACGATGGGAGGAAACACATCTTCTCAAGGGGATCGTGTGTATTTACCGAGTCCTGCTTCCCTGAAGGCGGGCGCAGCCAAAATAGAAGGAGCAATTCCTCCGCCCGCAGGCCCACGCTTCTCTCAGCCAGCACCCCTGCTCCTAGGTGTCTGCCCACGTTCCTCCCGGGGCCCCAGCGAGTGTACAGCCTGCTGCGTGGCTCCCCTGCCCTGCCCTGTCTCTCCCCCAGCTGGTCTGTTCCCCTGACACCCGCATCCCCCGGCCAGATCAATTCCGGGTTAACTAGTAACCCCACGGGAACTGCACCTGGCTCAGTCTATTGAAGCTCGCCTGCTGCACCCGAATCTGCCAGGGTGGAGACTGGCGCTTCCAGTACGAGCCACCCTGCCCTCTTCCCCCACTTCCCATCTTTCAGGTGGAAGAACTTGTCCAACCTCCTCTCCCCTCTGGTTTCCTGATTTCTCTAGGCAGTAAGGGGGCTGGGGACCTTTCATCTGAGCCCCGCTGCGTCCATGCTCAGGTTGCCTTGTGCTGGGTACGGCTTCCACGGAAGTGTCCTGGCAAAACGCAGCAGCCCCTGGGGTAGTGACACCCGGGCGCAGGCGGGTTTGAACCCAGTTGCTAGGGCGAAGGTGGTGTCCCACCGGGGCAGAGTGTGAATAGCGTGGAGCGGAGGAATGAGGATTTGCCTGTTTCCTCCCGTGGAATAGCTGTGCGCAGAGTTGTTCGTGCTCGGAGCCGGGCAGGGTTAGGAATCGTGCGCCGATGAAACGCACGGAGTCCCTTAGCCACTCCGAGTCGTGCCGGTCAGAACCCTAGCTGACCTCAGGGACGAGGCATTTGGGGACGAGGCAAACTTCCGAAAAGCTCCAAGCCACGTCTCACCGGTTCACCGGATTTCAGTAAATCCAGCAGAGCCTCATCCGTGTGCACGGAGACCTGGACTTGCTGGGGCCCTCTAAACTGCTCTAAACCAAATGTGCGTTGACAGACTACGTGTGTGGACACTGTACACTGGCTTACGGAGATTGGCTTGACATCCACCCGTTAGTTTAAGCCAGGGCAGCTCTGTGTAGGCCTGATGCAAGATCAGTGCGTAGAAAGTACTGAGATGTCAACAAAGTTGTGTGGGTTGGGGAAGTCACAACATGGGGGAGATCTCTGAGAATGTTACCAGACCATCTCTCTGTCGGAGCCTGGCCTCACTTGGTGCCTACTACTTCAGCTTCTCCGGGAGACGGTATAAATGCGATGCCCTTCTCATTGGACGCCAGAGCATTGCTGGCCAGAGTTCTCACGTGTGCTAGGGGTCCACACGTCTCATCTGCCAGTACAGACGTTGGGGTACTTGACACCTATCGCACGCACCACTAAACCCTCCGGAGCTGGCATCTCTCTCACTTCCCCATTTGGCTGCTGGGGTGATTTGTATAGGAAGAACCAAATTTGCTTGGGGGAAAATACCACCTTCCCTAACAGTCCAAGAAGGGTTTAGGTGGTTTTAAGAGAGCTTGTTTCTTACAGCTTCGCAGCGCCAGAAATGAGCCAGCCCCAAAGAAATCCACCTGAACTACAGCCAGGAGCGGTTTCAGAAAAGCACGTTCCTCCCCGTACTGACATGTAAGCCACTAGATGTCACTTGTGCTGTTAGAGACAGGTGGGACGGCTTAGCGGGGCTCAGCCTGGAAGAGAATTCCTACCCGAGAACGGTTGGTCCTTGCTGGAGAGTCTTCTGCTGGTTAATAAGACTTGTCTTAATTTCCCCCCATTTCTCCTAGATCCACCCCTGGGGGTCTCACTAAATAATTCCTCTCCCTCCTCCGTGTTTAGGGCTTTGGCGTGTTTTCCAAGCGCCGTCCGGTGCCTCGCCAGTCGTGCTTTACCTACGTTGGCAGCATTTCCACCTGTCCCCGGTTCACTTGTATCGACCGTCTCTGAACTCCCTCTGCTTGGAAATCTCTCCGGCCGTGCGGTGCCAAGAGCACTTCGCAGCGGTCTAGTGGCGGAGCTGGGCGCAGGGCTTTGCCTAGAACTAGTCGCAGGGGCGCTGCAGTGGGCGACCGCCTGAGGGAGGCTTCGTTGAGACGGCTGGCAGGCTCAGGCACTGTTCCTAGCGCTCTGATATCTTACCCTGCCGGGTTTCAGGGATCCGGCGCGGCCAAAACAATTAGCAATGGTTGGAATGTTCTGTACAAAGTCCCCAGCGTAGAGCCGACGATGGGGAGGGGATGCGACTGGCTGCCTCTGAAAAGCATCCTCCACACGCCAGCCCGGAGCATGCTCCTAGCGCTACAACCCACGGGGCCTCGCGGTCTCTTCCCGAGGCGTCCCTGTGCAGGTTGGACTGCTTTGCCCCCGATGCTTTGGCTGCAGTGGACTCGCATTTTGCTGCTTTCCTGCTCATTTCCCCGGATGTCTCTGTACTCTTGTTGCCGGTCATTGCTCCTCCCGGTTCAGACCCAGCTAGCGAGCTGACCAGGAGTTTGCATCTGGTCGCCTGCCCCCCGCCAATCGGGGCTTTTGGACGTTCCAGATGAGGTTGCACTGTTGGCCCCGGTCGTACGGCCAAGGTGCGTTGTAGCTGCACCGTGGCTCCGCACGTGCTGGTGTCAGCCGGCAGCCCTCGGAGCCCTGGCTTGGTCGGGCACACAGCATGCGCCTCAAGCTCCCGGACCCGCGCCCTGCAAGGTGCAGAACAGAGTGGGTGAAGGCCCCCGGCCTGAGTGTGGGAACATGGTGCAGCCGGGGAAAACCACTGGTCTCCCCAGCGCAGCGGGTTACACGGGCGTCAGGGGCATTCCTTGGGCTGCACCGTGGAGGAATCGGTCAGCGGCTGGCTAGCTCGCGTCGGCCCCGTGGAGGCAGAAATCCCCGCCCGGTGCATTTGAGCTCTCCTGCCCACGGTGCCCGTCTGCTGGCGGCGGCGCTGATTTCAACACGTCGGCTCGCAGCGTACCTCCGATGGGTCCGGCGCCTTGTCACCATGCCTAGGAAACCGGTTTCCCTGTGGGATGACAGCGATGCCATCGCATCACTCTGTGTCCCCTAGGAGCAAACCCCACCCATGTGGAGAGCCGGGGCTGCCCACGGCCGGGCGCTCCTCTCCCACACCCTGCCCTTCCCAGCGGCCAGGGAAAGCAGGGCTGGCATGGCTCTGGCTGCCCCCCAAGTAGGTCTCCCCCCCCCCCCCGCGGAGCTTTGGGGAGTGAGGAGGCAGCTGCAAGCTGCTCAGCCCTTCCCCTCACTCCGTGCTGGGTGGGTGAGGGGGGAGAAGCTGCACAACCCCTACTGATGCTGGGGGGGGGGGGGCAAGCCACGATGCATACAGCCCCTTCCCTTCTCTCCTTCCCTGTGCTGGGGGGGAGCCACGCTCCACGTGGGCCCTCCCCCCTTCCCAGCGCTCAGGGTGGCGGGAGAAGGGTGGAATCTGCCGCTACAGGAAGGAGCATGGAGCCTGGCAAGGCCTCACGGAGTTTGCTTGGGGGAGCGAGCTGGGCCAGGGCGGGAGAAGGTTTTGGCCCCGGAGGCAGGGAGGAGAGGGCTGGCTCTGGTGTGGCCTCGGCTGGGAGACGGGGCGGGTTGGGGTTAGTCCTCAGTGGGGAGGTAGGTGGGGGGGGCGGTGGGTCCCACGAGAGGGGGGTTGGCCCTGCCCCCCAGTACTTTTCCATCTAGACGATCTCACGAAGCAAGCGCCACGTACCAGTTTTACTCCTGACGCCCTGGGCTTTAGAATAAACAGTGGAAAGTTCAGGATTTCACTTTGAGTCACCTCGGGTTTCTTTTCAAGGGAAGAGTCTCCCTTCTTGATACAGTTCTGACCTAGCCGGAGCTGGGATAGCCCCTTTTGCTGAGGTGGTGCGTTTGCCCTTCACAGGGGCGCCCATAAATCTGAATATCATGGTATTAGTATTCGCAGCACTTCCATATTGATTTTAATTTTTCTGCCTCAAGGGAGCATCCAGGGGGCCAACCTAAGTCAAGAGCTAGGCTCCAGAAGGTACTTTCCCCGCCCTGCCGCTGCAGTGACCAGCAGGAGAGCTGGGCCAGGACCTAGATTGTGGAGACTGACACAGCAGCCATCTTTCTGTGGCGAAAAATTCTCCTGCAAACCAAGCAAGGCAAAGTCTTTGACAAGTGCCTCAGAGGTTTGGATACTTCTGATGGTAAATCCCAAACAGCGCCGCATTCCCTCAGCCCTGGGCTCCACTCCAATCCGGCTACTGCCAATCACACTCTCCAGAGTCAGGAAGCCAAAGCAGCTGTGCAGTATCACACACCCATCGTATTGCAAAACCGCCCCAGTCACACCGAGCTGTGTCTGTCTCAAGTTCCTTGTGACGAGGTGCTAACAGTGTGGTTTAGTTTTCCAAGCAGTTTAACAAATGTAAAAAGGCAAAGCTTTGCTATCGCTCAAGTAACAGACGGAAACTTGACAGCATTGTAAGTTAAGTGTCACCTCTTTACTGTAAGGCTATTGTGCTTTCTCTTCTTTTCTGCTAAGAGCTGCAGAGGAGAGAGCCACTCAGCTTCCGTGTCTGTGCATGGGAGCAGAGACTGGAAATTAGAACAGAAAGCTCCATCTTAATCCTCGTGGGTAAGTGCAGCGGTCGCTCTTCTGTGTTGGTAACGTGCAGGCTGTCTTCAGGAGAAGGCTCTAGAAGGCTGGTCTACACTTAACAAGCTGTGCTGGTGCAGTGAAGATGCTAATAGATTGACGAGAGAGCGTCTCCCCTCCGTGTGGTTAATCCACCTCCACAAGAGGCACTAGCTTGGATGGGAGAGGCCCTTCCGCGGCCATAAAGCTGTCTAGACCAGGAATTAGGTGGGCGTGGCCGCATTTGCTCAAGGGTGTAGACTTTTGTTTAAAACAAACCACAGGAATTTTTTCTTCGCACAAGGCACAGCCAACCTGTGGAACTCTTTGCCAGAGGATGTTGAAGAACTTTCAAAAAAGAGCTAGATAAATGTATGGAGGCTAGAACTATCAGTGGCTATTAGCCAGGTTGGTCAGGGAGGGTGTCCCTAGCCTCTGTTTGTCCGAGGCTGGGAATGGACAACAGGGAGGGGGGATCGCTTGATGATTCCCTGTTCTGTTCACTCCCTCTGGGGGGCCGGCATTGGCCGCTGTGGGGAGACAGGGCGCTTCTACGACAGTGGGAGCAAACAGGAAGTGAGTGGGAAAAGCAAGGGAAAAAAGGAAAGGGAGCTAGATTCATGCCTGCTGGAAGCTAACCCCAATGAGCATTGAGTTGTTTGCATCTCTGGACTTCAGGCATTGGTGCGCTCTGGTCCCGTGAGAAGCACCCGGGACGTGGGAGGGTGAAGGCATAAGCCTGTAGTGTCCAGCCAGCTCTGACATGAACTAGCCACGTTACTGCGAAAATGTAAATAATGTCACGAGCCAGCTAGCCACATGCGGCTAGTGGCTAGCGTGTAGGACACCCCGGGGATAAGCCCTCTAACACCAAGGCCTCCTTGCAGGGCAGGCTGAGAAAGTGAAAGAGAAAACTCCCCGTGTGCTGGGCAGGCATGCTCTGCAAACAGCACCCCCGCTACCTCCGCGCCTGCCCCTCTTGCATCAGAGTTCGCCAGCGCTGCCGTGCTCACCGCAGGGTAGTCCCATGGCTGGCATCCACAGCTGCTGCCGTCCTACACAGAGAGTTGGCTGCTGCCCTACTTCTGGCTTTTCCTGTAAACGGCGACTGTCAAAGTGCTGAAGCTGCACAGGGGCCCGTCCGTGGCTGCTCGCAGGGTTTCCAGGATGGCTCAGAGTTTCCTGTATGCTTGGTGGGTTTGCTGCGTTTTCACCCTTGGCTTCTCATCCCCCTGTTGCAGCCCGGGGACCAGTGTGAATGCCTGTCCTTGGACCAAATACAGGAACTGAGCGCGCACAGCATCTCCAGAGGCACGGGGGCAGGGAGCCGGTGAGCCAGAATTGACCGTGCAGGCCAGGGGATATGGTTGAGGTCTATAAAAGCATCCCTGGTATAGAGACAGTAGACAAGGAAGTGCTATTTACTCCTTCCCATAACATGAGAACTACGGGTCACCCAGTGAAATGAATAGGCAGCAGGCTTAAAGCAAACAAAAGGAAGTTTTTCTTCACACAAGGCACAATCAACCTGTGGAACTCCTTGCCAGAGGCTGTTGTGAAGGCCAAGAGTGTAACAGGGTTCAAAAAAGAGCAAGATAAATTCAGTGGCTATTGACTGGGCAGGATAGGGCTGGGAACGGGTGACGGGAGGGTTCACGTGAGGATTCCCTGTTCTGTTCACTCCCTCTGGGGCACCGGGCGCTGGGCTGGATGGAGTGTTGGTCTGACCCAGCGTGGCCGTTCTTGTGACTCAGGAATACGTGTGTGCCGCTCACTTTCTGAGCTGTAGGGAGCAATACAGACGATACCGAAGGGGAAGGGCTCCAGTCTGGCCTTCGTGGGCCGCTGGCTTCCCAGCAAGGGAGCAGGACGGTAGGCCTCAAAGGCAGGGCAGTTTGTCAAATGCAGGAGAGGGGTCGCCCCCCTCTGTGCCGCTGTGCTGTCTTTCTGCCGCCTCTCTTCGCTCGCCCGTTCCTTCCTGTTCCTGTGTCTGCGCCTGCTTCGCTGATGTTATCAGGAGAGACTTGAAGGGAACTATGCCTCTGCTTTTCCAGCGTGCTAGCTCCCTCCTCGTGCGCTTAGCAGTGCTGGCATTTGAAACATATTCCTTTGGCCAAAGCCACCCTGGGTTTGTCCCCCCCACTGAGCGAGCTGTCCCAGATAGGGCCCTCCGACCATGCTGTGTGGTGCTGGGCAAACGGAGCACCGGGTAGGTTTTTGTTTCCTGTGTGTTCGTTTCAAGGAGCTAGAAAAACGGTTCGCATTTTTGTAAGGCCAACCTGATACAGCATGATACCCCGGAGAACCACAGCGTGCTCCTCCTGCAGACTTCCCCTTTGAGGTGTGCCTTAATCTCAAATGAGTCAGCGCTGAAGGCCAAAACGCGGCATGTTCATCCAGTGGTGAATGCGAACATATTGAATCCGGGCCGTGTCCCAAATCAGAGGAAATTTAGAAAGAGCAAAATATTGTTTCAAGCTTGGTTAGATTGTGTCCCCCTGTCCTGCCCTAATGCCTCCTGGGAGTGGGAGTTGTAATCCCATCATACACTGAGCTGCTTCTACCAGAGCATCAAGGGAAATTCAGTCCGGCCGGGTCTCCAGTCCACCAGGCAGAATGAGGGCACGAGGGCCCCCAATAAGCCAGTCTGACATTTCTAGCAGACTCACATGAATGCCGCCCTGATCCCAAAGCAAGCAGTTCAGTGGCTGGACAGACCGAGGTGCTTTGATTTCAGTGACGCTAACCCAAACAGAAATATTTGATTTCAATGTCCTTGATAAAAAATTGAAAAATGTCATCAAACTTGAAATTTTCACAGGGAAAAATTTGGATGGGGGGAAAACTGCGTTTTCTGTTGGGGCTGGGGGGTATTTTGGGGGAGAATTGTCAAGCAGGTGTAATATCAGCCATCTGCCAGCCAACAGGTGAACCCTACCCTGTTAGCTGGGGAAGGGGACAAAAGAACAAAATGCAGGCTTAAATGCAAGCTCCGGTGCCAAACTGGAAAATTAGCTTCCATCTCCCCAGGTGCCAGGCTCTCATCGTGCTGCCGTGTGTAGACCCTGCTAAGGGAACTCTGGTTTCCACAGTGGCCCTTGTCCAATACAGTCATTCCTCATTTAACACGGTAGATGCATTTCAGAAAATGATCGTGTTAAGTGAAAACGTGCTATGCGGGTCAATTTTCCCATTGGAAATGATGGAAAAGGTGAAGGTTGCGTTTTAAGCGGTGGGGAATGGGGAAACCCAGCCGCTGGCCTGCAAGTGGGGGCGGAGGAGAGGGAGCAAGGCGTCCGGCAAGAGGGGATCGCCGGGGAACGGCTCAGCGAGCAGCGACCCCTCCGCCGCTTTGCAGGGAGGCGGGGGAAGCCCCGCGCAGCGACCGGCTGGCTGGGGAAACCGTATTATTTCGGGGACGGTTGTGTTGTTCAAAAAACATTCCCCGAAAAAATCGTGCTATTGCGAAAACGTGTTAAGCGGGCACTTGTCAAGCGAGTAATCACTGTACACGTCGGAGATATTTGAAAACCTCCTCTTGCCTTTGGAAGAAGGGAGGAGCATGCGGGCTGGGAAAGCTGTCAGCAGCAGCAGAGTTTTGTATCGTTCAGACTTGCTCCCATGCTGCAATCAAGGAATGGGGCAAGAAATGGTGCAAAACATTGTTTTACGCTTTTGAGGATATGCCCACCCAATGCTTTACAATGGAAGTTGAAATTCTGCACTTGGTCATTTAGATGGTGAGTAGGTGACGGGCGGGTAGTTACAAGAGATTTCTACATGGCAATAACCCTCATCCCCAGGATAAGGTCTATTATCCAGTCGAACTCTTTTTGCAAAGATCACATTAGTAACCAGCCAAGCATGTGAATTAACCGCAGTATAAATTCCCAACACATTTTGGCTTCCACCTGCATCGGATGATGAAAGCTTCATCTCAGAACTGTCGAATTCCAGACGGTTTTTCAGAGCAGCCAAACGATGTGTCACCGCATTCCACATGCAGCTGGGGAATGTTGCTCTCAATAACCCTTCTCTCTAACTCAGTCTCAGCCACTTCTGAGAGCTGGTGAAGAAAGTAGGGATGAAATTCCATTTGGTGCCTAGTTTTGTTCTGTAAATTTGTTGATAATGTCCCATTGTGCCACATCCTGAATGAACGGTTTTGATTTCTTTCAATTCAAAATAATATTTTATTGAGAAATGTGGTGTTCCAAATTTTTGTTGTAAAAATGAAAAGGTCAGCATTGAAAGGAAACATTTCTACGTATTGAAGCAAGACATGATGACTGACCTGAAAAACTTTAAAAAAAATTTTTATTAGTGAACATTTTTGAGATTTTTGCCTGTTTGTCCTGAATCGAGATGGGAAATTTCAAAATCTCAGAACTCTCTGGACAAGAAATCCATTTCTTGACCATCGGCACTTTCTACATCTGCATAAAATCAGAGAAACACTCTTGGTATCAGTTGAGTTCCTCTGGATTTACATCCATGCACATGGGCTCGGGATCTGCTCTATTAAATCTCATAGGAGGGACTTCATCAAATTGTGCCTGAGCCCGCAAAAAGGTTTTCCTATCCGGTCTAGAGAGGTGAATTTTTCCCCGTTCTGCATTGGAAGGAAACCAAGACCTTTTGAACACGAGACTTAACGCCTCTCTCTCAGCATAGCCAATAGCCTAGCAAACCTGGCCTCCTGCGAGCAGGTTCTTAAACCCAGCAGCGGGTCTGGGTATCTGGCCGCTCAGTAGTGTTCCACAGCTGTGTTTCGGCTTGTGCTTTCAGACTCTTCCTTGTTCCTAGCTCCTGCCCCTGTGCTACCTGGTACTCTGGCTCTGATTCCTGGGCTAGGGCTATGTCTACGCTAGCAGGTTATTTTGAGAGAAGTTCTTTTGAAATAATAACGCCCCAAATCGCTATTTTGAAATAGGCTCGTTCCTCCTCACAAGCTGGAGTTATTATGGAATAACAGGCTTGGCAGTGTGGACTCTCGCCTTGTCGTTTGGAAATAACTCCCCGACACCACCCCTGCTTCCAGGCTCTAGTACGTGACTCGCATCCTGATCAGGGCTCTGGCCTGCAAGCCTGGTCATCTCTGCTTTAACCGTTAGGCCAGCCTCCTGCTCTGACCATCAGGCCAGACCACCCATGGCCCAGTCTTTAAAGTGGGAGACGAGGTTCAAATTCTCACTTTGCCTCGTGGGTCTTTGAATTGCAGCGGAATGCCCTGCTCGCTAGGGTATTGGCCATTCTAGATGGACGCTCGCTGTCGCTGTCTCCCCCCCCCCCCCCGATGGAAAAAAATGTTTCAACAAATTGATATTTTTCCAGTGCACAAGCTGTGTAGCTGAAAAATTCCAGCCCTGTATAGAGCATGCCTCATTCGCCAAGGGGGAGAGCCACTGTTAGACTGTCCACTCCCTTATTGCCAAGCCCGCTGGGATCCGTGACCCATGGCAGATGTCCTGCAAACTAGTCGAGTGGGAAGGAGGCGCTAGGCATCTCGCACACTGTCTTTGGAGTGGGTGGGAACATGTCCCTGTGAAGACGGCCTCTGGCATGGATGCGGCTGCCTGCTCACCCGGGACCAGGAGCCGGTGGCCTGTAATTGGCCACTCGCTGAGTGAGAGCGGAAAGAAAACGACAGAGAAAAAGTGACAGTGCGTGCCCCTCACAACAGTACTGAGGTTCACAGCCCGTGTCAGACTGTCACGTCTTCGACACTTCCTTTCGCAGGTGGCTACCGAGAGAGATGGGACCTCAGGGGAGTTCCCTCTCCTGGCCACACAGCCCCCTTGATTTGTGGTGGTGTCTGCAGCCCGCCCGAGGTAGAAGCCTTGGTGGGGAGCGCCCGCACCTGCTGAGTAATATGTGAAATACCATTGGGTTTCCAAACCTCTCAGTCAGGAGCCGTGCAACGGGCCATGCAGCTCACACTCATCTGAGCGCAGGGAGGCCACCAGGATCGGAATTTCCCCTCCTCCTCTTCGTTCCGGTGGTGCGGCGCTGCGTTCGTCGGGCTGCTGCCAGACACTGCTTTGCCTCGGCCGAGAGACGGCCGCTCTGCATTCCCACGCATCGCTCCGGAGGAAGGAACCATAATCACGCCCCCAGCCCGAGAGAGGAGAGCACCTGCCGCCTTCACTAGTCCCCCAAGAAACACCTTCCCTTCACGGCTCTGGCGCCAAGGGAACCAGCACGCTGGAGGCCTGAATTGAATATGCAGTGCAGGGGTCCTGGGGTCATTTTGCCTGGGACAATTCAAGTCCCAGATTGAAAAAAATGGTGTAAATCTGATGGACGGTTTCAGAAGGAACTGAGTCTGGGTTCAAATCCGCCACGCCACCCCCCAATCCCCCAGGCCAAGTGGCTACAGCCGGAGCGTGAAGACACGTCACACGAGCGGGAAAGCCCGGTCCATGCTGCCTGTGAATGGAGTACCTCAGTAAGAGGTGGACAGGTGCTGCTCGGCCTTTCATTGGCTGCATAGCGGGGTGGGCACCTGGCCTGGTGTTCCCTGGGCTAATCCCCTCTCACTGCCACAAGCTCTGGTGGCTTCTGCGGCTGGAGGTGAGCCAGCTCGGCGTGGCAATGGCACGGACTGCGCTGGTCTTGCTGGCTCCTCCTGGTAACGGCTGAACGTCGGTGCTGACGGGGTACCGTCAGCCACGGGGGGCTGTTGACCAAGCTGCGGGCCCTGCCGGCGTAGCCCGCGTTGTCCTGGAGTGTGACTTCAGCGAGTTCTCCCCGAGCCTGCCTATAGGGTAGCGCTAGGTAGTCCCCACCTTATTCTCCACCACTCACGTGCCTGCCACAAAAGGTCTCTGAGACCCAGCCCAAGGGCTCACCGCTATGGGAAGCTCTAGTACCGTGGGAAACCCAAAGCAACACCAGAGAGGTTGCCGGGCTTTTGCGAGTCCGTCCGTCTGAGAGAACTTTCTGGGCTGCTTCTGTGTTTGGAGGAAAGCTGCCGAGAGGGTTCTGAGCTCAGTCCTCCTCCCTCTTCTCATTGTCCAATTCACCCTGCAAAAAACCCTTGAGGATTGCTCGCGAGAACCGTGGCTTGGCTTCCATGGGGAAATCTAGCCTCATTTCATAACAGCGTCAAAGTCCTGGAGCCAGACCCCTCTCTGGCATGGCTCCATGTGCTTTAATGACCTTACACAAGGGCTGAATGTGGCACCCAGTGCAGGCAGCCTGGTTTCAGTATCATCAAGATAAAACCTGATTCACTTCATTGCCTCCAGCTGCATGGGATGGGTTTTGTACAGTGCAGCTGAGATCAGACTCCGGTCCAGTGGCTCTGAAAACTGCAGCGAACCCAACTCTTAGCTTAGAAAACCAAAGCTGCAGTCCCGGGAGTTGCTGACAAGTACAACAGTTTGCCATCTGAACACAAATCGCTGACCCTGGAACTCAGCTGGCGTGCTGCTGAGCAGAGTGTGTAATTCTCCATTTGTTTTGTTCATTCTTTTCAGTCACCACTATCTGTAAGCACCCCTTGGAGGTCATTATAGTTATTGTGACTATATCCATTACTGAGAAAATATCAAGGGCTTGGGATTTGTCACCAGTCTTGGTCAGAAATAGATTGTACTGGGCTTAGGGATGGGAATAGAATTAGTGCCAGTCAACATGTTGTTAGTTTTTAGGGTCGCGTCAAACAAACTTGCTTTCAGTATCGTGATTAATACCCACAGACCTTTGCAAGGTGCTTGATTTACTATTGCACAACAGAGGGTTGTCTTGTGAAAAAAAAAATAGGAAGGGACCAGTATGGTTGCATAATGAGCTCTTTAATGACCTAAAATAATTAAAAAATGAAAACACAGATAAAATCATTAACAGTGATTATAGAAAAGACGGGGGTAAGCATCAAGGCAGAAGATTAGAAACCAGAAGGGACAAAATGAATTCTAGCTAGCAAGGGACGTAAACACAGTTATCAAGGAAGAAACGACACCAAGGAGGAGGAGGCATTTAATATCTATTTTGCTTTCGTTTTCACTAAAGATTAATTGTGAACAGAAGGTCATACTATGAAAAGGGGGAAGGAGCACAAGCCAGAATAGAGAGAGAACGTGGTGTTAAACAATCAATTTGTGAGCACTTGAAGGATCATGGGGTTATAAGGAACAGCCAGTGTACGTTTTTCAAGAAGAAATCGTGCCAAAGCAGCCCCAGTCTTTCCTAGGCAGCATTCCTGGGCTAGTGGATGGAGAGATATAGTAGGTGTGATAGATTTTAAGGCTTTTGACATAGACCTACATGACATTTTCATAAGCAAACTAGGGAAATGTGTAGGTGAAATTACTACATGGTGAGTGCACGACTGGTTGAAAGACTGTACTCAGAGTAGTTACGTTTCACTGTCAAACTGGGAGGACGCATCTAGTGGAAGTCCGTGGGGGTCCGTCGTGGGTTCAGTGTTATCCAATAGTTTTCTTAATGTCTTGGATATGGCGTGGTAGAGACTATGCCTTTAAAACTTGCAGATGACACCAACCTGGGAGGGGTTTCAAACACTTTGGAGGACAAGATTAGAATTCAAAATGACTTTGATAAATTGAAGACTCAATCTGACATCAGCAAAGGAAATTCAATAAAAACAAGTAAGGAAGGAAAATCCACCTTTTCAAAATAGGGAATAGCTGGCTATATGATACAGATGCCAAAAAAAAAGAAGCAAATATAATTCTGGTATGTTTTAACAGGAGCACCATACGTACGATCTAGAAGGTAATTTTCCTTCTCAGCTTGGCACCGGTGAGGTTTCGGTTGGCGTACAGATTTGGGAGCTGTGCTTTAATTAAGCTGTGGGCAGACTGGAGAGTCCAGAGAAGAGCAATGAAAATGATCAAAGGCTTAGAAAACCTCTGACAAAAGGTTACAGCAAATGGGAATGTTCAGGCTTGAGAAGAGCGAAGAAGGACCTGTTGCCAGTTTCCAATATGTCAAGGGGATGTAATCTATTCTTCTCCGTGTCCACTGAAGGTGGGATAAGCAGCAAGGTAGATTTAATTTGACTATCAGGAAAAATGTGTTCAGTGATAAGGGTAGGTAAGTAGGGGAACAGGTGGCAGGGAAGTAGTGAATTCTCCAACTCTTGATGTCCTCCTGTGCAGACGAGCTGCTGCCGGGAAGATTTGCTCTAGCCAAACAGCAGTGACTGGGTTCAGCGTGAGGGTAACTGGGTACAATTTCATGGCCTGTGTTTTACAGAAAGTGCAGCTGGATGATCTGATGGCTCGTTCTGGCCTTAAAAGTCGATGACTACCCTGCCTTACATCTCCTGGGCCAGATCCTCCAGCGAGCTGAACCGGCACCGCTCCGTTGTTTTCAGCCATGGCCGTTGTCCCTGCACCGTTCTAGGGGATGACGTAGTTCACACCCTGCTACTGCGCTTCTAGGATCCCTGGATCTGAATACACATGCGTGGAATAATCTTACACCTAATTCTACCTGGGGGGTGGGGCCTTTGATGGAATGGGTGGAGCTTGGACCTCTTTGAATCACCATGCCCCAGAGTCGCTGCCCCCTGTTGGTGGGCCTGCGTCTGTCCATGCCGGCATACTCGGCGCAGCACAGAGCCTAGCTCTGTGAGGCAGGGTGTGCAAATGGGGATCTGCATGGCCCCATGGGTTTCCAGAGCAGAAAAGCCTTGTTGGAGCCCTCCTGTTGGGCTGCAAGATCTTTGGTGCAGGGCGCGGCCTTTTGTTCCAGCTGGGCACGGCGCTCAGCACCGTGGGAGCCTGATCTCTGTCTGTCTCTAGGCTCTGCCCCCTCACAGGCAATGAAAGACAATCTAGTAATAACGAACGTGGCTAGAAACTCCTCCTCTTCCCCTCTGACTGGCACCCGGAAGGCCTAATTTTTCCTCCCAGGAGCACCGCTTTCCTTAGCTCTGCTGCCAGGATGCCTCGTCAGTTAGCTGTGCGCAAGCTACTGCTTGAAGAGGAGACTATTAAAGGATGGATTGTGATCCCCGGCGGTTCCCTCTTGGCGTGAACACTCGTGGGGGAAGAGCTGCGGTCTGAAGGCTTCATCATTCTTGACGGGCATGAAGCTGATGCAGACTCCTATGCCACCTGCTCCTAGTGTGGGCACAGAGGCATGGGGTGGGGAAATTTGGAATGGCTTCTGTGCTCCTTGATTCTGAGGGTCACCAGAAGATCACCAAGGATCCGGCCTAACCCGGAGGGGGTGGCCGGAGCCAGGCTGGGAGACATCAGAAAGATGTGTGACTAGAATCGCGTGGTACAGTGTGGACAATAGGGACAGTTCGCCCAGTTCTCATTTCATCGCGGCGTTGCCCCTCGGACTCCACGTGGCATCTTCATAATCCATTTGCTTGTGCCACCGTTCCAGCCCGGATGTGGCTTTGTGCTCGGCGCTAGGACTGGTGCATTCGCGTGTCTTTGTAATAGAGCGCGTCACAGTTGGTGTAGGAGCTGCGGGAAGGGGGAAGATGGCCGCTGTCCTACTGGGCTGGCCGCATTTGAAGCGGTAGAAGGAAAATCGGCTTATTGGGTGGGACAGCCTCAGTTTTGCCCCTAAATTCTGAGGATTTTGTCCACGTGTTTCCTCTTTGTACAAATACAAGATGACACCCCAAACTTTGGCTGAAAGAATTGACCGGCTTTCCTTACTGCGCCGGTTCCTGGGGAAACTGGGACGGCTCTGAGTTGTCACTTGGGATTGGCGTGGAAAAGGAATATTAAGTGATGCGGAGCAGCCCCGCTTCTGAAAGTGTCTCAGCTATTACTGTGCAGGGGTGAAAACGGAGGCTGCTGCAGCTCAATTTTGGCCGTCACAAAAGTGTTTCCAAATTCTTTGAATCTCACTGCTTCGGCTGAGTGGATGTGGTTATTGTTTTGTCACTGGCTGTTGTTTCTATTCATTGTTTGTATTCGAGTAGCAGGGGGCCCGATTGCCGGACCCTGGGGCACTGTGTGTGTGTGTTTGGGGTGGGGGGAGCTTTCTGCTCCTGGAAGGGATCGGGCGCCCCCCTCCCCCTTCCTCAGAGTGCCGAGGACTCCAGCTACTGCTGTTGTGGTATCCAGGGACCTTGGGGGGCAACTGCCTCTTTGCCACCCCACCCTCCGTTGTCTTTCTCAATGTTGTGCTCTGGTGTAACCACAAGAGATGAGCTTGGGGAAGAAATTACTAGGCAAAACTATTTGGCCTGCATTCTACAGGAAGCCAGACTTGATGAGCACAATAGTTCCTTCTGGTATTAACATTTATGAATATAATCACTGCTGAGAACGATGTCCCATTACCATGACCATATTGTGCTGCTGCACTGCATACCACTGGCATTTTCAGATCGTACTGGTTTGATATCACTGTGTACAGGAGCTTGTAAATTCCCAGTGACTTACTGGGTGTTGGGCACTGATTCTTGTATGTGTCAGATATTACTCATTGTAGTGCAGTACCAGGGCTGTTATTACTCGGAGTTTTCAGTCCCTCCCACCCCACTTCCACCCTACTCCCCCACATGATGTCTTCAGATACTGTGATTTCAACGGGGACCATGATGGCACACCATGTTGTGAATGGTCGGTCCCAGTCATTCTGAGAATCATGCACTTTCTCCTCCTTGAAATAGTGCTCAGGGGATTCTTCCTTGCTCGCTAGAGGCCTGCAATGCAGCAGTCCTCTGCTAGTTTCCTGTAGCAGTTTCCCTGGCAAACCCAGTGAGGGCAGGAAGATCAATCTCTAGCCAACTTGGAGTCAGAATTACACCAGTGCCTTAGCACGCTGAAAGATACTGTAAATGACACACAATACCGAAAGGGTTACGAGAGAGCGTGCGGCACTTTTCACAAGACGTGTACCTTAACTAAATCCCAATACAGGTGGTTAATTTGCCTGATTTTAAGCTAGGCTGCTTGCCTATTCAATTTCCTGGTTCTACTCAGTGACTACCACAGTCCACCCTGGAAGTGGCTGCAATCACAGAAGTGTTGGGTTGGAAGGAGCCTCGAGAGATTATCTAGTCCCATTTCCCACACTGAGACAGGACCTGACGGAGACTCTTCTGACCATCTAACCTGATCTTAAAACCCTCCAGCCATGGCCACGTTCTCCTTGAAAACTGATTCCAGTACTTAACTATCTTCTGAGTGAATCAGTTTTCCCCAATGTCCAGTTTAAATCTCTCTTGCTCTAGCATCAGTCGATTTCTTCTTGTCCTACTTTCCGTGGCCATGGAGAGTGAGTGATCATGTTGGCTTTATCGCAGCACTGAGCATATTGGACGACTGTTATCAGCTCCCCCTCTGTCGTCTTTTCTCAAGACTAAATATTTACCAGTTTTTCCAATCTCTCCTCAAATCAGGTTTTCAAAGTTTCTTCTCATATTGGCTGCTCTCCTTTGTTGCCGTCACTCCGGGATCTCCCAGCCCTTCAGATCTCCACAGGAGCGCCGCACGGTTCTCCACAGCCCTGCTTTGCATGCTCTGGGCACCTCAAAGGACTAGCAGGGAAGGGCAGTGTGGTCTGGGCAGCGCGGGGGGCCCCAAACCCACCCCTATCTGCCTGCAGGCCCCGCCCCTTCCAGGGGCATGGAGCCATCCATTCCCACCCTAGAATGAATTTCTTCAGGTCAGCTGACCTGAATGTGTCTCATATCTTAATATTCATTCCCTCCCTTGGCTTGTGTTCCTTCTGTCTTGTTAATCATAATGGTGTTTTGTAGAGCATCCTCATTAGCTGTTTGGGGGAAGCAACCGAAACGTTATACCTCTGCCTTCTCCCTCTCGTCCTTTATTCGTGCTCCTTCCACACTAAGCAGCGGATCTTTCCCGTCAGTTTTCTCTTGCTCACAAGGTAAGTACAGAGCCTCTTGTTACTGCTTTTATGGCTCTTGCTAGAGGCAGCTCATTTTGTGCCTCAGTCTTTCGGGTCTTGTCCCTGCTTGTTTGCTCCTGTTCTTTGGGACTCGTCCTCCATAATTTGTCCCTATTCCAATTTCTTGCAGGATTTATTTTCGGATGATGAGATCATTAAAGAGATCCAGGTGCAACTATTAGCTAATTATTCTTCCTGTCTGTCCCTCATGCCGGGATAGCTTGCTGTAGGGAAATTGCCATCTCTGCTTAACCTCCTTCTCCTCCCCCACCCCTTCCGCCCCTGTGGATTTTCTTCCCTTTGGCCCTGAGCTAGCAGTTCTCTGTTAGTCTGCCTCTTTTGAAGCCCGTCGTCCCTTTGCTGCTGCTTTCGCTCCCTCCATGACCGTCATGAAGCCAGTCATTTCACGACCATGTTCCTCCAACTTGCCTTCTACCTCTGAGTCACAACCAGTCCTCTCCCGGTGGATTAGGATTAAGTTTAAAATGACTGTCCCTCTCCTCTCCCTCCATCCCACATGACTTCCTCCATTTTCTGAATCAAAAAGTTGTCCCCAACACTATCCAAGAACTCACTGGAAATGTTTAGTTCTACCTGATTATTTTTCCCATGGATGAGATGTCTGGGTAGTTAAAGTTTCAGGGTCTTCTATTTTGGATACTCCTGTTCCAGAAATGCCTCCTCCACATCCTCCTCCCGAGTTAGCGGTCGACAGTAGACCTCCCCGCATGCACCATGATATCATCTCTGGTTTTTTCCCCTTTTATCTTCACCCTCAGACTTTAAACCAGGCTGCCTCTCACCTCCTTCGGGACCTCCGAACAAGTGTCTGTAAGTGTCTGTTTCCCACTTTGTTTTCCCTCTTACGCTCCTGAGGATGGCTGGACGGAGGAGGTGAAGTTACCATTACGTGGTGAGGCTCTTAAAATATCTACAGGGACTTGCCTTTGCCAGTGGGTCATATGACCACAATGTATGTGGTGCTCTTTGCAATTCAGGCTGGCATTACCTAGGAAACCCTGCAAATACTGCAAGAACATTACTTATTTGCAAAGATATTTTAAAGCTTTCAGTGACATGTTGTGGTTGCATCTTTTGTGAGGCTCTCAGGAAGTGAGGTTATGATTAAAAATATAAAAATATCCCTTGAAGACATCCTCCCATGTAAATTTCCTCTTGTCACATCTTCTGACTCTTAGATTGCCAGCTCTTAGGGGTTCTTTTTTATATTGTTCAGCACTTCCCACAGGAAAGAAAGGATCTTTCCAAAAAGCCTTCCGTTTCTGGCAAAACTGCCTCTAGACTGTGGTTTTACTTTCGAAATGGCACTTTTTTCGAAAGAGCGCCATGACACAACTATGCAAATGAAGCACGGGATATTTAAATCCCCGCTTCAGTTGCAGTTTGGAAGTGTCTAATTTTCGAAATGTCAAAACAGGGTTGTAGTTTAGACACAGCCCTAGTCACCGTGTGGGGGATTTTCCAGATTGTCTACGTTACTTAGCCTATTGGCTTTCCCTGGCATTTGTCCTCTTCCAACCCCCAGAGGAGGTGAGAACCTCACTCTGTCTGAATCCAAGCGTCCTAACTTGGGCCGGCACCTACCAAGGGCAGGAAGGGGAGCGCTGACTCGGGATGGTCCTGAAGAATGGAAACGTTGTGCTCAGATTTCTGTTTCTCCGACCTCTGGCTGAGGCAGGAGCTGTCACTGGAAGGGTTCATCTGTGCTTCTGAGCATTTGTCGCATTGTTCTGTCGAGTGCCTTGGGAGCAGGATGAGAGCATGAAGCTCAACATCTTTTTGGCGCTTCTATTTCCTTTTTCACTAGCAAGGCCTAATTATCTGATGGCTCTCAAACCATTGTTTCCTTTGTGTATTAACGACACATCCTGTCCGCAGGTCTAATCGGCTCCGGCTCTGCACTTGGGCTTGGAATCTGTCACTATCCTCTAATCAAGCGTAAGACAGAAGAGGGGTGATACTTCCTTAGTGTTACTTTCTCTGGGCCAGCTCACGGCCATGGAGCCGGAGAGAAAGGATGTTTGACCAACAGCGTAGTAATTGTTTGTTTTAATTGAGCGGGTCATTTACCAAATATTCTCTCTGACGTGTGGTTGTGTCCATTCCTCATTCTGTGTCCCTGTAACAACTCCCGCACGCCGGGGGCAGCCGGGGGACCCAGAGCGGTGCACACGTGAGAGGAATTCCTTGGGCTCCGGGATGAGGTGCAATGAAATTCCCACTGCCGCCAATGCAAAGAACTTCCTAGTTCTGCCGGCATCATGGAGAGGCAAACTCCTCTTCTGGAATCACCAGAGTGTGTCAGTGTTTTCCACCGGGGAAATACCTGGCGTTGAGGGAAATCACAAGAGCTTTTGGCTGTGACACAGCTAGAACCAGGCTGGACTGATGAATGGTGCGGTTTGACTTAGTCATGAGTTTTATTTGCCTCTGGCCACTAGAGCCTGGGTCCTCAAAGGTATTTAGGTGCCGAGCTCCCACTGGCTTCAATAGAAGTGAGGTGCCGAGATACTTTCAGGGAGCGGTACCCGCACCATGTTCTGTTCTGGCACTAGCAGGTGCAAATCCCTTTGACCACAACAGATACCACAGAGCTTGCTCTGGTTCCAATTGCCCCTAGACGGCTTAAGTGCACGTTTAGACGAGACCTGCCCTGGGCAGGTTGCAGCATGGATTCAGGGTGGGATTTCTCCGTTTAAAAAAGCAAGATTCTACCGACCAAGCTAAAGGGTCTCAACCCCTAGGCGGGAGAGGTAGCAGGCAAATTATGTGGTGATCTCACAGTGAGGACTAATCTCCCACCCTGCAGGAAAGGACAAAGGCCCACACCGTGGCATAGGGCATTACCCTTACTCAGTGGTTCCCAACCTGTTTACTGCTGTGGGGCATGCCCGTACAATCGGTATGGCCCCAGGAGACCATGTGGACTGTTTGGGCCGCAGGCTGAGCACCACTGCCTTGCTCGGACATTCTCACCTGCACTCTGTGGTGACCTGCTGGGTTGGTTCATTCATTCCCACTGTGGAGCCAGGCAAAACTTGCTGGGACAATAATTTATTGGCCCAAAACTGGGGTTGACCTGAAACTGTTCGAGTTTGTGCTGAATTTGCAAACTAGCTTTGGTTGAAGCCAATCGTCAAAGCCCCTTTTCTACATCAGGTGTGTAGGGGCAGATTGCACCCTGGTCTCCCCGTCCTAGCTGATGGAATGTTACAAGGACAATCCCACCGCTTCTGCCTCCCGTGGCTGTTTCCTGCCTCTCTGTTCTTTGCTCATTTCACCCAGAAATGAAACCAAAACCCCCACGTCACCTCAGTCCACCCGCCTGGTAATATTTTCCTACTTTTCAGTTCACCAGAAATGAGCTTGGGGGCAGCAATGAAACGACATTATTTTAAAATATGTTTTTCAAAACTGGCAGCCAGTCAAAAACTCCACTAATCTCCCAGCTCTGCTCAAGTCAAACTTAGCATGTGAGCAAGTAGCCAGATGAGCCTGTATTGAGGGGCACTGGACTGGGAACAAAGATCTAGGTTCCACTCCAGACTGCTTGATCTTGGGGTCAGTCGTTTCATTTCTCTGCCTCAGCTTCCCCCTCTGTAAAATGGGGGTAATGATACCAATGCACTTCACAGGTGTGTAGGAGGTTTAGCTCAGTAACGTTGTCAAGCTCTTAAAGTTCCCTGGATGGAAAGTGTTGGAGAAGGACAAAGTATTTTATTTGCTGTTTTATGACAATTTACCTACTCAGCATTCATCAGCTAGCTTCCAAGCCGAGGTAGATGCAGAATTCTCATCTAACAAATGTCTCTGAACCAGACTGTACACCTGCCCAATGACCAGGTGCAAGCGGGTAGGGGGCCTTTGGAGTTTCTGCACCTTTTCTGTCCTTGCTTGGGACCAGGCACAATGCAGTGACCTTGCATGGCTGCTGGTGCAGACCTCTGCAAACACAGGAGCAGGGAATTTCCTGAGCAGATCTGTGCTCTGTGTAGTCTAGTCTAGTGACTCCCGCAGTGGCCAGCCCCAGCTGCTTTGGAGGAAGGTGCAAGTAAGCCAGCAGGAGGCAGCTATGGACTGGCCTGCCCAGGGGGCGTTTCTTCCTAACTCCTGTCAGTGTGTGGTTGGCTTACGCCCGGGAGTGGCAGAATTTAGATCCCTTCCATGCTTTATTTTTGAATCTTTACTATAACAACTCTAGATACTTTCATTATGCACATATAATCCCAATAAGTCTTTGAATCCTGCTGACCTCTGTGCCTCACTGATGTCATGTGGCAGTGAGTTCCGCAGGCTAACTGTGCATTGTGCGTCAAATGGGGGCTGACGGGTGGGACCACCGCACCAATGTGGGACTGTGACTAATGCCCCAGTTTGGCCATCCACCTTTCTTGCCTTTAAAAAAGTGGTTACTAATCGGGTCAACTCGTTTTCCTTGCATTCCTCCTAGTGCACCTCTTAAAACAGTCACTGAAATAAGAATGAATATGTGGCATTCTGGTTTCCTCTCGAAGCAAGACATGAACGGCTGCTTCTGGGCCACGTCCCGTGGAATCCACAGAGGAGCCAGGATTTACCTGACTCTTTGAAACACTCTACAATATTCCGAATAAAAATAAACGAGTGGAGGAAAAGGACAGGACTTGGAGGGAGTTAATGACTCAGAATCCAAAGGGCTTTCCTACCCTTACTGCACACGGGAGGCCACGCTGTGCTCCTGATGAGCTGTCACTGAAGGAAGCCACTAAGTGGTGACAGCAGAGCTGACCCTGCCGCGCCTGGGTTGCATTTGGCAGCCTCAACCGGGCCCAGGTCCTACAACCTGGTTCTCTGCTGCTTCACTCTTGGGATAGTCATTTACACCTGTCAACGTGGGTCTCGGAAGGCACCACGCCAGAACGAGCCGCTGAGCCGCAGTCGCACCAGCCGCTAGCGCTGGAGGAGAGTGTTGCAACCAAACTCTCTTTTTGGAGGGGGGCGGTTTGGAAAATGCAGGTTTGTAAAACCCCAAACTTTTAGTAACATCAAGGCCACGGCTGCTTGATTCAGCGAAGGCACTTCCATGGTCTGTGTGTTACCCCGTGCTGCTGGCTAACCTGGGAGAGCTCCTAGCCTCTCACTCATCTTCATGGAAAAACTTGGGAAGGTCTCGGATGCACCCCCATGCAGTGTGAAACACACGTGCAATTTTGAACATTTGCACTGGACAGTGTGTTTCCCCTTCCCACTCTTTGCATAGATGCAAATGACGCCAGAAGTCACTAATCCAGCCCCTACAGTAAATGTCCAAAAGCAGGTGAGTGAGTGAAGAGCCCGAAGGCGCTGTCTACACTAGCACGTATCTCAGGGTGGGCAGTAATTTTCACAGGGGGGGCACTTAATGAATTTTTGTAATGGTCACAGGCTGGCTCCACACTCCAGGAGGGGTGGGACCTGGGGCGGAAGGGGTGGGGCAGGGGTAGCCACACCCCCAGAGTTGTCTAAGTCCGGAGGTTCTCAAGTAGCCACGAGCCCTTTGCTGTGTTTTATCGGCCCTGCCACTACTGCGTTGCCCGGCAGCCGCCTGGGATTGTGGTGGCTGTTTAAAGGGCTCGTAGCTCCAGCCCCTGCCAGGGGAGTACCGTGACCATGAGCTGTAAGCCATTTCAATAGGATCCTGCTGCCTGAGCCACCGCCGGAAAATTCAGTGGCATAGGCAGCAGGATATTAATAAAAAGTGGCTGGATGCATCCTCCTGGCTGGATCTCGCTCAACCCTGACCTATGCTGTCAGAACTCTTGTTGCTCAAGAGTGTGGAGAAACTCCCTGCCCCTGAGTGATGCAAGTTTTGTCTGCAAACGCCCTGGTGTGCTAGAGGAAGGCTGAGCATCAGTGTGGCCTGCAGGACGCATGGGTTGCAGTGTCTCCCTGCAGCCCCCCCTCTCCCCGTGTGCATTCTGAAGCCTCTTGAGCAGTCAGGTCCCTGGGGCTTGTGGGGGACAGTCCAGTGCACTGTGGGGCCCAGTCTAGCATGTGGAACAGGAAACGTCCCCAGCCAGTGCTGGGCACCTGAGACTTCACAGCTGCTGCTTTCCGGCTTTGAGGAAGTCAAAGCAGCGAGCACAGCAAGGAGCAGCAACGGCAGCATCACTTAAAATAGTGGCTGCGGGCCTACGGCAGGCAGGGGTCTCTCCCCGCGCGTGTCCGTTTTCAGTGTGCAGTGCTGCTTGTTCAACAGGGCTGCATGAAATGTGCCACAGGACCGTTATGGCTGGAAAGTGGCATCGTGCCACACGGGGCGTGTCTAGGGCTGGTGTACAGTGGGGATGTAAGCCACTAGTCCACCGGGCGACTACCTGATAAGCCTAGGCTTGTTGGGAAGTCGAGCCACTACTCAGCTAGTCGCCCTCCCCACCTGCTGTGTCAGAGGCAGCAAAGGGGGAAGCAGGAGCCAGTGCTGCATGGTGCCAGCTTAAAAACTGGTCATCTCCATGGGGCGGGGCGCAGCGGGGGAAATGGCGTGAGCAGGGACTGCTGCACCTCAGCCCTTTAACTGTAGCAAGAGCCCGGCGCAAGTGCGGACTGCTTGAGTCCCTGCTCACGCCGGGTTCCCCGCTGCGCCTCAACCTGCTACGTGGAAAGAGTGGCAGAGACGCAGCAGGGATAGCGAGTGCCCCACTTCCCTTGATCCACTTCTTGATTAGCTGCTTAGTCGATATGTAACATCCCTGGTATATGCAGGGCCATGCTGACTCATGCGGGGTGAGGCTCTGGCCCATTCTGCATGCCTGGTTTGTAGGTAGCACTTGGTCGGGGGTGCTTTTGTGGGGTCTGTAGCCAGGCCCCTCTGGCTCTGCAGACCTGGTGTTTCTGATCGCTTGACCAGTTCTTAATTTAACCCTGTGCAGAAACAGGGGCAGATTCAGCTTGACCGTCACTTGGAAACATGGCAGAAGAGGACAAGGGAGAAGGGGCAGGAAGCGGGAGGGGGTCAGGCAAAGGGGAGAGAGAGGTGTTCATTGCTCTGCGTGTGCTTTTCCCTGCACATTTCTAGGCTGGTTTGCCATGAATCAGTTTCCTGGCTCGCTTTCCTTTCATTATGAATAGCGAGGAGGCTCCGGCTAGGCAGGACGTAAAGGTTCGCGGAGTTGTGGCTGTTTTGCTGCTGACGGAGTTTTGTCACCACAACTGTTATTCTGCCCCTCTTCCCCCGAAGCACGGGCCTTTTGGGGAGATGATTGCACCTCGGGCAGGAAGAGATTACTTAGCAGGGCCATTCACGGGCCTTTTTCATCAATTTCATAGTCATGGGATTTTAAAAAGAATCAATTTTCATCGTTCTAGCCCTTTAAATCTGAAATGTCATAGAATTGCAGCTCGAGGGGTCCTGACCCAAAAAGGAGTCATGGGGGTGCAACGCTATTTCGGAGGGCTGCGGTATTGTTACCCTTCCTCCTGCGCTGCAGCGGGCAGTGGCCCTGGCTTCCGAGCTGGGCAGCAGGAGAGTAGCGGCTGCTGTCCGGGAGCAGCAGCACAGACGTAGGGGTGCATGGTGTAGATCTGCCATCCTTCCTTCTGAGCTGTCTGCGGAGCTGGGCTCCCGGTGTGGTGGCTGTTGGGCAGGTGCCCAGCTCCAAGGCAGCAGCACAGCAGTAAGGTTGGCAGCACCATAGCCGGCCATCCTTTCTTCTGTGCTGCTGCTGGCGGGGTGCTGCCTTCAGAGATGGGCTCCTCCTGCTTTCCAGAGTTGAGCAGCTGGAACCCTGCTCGTAACCAGGACATCTCAACCTTCTCTCGCCAGCTCAGAGGAAAGAACTCTCCTCTTTTTAGTTTCTGACTTCTGAGTCTGACCCATTCATGGGCGGACTCACCAACTATCCAACGTCCATCTGGCTCCAAAACAGGTGGGTCTGTTCTATTTGCCTTCCCGATTCAGGGTGGGGTTTTTCCTGGTTACCAATGCCACCACATTTCCCATGAGCTGCTATGCACGTGGGGCCAGATCTGTAGCAGATCTTTTGTATAAGATCTTTGATGTGTCTTGGTAATACAGTATGTCACGAGCAGGGGAGGAAGACCTCCGTCATCCCCTCTCTCCTTCATCGAGTACTTTGTGGTTGACATAACTTCCTGCTGTTCACAGAACTCCAGAAAAAAACCTTAAAAAACAACAAATACTCTTGCAGCTCCTTGGAGACAAACAAAACATGGTGATGGTATCATGAGCTTTAGTGGGCACAACTCCAGGTTATTTAAGGGGACAGCCCCATCATTTTGAAGCGGAGGGTTGCTTTGGCATGTGGTTGAACTGGTTTCTGAGTTTGAGAGGGACTCCTAACCTCCTCCCTGCATCCTTCCTTCTAGATACCCAAATGGAGCTTCAGAAAAGCAAACAAACAAGAAAAAACCCCTCAGCCTAGGAAATTCCCTTTGCTAACCCATCTCCCTCCCTCTCAGGACCTGTCCCGGTTCTACAAAACAACACAACTGGCCACTTGAGGGTAACACTTTCATTAGTCAAAACTGCCTGCATTTTTCAAAACGACATTTGATGAGCAAATCCTTTTTCTTGAAATTACTCCCAAAGCTGTGCGAGAAAATACCCGCTTGATATTGTTCTTGTGCCAGGAAACATACAGAAGAGAAGATCTCATTAATGCAAGCAATAAAATTATAGGGCAATAAATTCATAAAGCTATCAAATGCCCCCTTCAAACCTGACTTCTGTTGAGGTGCCTACAAGTCACTTCCGTCTGGCCTCAGAGGGGCACATGGTGGGCTGTGACGTGTGCCACAGGTTCTCCTGTCTCCTCCCTGCACTCAGCCTGCCTGTGGTTATGTCAGGAGGGGTCTGGGGAAGGGATGTGGGCGGGCTTCACAAAGGTATTTAGGGGGCTAGCGCTAGGAATGAGGTGCTAACACATCTCACCTGCATACCTTTGTGAATCCCAGTGGGCATGGATTCTTCCATGGGGATTTTAGGTGCTTCTTAATGGCAGTACAAAGTGGTCATGTGAGTATTTCCGTTTGAACAATCCCTAGCGTGGCGGCGTGGTCACGGCCATGTCGTGTACTGTCACGAAGAGTCTCCTAAGGGAAGCTGACCAAGCACCCTCCATGACGTGATCTGAAAGTCGAGCTGGAAAAAGCACTTGAAAACGTCTTCAAGGTAACATTCCTGCATGTGCAGGAAGAGGGGCTAGACTCCCATCTGGGCGTTCCCCACTGTAGGACTAGTGACGGAGGGCTGGATTTTCAGTGGACAGCTAGGAACCAACGTCAAGGCAAGTCAATTGGTGTCAGACACCGAATTCACATTTCTGTCCTTGGAAATCTGACCTTGGGCCCTTTAAAAAAACAAAACATCTCCGGAAGCAGAGAGTTCTTCGGACACTGGCGCTCTACTGCTCCCATCCCTGAGCGGTGTCTGGGCATCTCTTTGGGATATTGGTTGCTTTTGCTTTATGGCTGAAGAGAAGTCCAGGGGCCAGGAGGCGCAAACTTGCTTTGATAATGATTTTCATCACTAATTTCTAAGAACAGATGGTGAGGCAGCCAGACCAGCACTGCGGATGACAAAAGAGAACCTCTGTGTGTTAGTATTATTACTCAGCTTAGACTCGTAGGGAAGTACTGAAAGCCACATTCCTTGAGTTAGTTTAGTTACAAGTAGGTCAAGAAAATATGGATTCTACAACGGTAGCACCCGAGAGGAGCGAACAGGACAGACGAGGATTTTGTTATGTTTATCCCTTAGCCTGGTCCTGAGTCAGACGTTTTGGGTGGCTATACAGTTGCCCAGGGTGTACTGGCCAACTGGAAGTATCAGCATGATATTTATCATCTATTTATATTAGTGCAGTGCCTACAAATCCCAAACAAGGAGCTGGACTGGGCTTGCCACTGTAACAAATAAAAAAACAGGTGCTAGACCAGACAGGAGAGTCACAAAGGTCCCTCGGTGTGATGATGTGGCACGTAACTCCCAGAATTCGGTATGACTTTACAGACCCGGCCTCAGAGACCACGTTGGAGCAATTTCCCAAGGCTCATGGCCGATTCTCCATCACTGGACATTTTGAAATCAAGATGAGACTTTTTTTCTCTCCTAAAAGCTCTGCTCTAGGAATGATTGTGGGTCTGCATTACACACACGTCAGGCTACATGGTCGCAGTGGTCCCTCCTGGCCTCTGAGCCCATGGCCTTACAACCTGAAGGAGAAAGCGTCTGTCAGGCCACGCGGACAAACGGGGCAGGGTGAGTGCAAGGAGTCGGTAACAAATTGGAGGGTGGCAGTGAAGCAGAGGTCCCAGCTCACCAATGTGACTTGTCGGCGCCCCAGCAGAGGTAGGTTTTACAAACTTTGAGTCTTACACCAAAGGGCCAGGCCTGGTGCAGCTTACTATCTGGCTTTAATAAAGAGATTTCCTCTTCTGTGTTACCTGGTGCAGCAACAATATCAAGTGGGTATCTTTTCCTATCACTTTGAGGCTGATTTCGCGAATCCGCCTTAGCTCATCAAAAGCCGTTTTGAAAATCAGAGTGCTTTGAGTAACAAACGTGTTACCCTCGGGTGGCCAGTTCTGCTGTTTCGTGGAATTGGAGCAGGTCCTGAGAAGGAGAGGAGGAGGTTCTGCCAAGGGAATTTCCAAGGCTGAGTGGTTTCTTTTCTCTCCCCTGAGCATCCATCTGAGTATGAAGAGGATCTAATGATGTGGTTCAGAGGTTAGGACTCCCTCTCTTGCACTGAGAAACCACCTCAACCGTAGGCACTCAACACCTCCTCCTCAAAACGCTGGGGCTCTCCCATTGGGTAAACTTAAAGCCATTCTCCACTCCTAAGGAAGAAGTGAGGTGACCTCTTGGTGCTAGATTAGGGGAGAAAGGTTGAGGGGACGCATTCTCCCTCCTCTTCTGCTATAGTGCAGTAGCAAACAGCCTCCTCAGAGTGTAGCCGTGACCGCGTGTGCAGGGTTTGCTTCCCTGAGGACAAAGGCCTCCGTGTGTAACCAGGGCCGCCCTCCCGTCCCACTGCTTGTTCGGCCATGGCTCCATTTCTGTTGTTGACAGGCACAGGTCTGTGACCCCTAGAAGAAATGTACAGCTCCTGCACCAGCACGGCCATGCCTACGGTCTCCCAGATCTCCCTACAAGGAAGTAGCTATTTCCTTTTGCCCAGCGCCTGCCCGTTATTCCTCTCTGAGCACCACAGACAATTGCTCCCTAATTAATGCCAACCCCTGTTACATGCTGCGATTCTCACGAAAGGGCCTTGCGGGGCTGCTGGCTTCTGGAAAAGCACAAACTAGGGATCTCACAGCCATGTGATGGGAGCGGGAAAAGATTATACGGTGCCCTTGTTCTCTCTAATCTTTACCATCCTGGTGCAGAATAAATGGTTGTGCGGCGAGGCATATACACCACCCGCAGAACCCAGCAGCATTTGAGCCTCTCCTGAGTGGCTGGCCTCCCAAGCACTCAGCTTACAGGGGACACGGACTGTCTGAGTTGCGCTGAGGTAGGCCCGGCTACTCTGCGTGCCGTGAGGCGTTCCCATTGGGCTAGCCTCTCGTTGTTTTTGAGTGACTGACAGCTGCGCTGGCACCAGTCACAATTATGCAAGTGTTCTCAGTTTTTTCTGAACCCATTGCTCTTTCCTCCATTCAGGAGGCTTTCTGGTCTCCTGGGTTACGGCTAACCCTGCCCACGGTGATTTGGGAAACATACCTGCGCTTACTGGGTGGTCATGTGACTGAGCACCCATCTGAGGAGAGTTCCAGAGTTACCTCAAAGGCCTGGATGCATGGATGAGTCAGACCCAAGCTAACAGCGTTTGCACTCGCCATCAGATAATTACTACCTCAGCATTTCCTGCTCGTTACCAGGAATTATATCAGTTCTTTCTCTCTGTCTTGCCCCTGGGTTGTAACCACTTCACTGCTTGCTGCACATCTGTGCTTTCCTATGTCACCGAATGAGGCTCTCTGGGATGTTGGGCCGGGCCGGGTACATGAGGAGGCTTTGCCAGATGAGTTTCCTCTGAAATGCCAGCTTTTAAAGTGACCCCTCTGAGGAGTGACGGTCGAGGTATCTACAGAGGAGGTTTTGGAGCAAAATGACAAGTCCCCAGGCCTAGATGGGAGCTAACGATGCAACTGCAGAACAGCTCCTGGAGTGTCTCACCTCTCACTCAAATCCGTACCCGTGCTAGCTGCAAATGTGAGACTGCTCCGGAAACGATCCTGGAGCATCACTTCCGTACCAGACAAACGGGCTGAACCGGTGTTAAGGAACAAAACGACCAGACCTCTAGATAAGCAAGCTGTGCTGTGCTGAGATACAGCAGGGCCAGGGCGCAGAGGGAGGGTGCTAATGAGGAGCGCTGTAAGCCGTGGGCTAGTTAAGGTGTGGTTCCTTGTAGCCTAGGGAAGGCTACTGAAGGCAAACCAAAGCACCTGTAACATGTGAAGGCCTGTCAGGAGCCTGATGCAATACAGCAGGTTAATTCAGGCGTGATTCCCAGCAGGCCAGATGAAGCATGAGTAGCCGGTTACGGCTCTGTCAGGAGCCTAAGAAACCCGCCGTGCTTCAGGCAGATTGGGTGCAGGGGGGAAGGAGAGAGGGCTGGAATTCAGGGGTGGGCTGCTGAGATTTGACACATCTGAGAATTGGCATAAGGGAGACCCTGTTCCACAGAGCAGGGAGGCTCCTTCAGCATCCAGTGCCCTACCCAAGGGGGAAGAAGGCCAAAACCCTGCTGGCTGGGGCTTAGTCCCCTATCCTGCTTTTTGTCCTAGCACCTTCCTGGGCCACTGGTGGAGTCCTGGGGGCCACAAGACCATTGGCACGGGGTGATGTCCTGGCCCCTGCCACGGGAAGCGTGGGACCCACCATCCCAACAGTGACCTTCCTGCCACAGGAGAGGCACAGCTTTTGAAAAGGCAGTCCTTCCTCTGCCGATCGGAATTCTCCCCAGGGGTTGACCTGCGTGTGGACAAGGGAGATCCGCTCGGCATCGGGAACTCGGACTTCCAAAAAGCCTTGGAGAAGGTCTCACCAAAGGCTCTTAAGCAAAGTAAGCAGTTGTGCAAAATCATGATGAATTGACTTGTCAGCAAACAACCACTGCAGTTATTAAATGCGGAAGTGAAAGGAGATAGGATACTGGGTGCCATGGGCCATAATCTTGGGGTACTGTTGGAGAAGAAGTACCACAGATAGATGTGTGTATATCGAATCATAGTCATAGCACACTAGAACTGGAAGGGGCCTTGAGAGGTCATTCGTTTGCATCCCCTGCCCTCATGGCAGGACCAGATACTGTCTAGACCATCCCTGATAGACATTTCTCTAACCTGCTCTTCAATATCTCCAGAGATGGGGATTCCACAACCTCCCTGGGCAATTTATTCCAGTGTTTGACCACCCTGACAGTTAAGAACTTTTTCCTAATGTCCAACCTAAACCTCCCTTGCTGCAGTTTAAGCCCATTGCTTCTTGTTCTATCCTCAGAGGCCAAGATGAACAAGTTTTCTCCCTCATCCTCATGACACCCTTTTAGATACCTGGAAACTGCTATCATGTCCCCCTCAATCTTCTCTTTTCTAAACTAAACAAACCCAATTCTTTCAGCCTTCCCTCATAGCTCATGTTCTCTAGACCTTTAATCATTCTTGTTGCTCTTCTCTGGACCCTCTCCAATTTCTCCACATCTTTCTTGAAATACGGTGCCCAGATCAGCAGTTCTCAAACTTTTTGGGCTCCGGAGCCCTTTACACGAGTAAAAATTTATGCAGAGCCCCAGCGGTCCACTGATTGGATGTGTTGTACCTGTTGATGTTTCCAGTTTGTCTACCTTGCGGAGCCCCGTTTGAGACACACTATTCTAGATAATCCCTGATAGATGTTTATCTAACCTGCGCTTTAATATCTTCAGTGATGGGGATTCCACAACCTCTCTCGGTAACTTATTCCAGTGTTTCACCATCCTGACAAGTAGGAAGTTTTTCCTAATGTCCAACCTAAACCTCCCTTGCTACAATTTTAGCCCATTGCTGCTTGTCCTATCTCCTGAGGATAGGGCAAATAATTTTTCTCTCTCCTCCTTGTAACACCCTTTTAGATACTTGAAAGCTACTCTCATGCCCCCTCTCAGTCTTCTCTCTTCCAGACTAAACAAACCCATTTCTTTCAGCCTTCCTTCATAGCTCATGTTCTCTAGACCTTTTAATCATTCTTGTTGCTCTTCTCTGGACCCTCTCCAGTTTCTCCACATCTTTCCTGAAATGTGGTGCCCAGAACTGGACACGCACTAGAAATGAACCCCTTGTCGGTAGGAATTTTTCTCTGCTTCCTGGAAAATATCCGCCAACATAGCTCTGCAAGTGTCGTAATACCAGTCTTCAAATGGTAAACTGGGCATGTGACTGCTCCCCGTGCATTTCTGCCAGCCAGGACTGTCTGAGCTGCTCCGAGCATCTTCAGAGTCTTCAGAGATGGAATGAAATGCCTCCTAGTAAGGTAATTTGGTCTGGCCAGACAACCTTCTAGTAGCGTCGCATCCTGAAAGTCCAAGGACACTTGGCGTATGGTGGCTTTTAATGGTTGGAGTGATAGGAACACATCACCGCAGGATGTCCCTGACTCTCCTTCCCAGCAGAAGGCACAAAACCAGAATCTTGCAGAAGTCCTCTAGGGCATCTGTCTTGCGCGAACATCTGGAGTTGAGTAGTGCCGCTCTCTGTGGCATTGATGGAAAACTAGATAATTTCAGATAATGTGGTGATAGTGGAAACTATGAAAAAACTCTGAATACAGCAAGGCAGCGGCTTCATTACATCGTGCCATGATGAAATGCTTTGAGTAATTCTTTGCATGCTTGAACAGTTTTCCTGCAAGGCATGCAGTTCTCATCTTTCCTGCAAGCTTGAGACGGCAGCTTCCTCACCCGGACACTGGGAATGTTCACGGAGCCAGTGTTTTTGTATTGGACAGGTGCAATACTCGGGAGCCGCCTCTTTCTGGTAATATTTTAAATGGGAGCCTCTGCATACGTGTCCGATACAAGGTGGATTTTGTTGTATGTCCAGTGTTTTCTCCGTAGCCTCATCATGAAGCGTTCGGCCAAACCTCAGCAGGCATTAGCTGCTTCTGGTTTCTTGAGAGCGTTTTACCTCAGCCATACTATCTATGATCGCTGCACTGAGCAGTAGCTGCTGGCTTAGGAAGACGATGTGCTTTTTGCTTGTATTGTGCCATCCCATTCAAACATCAGTCATGGGATTACAGAGGATGCCTACTTTCCTCAAGCTGGACAAAGATCAACCACACCTGGAGATCTGGACACAGCCAGGCAGCGATAAGCAAATAACAGCCTCTCTGTGTCTAGCTCTGTACTGGTGTGACGTAGTGGGGGTACCTGGCTGGTTTCTATGCTGCTGGCTCTGGGGTAACCCCCACTGGCTGCCGTGGGTACCACGACCCAGCAAAACAGGATGAGTCACTATGCAAACCAGTGGCCAGACACCCCCCATGGAGAGGAACAAAGGAAGGTGGAATGCTGCCCTGGCTTGGGGGCAGGGCTGGAAGAGAGTGAGTTAGTTCCTGTCTGGAAAGCAGAGGAGAAGGAGCTGGGGAAGGGGCTGGGACTCCCCTATCTCAAGGGGAGCACTGAGGCCTCTTAGCCCCAGTTCCTGTAACCAGATTACATCTGTGCTATGCTTTATCCTGGAGGAGCAATAAACCACCCTCAATTCCACTGGCTGGTGGAGTCTGTTTGTGCCATTTCGGGGTGCAGGAGACGGGGAACCCCCAATGCGCCGTCACAACTGGTCCCTGCCATCTTCACTGTGACGTTTGTTGTTGAATTTAAGGACAGCTTTAGATTGTTCTTCTGATTGGAGCTCATAGACTGATGAACCCTTGTATGAAATCGTCAAAACCAGAATTATTCAAGCTGTGAATGGGTTACCAATGAAAGTAAGCTCACCCTATAGATTGGAATGGTCCCTTCTTGGCATTTAACATCACCGAATGAATCCATATGGTGCTTGGTTAAATCTAAGAAGTCATCCCAACCTTTCTTAATGTATATATTGCCCATAAAGCTGCCTTAACCAGCCTCCCCTGCAGCCCCTAGCGAATGGGGGCATGTTGAGGGCCTGATCAGAGAGGAGACATGGGCAGGGCACTTCTGGAGATCTGCCATCGTGAGACAACTCAACCAAGAACAACTCTGCGGCGCCTCTAAATTGTGCCACAGAGCAAACCAGCCATTAGCTGGCCCTAGCACAGAGCGGTGGCTGAATTATGGAAATCCGTCCTTCAGCTGTCCCCTCAGCCCAGTGGACTTCAACCAGAGGAGCTGCAATTCTCACGTTTCCACTAGAGGGCAATTTTATCCTGTGTTTTGTTTCAGGGAAAGGCAAATCGGACTCAATCATTAGCAGTGCAGTGGGTGAGGTCTGGACCAACTTCTGCTGGTGAAAGAGAACATAAGAACGGCCGTACTGGGTCAGACCAAAGGTCCATCTAGCCCAGTGTCCTGTCTGCCCACAGTAGCCAGCGCCAGGTGCCCCAGAGAGGGTGGACCGAAGACAATGATCAAGCGATTTGTCTCCTGCCATCCCTCTCCAGCCTCTGACAGACAGAGGCCAAGGACACCATTTCTATCCCCTGGCTAATAGCCTTTTATGGACCTAACCTCCATGAAATTATCTAGCTTCTCTTTAAACTCCGTTATAGTCCTAGCCTTCACAGCCTCCTCTGGCAAGGAGTTCCACAGGTTGACTACATGCTGTGTGAAGAAGAACTTTGTTTATTAGTTTAAAACCTGCTACCCATTAACTTCAGAAGTTACCGCAGAGCATTACTTAGACTACCAGCAAATCAGGCACAAGCCAAGAACATCCGTGTAATGGGAATTCTCTCATGCATGGGAAGGAAAGAGCCTGTTTTCTGGTCCATGACACCTCTTCCACAGCTCCTAAACATCAATGGGAAGGATGAACCATTTTAATTGAAAATGGACAGTCATGTGCCTACAAAATCTGGAGCTGGGAACAGTCAGAAATTGCTTTGAACTTGGTTGCCGTATAGACAGACGCACAGCAGAATCACACAGTGTGAAGTATTTCGCAAGGAAACTATTTTTCTTCTGCTTCCCGCTCTAAGCCCTATTCCACAGAGCACATACGAAGAATGTGTTGATGAGGCAAGCGTCTGCAGATCATAGAATCATAGAGCTGGAAGAGACCTCAGGAGGTCATCAAGTCCAGCCCTCTGCCCAAGACGGGACCGATCCCAATTAAATCAACCCAGCCAGGGCTTTGTGAAGCCGAGACTTGAAAATCTCTAGAGACAGGAATTCCACCACCTCCCTCGGTAACCCATTCCAGTGCCTCACCACTCTCCTAGGGAAATAGTTTTTCCAAAATCCAAGTTAGACCTCCCCCATTGTAACTTGCTCCTTGTTCTGCCATCCATCACTACTGAGAACAGCCTTTCTCCATCCTTTTTGGAACCTCCCTTCAGGAAGCTCTCAAATCCCCCCTCACTCTTCTCTTCTGCAGACTAAACAAACCCAAATCCCTCAGTCTCTCATAGGTCATATGCTCCAGCTCCCTCATCATTTTGGTTGCCCTCCGCTGGACCCTCTCCAATGCGTCCACATCCTTTCTATAGTGGGGGGCCCAGAATTGGACACACTACTCCAGATGTGGCCTCACCAGAGCCGAATAAAGGGGAATAATCACTTCTCTGGATCTGCTGGCAATGTTCCTCCTAATGCAACCTCATATGCCATTAGTCTTCTTGGCTACAAGGGCCCACTGTTGACTCATATCCGGCTTCTCATGCACTTCTCATTCCCAGGTCCTCCTCTGCAGAACTGCTACTTAGCCAGCTGGTGCCCAGCCTGTAACACTGCTTGGGATTCTTCCATCCCAAGGGCAGGACTCTGCACTTGTCCTTGTTGAACCTTCTCAGATTTCTTTTGGCCCAATCCTCTAATCTGTCCAGGTCACTCTGGACCCTGACCCTGCCCTCCAGCGTATCTACCTCTCCCTCTAGCTTGGTGTCATCCAGAAACTTGCTGAGGGTGCAATCCATCCCCTCATCCAGGTCATTCATAAAGATGTTGAACAAAACCAGTCCTAGAACAGATCCGTGGGGCACTCTGCTAGAAATAGACCGCCAACCTGACACCGAGCCATTGATCACTACCTGTTGAGCCCAACAGTCTAGCCAGCTTTCTATCCAACTTACAGTCCATTTCTCCAATCCATACTCCCTTAACTTGCTGGCAAGAAATTGTGGGAGACCGTATTAAAAGCTTTGTTAAAGTCAAGGTCTATCACATCCATCGACTTTCCCACGTCCACAGAGCCAGTTACCTCATCATAGAAGCTAATCAGATTGGTCAGGCAGGACTTGCCCTTGGTGAATCCATGCTGACTATTCCTGATCACTTTCCCTGCTTCCAAGTGCTTCAAAATGGATTCCTTTAGGATCCCCTCCATGATTTTTCTGGGGACTGAGGTGAGGCTGACTGGTCTGTAGTTCCCTGGGTTGTCCTTCTTCCTTGTTTTACAGATGGACCCTAATTTGCCTTTTTCCAGTCATCCGGGATCTCTCCCGATCTCCACAAGTTTTCAAAGATAATGGCCAAAGTCTCTGCAATGACATTTGCCAACTCCCTCCGAACCCTCGGATGCATTAAATCTGGGCCCAGGGATTTGTGTACGTTTAGCTTTTCTAAATAGTTCCTAACTTGTTCTTTCCCTGCCCACCTCCTTCCCTTACTGCGTTGCCTCGTGCATTTGTCTGGGAGCTGACCTTGTCCGTGAAGACAGAGGCAAAGAAAGCATTGAGTACTGCAGCTTTCCCCACATCATCTGTCACTGTTACCTCCCTCATCCAGTAAGGATGCCTCACCCCCTCTCTGATCACCCTCTTACTGCTAACATGCCTGAAGAAACCATTCTTGTTGCCCTTCGCATCCCTTGCCAGCTGCAACTCCACTTGCGCTTTGCCTTCCCGATAACTCCCCTACATTCCCGAGCAATATATTTATACTCCTCCCTAGTCACCTGTCCAAGTTTCCCCTTCTTGTCAGCTTCCTTTTTGTGTTTAAGCTCACCATGGATGTCCCCGGTAAGCCAATCTGATCGCCTAGCATATTTGCTTTTCTTGCTGCGCATCGGGATGGTTTCTTCCCATGCCTTTTTCCTGCGCATGTGTTGTATCCAGTAAGTCTGATTCTCAAGGTTGTAGATTCCACTCTCTCACTGCATTTACACGGATATAATTCTGTGGCCTGCACAGTAGTTCATCCAGTTTTGTATTAGTGTAAATTGAATTCAGAAGAGGGGTCAAAAGTCAAAGACTTCTTCTATGGGGAGGAAAAATCTCGCCAAAAAGCTCTGGGGCAAAATAAACATGAAGTCCATTACTTAGACTTAAGCAATAATGGATTAGAGTCGGCTTGCTTGCTGATTCATTGTGTTTGGCTAGAAAAGGATGGTGGAAGACTCCTCGGTTGTGTAGAAATTGCTGTTCTCTCTCTTTTCTTCTCCCTGACCTCTGATCTAGAGACTTGAGGGGTAGCCATGTTAGTCTGTTACCTAAAAAAAATGTAAAAAATAACAAATGGTTCTGAAGCACCCTAGAGACAAACCAAAAAGTATCATGAGCTTTCGTGGGCACCACCCACTTTTTCAGATGACAAACAAGAAGTGGGTTGTGCCAAGAAGGTTCGTGATACTGTCTATATTTTGTGGTTCATCTCTAAGGTGCCACAGGACCATTTGTTGTTTAAGTCTTTATCAGGATTAAGGGTAGTTCAAGCACAGAACTGTACTCCAATGTCCTCAACAGCCTGTCTAGTTCGGGGAACACTTGTATTCTGCCATCCCCATTGTTCGTACTGGGACAAAGTCAGGCCGGGTCGCTGGAAGGAAGCGAGGGAAGGCCGTATGTTAGCCTTAGAATGATAACGGCTTTTTGTATGTTAGCTGAGAAGGGGTTACCTCAGGCCAGACAGACACCGGAGTTCAATTAAAGGCTCCCTGCAGCTTTGAAATGTCCCCCAGCTGGTTAGAGAGGAGGAGGAGGAAAGGCAAGCTGCTGAAGGGCTGGTCGCATCAGAGACAGGCTTGCCTTCCTCCCTACAGGGGCTATGAAAATCTTTCAGAATCAGACGAGTTCATACACGAAACCTCAATTATAGAAGTTATCCCTTCCAGGGTTCTTTTGGGGATGTGGAGCAGTATGGGTTGCTTTTCCACCCCTCCTATACAGCCCCTAAAGGGGGCTCCACGTCACCCCTTTCCCTAACTGTGGGAGGGAATGTCTAGACTACATGGCTGTCGCCAGAGCCATGTAGATTAGTTTACTAGACATACCCAAATGAAGCGGCGATTTAAATAATCGCCGCTTCATTTAAATTAAAATGGCTGCCGCGCTGTGCCCATCAGCTGTTCGTCAGCTCAGTGCGCTAGTCTGGATGCTCCGCGGTCGACATCAAAGGCGTTTGTCGACATCCCCGTTATGCCTCGTGGGATGTGGTTTACCGGGGCGGTCGACAAACGCCTTTGATGTCGACCGTGGAGCGTCCAGACTAGCGCGCTGAGCCACAAACAGCTGATCAGCACAGCGCGGAAGCCATTTTAATTTAAATGAAGCTTCATTTGGATATGTCTAGTAAACTAATCTACACGGCTCTGGCGACAGCCATGTAGTCTAGACATTCCCTTAGAGAGGGACAGCTTCCCTATGGGCCTTCATCTCCCCTCCTCAAAGCCCTCCTTCAGTAGGATCTTCTGGATGCTACCCTACTGAAAACACTGCAGAATTGAAGTGAAGGGATGGCTTTGGGCTTGGGGACGAAGGTTCAAATCTGCTCTCTTCTTACTGGACCACTTTTGTGTCTCTCCAGCAAACACTGCCCGTTGTTCTGAACGGCAGGCACCTCCGTCCTGCAAAGCACTGAAGCGCATGGCCGGTCCCTTTAACCACTAGGTGAAGTGCTTTCCTGAATCAGGCTCAAGCCAGTTGTTTCCATGGACATGTTGATCCTGACCACTCTGACCCTGTTGGTCAACAGCTCTGAACTGCGTTGCTGCTTTCTGTTGTGGTGGTTGGAGGCAGAACACCAGGGTTTTCCCATGAAAAAGTCATGCCCCAAAGCTGGAGAAATGCCTTCTCTGCAAAATGTGGATTTGGGTTGAAGCCCTCTCCCCCAAAGTGCTGTGGTCAGGGGCTTGAATTCAGCTCGTGACAGCTGGTGGTCAGTCAGATGTGTAGAGCCCTGTAAATTTGTGGCTACCCGCTTTCTAGCCGCGTCCATGCCTTGTGTTTGCAGATGTGGATACAAGTTTTGTATCCGTGCTGGACTTCATAGATCCCTTGGAGAGACGAATATGAGCCCTAAATTCTGATCCCGGTTGAAGGCGCAGAGCAGTGTTCATGCCCATTTCTAATTCTAGACACAAGGACTAGCTGTAAATATCCGCTCTGCAGCAATGGCTCAGACGGGCAGCTCCCTGCCAGTGTCTGAAGGTGGAAAAATGCAGACCTCGCAGGTGTTTAATGGAGGCCTGTGTCAGCCAAATACTGAACAAGGTTTTGAAACCACCATTCCTGCCGCACTTCAAAATGGCCCTTGAACTCTCCCAGAATTTTTGAGGTCCAATCATCTGCTCACATTGTACCAACATTTTTTTTTCTCGCTCTCTTTCAGTTTCATACCAGCTGAGTTACAGACAACAGAGCTGAAATGTACTTCTCCATCCTTCCAGGTAAGAGGAAAACTCTTCTGTTTATATGTCAAGGAAAGCCTTTGGATTTCCCAAATGCATTATCTGATGAAAACATCTGCGATTCGGGAAAAGAACTAGACATTCTTCATGGAGGGGTGTCCCTGTAGGTGCTCCACTCTGGTCTTGGTGCGTCCCTGCACCGGCGATCGGAGAGTTTTGCAGAGCAGTGCCCCTTGCTCCGTGCCTGGGCATGCAGCTTCCCCCTCCACCGAGACCTGAGTTGAGCACCCACAGGGGTCACATCTCAAAGAACCACCCTTCCTGCACAGGGGAGTAACTTCTTCTTTGTGCAGCTTATGGGAACAGTCGCAGTTTCCTTATCTGGGAAAATGCAGGACAATGTAGCACTTTAAAGACTAACAAGATGGTTTATTAGGTGATGAGCTTTCGTGGGCCAGACCCACTTCCTCAGATCAAATAGTGGAAGAAAGTAGTCACAACCATATATACCAAAGGATACAATTAAAAAAAAGAACAAATATGAAAAGGACAAATCACATTGCAGAACAGGAGGGGGATGCGGGGGGGCGGGAGGTAAGTGTCTGTGAATTGATATTAGAGGTAGGGAGAGTGGGATGTTTGTGAGTTAATGGTATTAGAGGTGATAATTGGGGAAACTATCTTGGTAATGGGTGAGAGAGTTCAAGTGTTTGTTGAGTCCTTTTTGGAAAGTGTCGAATTTTAACATGAATGACAGTTCAGAGGATTCCCTTTCAAGTGCAGATGTAAAAGGTCTTTGTAGCAGAATGCAGGTGGTTAAGTCATTGAGAGAGTGTCCTTTCTGGTTAAAATGGCAAGAAACTGTTTTTTCTTTGTGATCTTGTCTGATATCTGTTTTGTGGGCATTAATCCTTTGGCGAAGTGACTGAGATGTTTGTCCAATGTACATAGCAGACGGACACTTTTGGCACATGATAGCATAGATTATATTTCTGGATGCGCAGGAATCTTATCTGGGAACTTACCATTAATCGTTGTCAAAGGTGCCATGGTCCTTTAGCAGACTGTTGTCTCTTCACCATTATCTCTCTCTCTCTCATAACTGTGGTTGGATCAAAAACATTGTTCAACAAGGGCAAAGAGTGAAAATAACTTCTAAATGCCTTCTGAAAAAAAAATCGTAAACATGCAAAATAGCATCGGAGAGCTTTCTATATTGTATGGTGTTAGAATTTGTATTGGAATCGCACATTTTGGAGATTAAAATGGATGCCTTTTGAGATTGGGTCCCTCGTATCTCACTTGGTTTCCAAACCTTTTGCAAACACTACGCATGGCAATTCTGTTCTGAACTTCCAATGTGGATTATCTATACTAGACATGCAATAAATACTAGGGCTGGGGGGCAGGCATAGAGTCCAGAGAGACTTAGATAAATTGGAGGATTGGGCCACAAGAAATCTGATGAGGTTCAACAAGGACAAGTGCAGAGTCCTGCCCTTGGGACGGACGAATCCCAAGCATTGTTACAGGCTGGGGGCCGACTGGCTAAGTAGCAGTTCTGCAGAAAAGGACCTGGGGGTTACAGTGGATGAGAAGCTGGAGATGAGTCAACAGTGTGCCCTTGTAGCCAAGAAGGTGAATAGAATACTAGGTTGCATTAAGAGGACTGTTGCCAGTCGATCCAGAGAAGTGATTATTCCTCTTTATTCGGCTCTGGTGAGGCCACATCTGGAGTATTGTGTCCAGTTCTGGACCCCCAATTACAGGAAGGATGTGGACGAATTGGAGAGGGTCCAGCGAAGGGCAACCAAATTGATTCGGGGGCTGGAGCACATGACCTATGAGGAGAGGCTGAGGGATTTGGGTTTGTTTAGTCTGCAGAAGAGCAGAGTGAGGGGGGATTTGAGAGCAGCCTGCAACTTCCTGAAGGGGGTTCCAAAGAGGATGGAGAGAGGCTGTTCTCAGTAGTGACAGATGGCAGAACAAGGAGCAACGGTCTTAAGTTGCGGTTGGAGGTGTTCAGGTTGGATATTAGGAAAAACGATTTCCCTAGGAGGGTGGTGAAGCACTGGAATGGGTTACCTAGGGAACTAGTGGAGTCTCCATCCCTAGAGGTGTTTAAGTCTCGGCTTGACAAAGCCCTGGCTGGGTTGATTTAATTGGGATTGGTCCTGCCTTGGGCAGGGGGCTGGACTTGATGGCCTTCTGAGGTCTCTTTCAGCTCTGATTCTATGATTAATCACAGTTAATTTCATACAATTAACTAAAAAAAATTAATCACCTTTTAAAAGATTGTGATTAGTCACAGTTTAATTGCACTCTTAAACCATAGAATACCGATGGAAATCTGCTATGTATTTTAGAGAGTTTGTTTGTTTGATCAAGCACTCCTCTTGAACCATAAGAGCTGGGACCACCAACTTGGTACTGAGCTTCCTCTTAAGATAATTTAAGGCAACATAAGGGTTTGATTGTGTCAGGAAAACGGGATGTGCCTGGAATAGGACCGCTTCCCATAAAAAAACAGAAAAGACAGACCATCACCAAATCAAGCTGTCCTCAAAACTGACATAACTGACCGAATATTGAAAGAGACTGAACCAAGATTAGCCAGAAAAATAGGATGAACCTGGAATAGGATTGCTTCTCAATAAACCTTACAGAAAAGAAATAAAATGGAGAAATGTGGAGCAGTGCTAAATCAATGCTTAATGTTGGAAAACTAGAATAAAATGTTACTGGAAACCAAATGGACAGTAGCTTTTTTTTTTTTTCCCCAAACATAGCGAATAACAGTTTATAGGGATGAAAGAAAAAATACTCTTGATTGAATTCCCATTTTAAAAATATTACTAAAAATTGAATGGAAAAAAATTATCAATCCCTTATTTAAGAAATACTAAATAAAAATTAACAATAAAAATAACACTATTTTTCAAAAGCGCACTCATTTAAATAAAGCATGTGTACATTTTCCTTTTATTTATTAAAAAAGCTGCTTAATCGAATTAAAGACCCGAGCAAAGCCAGGTAAATCCTCTAGTTTATTTAATGTTTGGATGGTTTTACTCCATTTTCAAATATATGGATTTCAATCACAATGAGGAATGCAGAGTGCACAGTGCTTATTTCTATTATTGCTGATTACAAATGTTTGCACTGTAAAAATGAAGAATTCGAAAATACTATTTTTGTTTGCACTGCAATATGTGTATGAGGTAATTTCTTTATCATTAAAGTGCAACTTAAAATGTAGGGTTTTTTTAAAAAAAAATACAAAACTGCACTCAAACTAAACAATATAAACCTTTGGAGCCTACAAATCCACCCAGTCCTACTTCTTGATCAGCCAATCACTCAAAGTAAATTATTTGAGAAGAAGAATTCACATAGCAAAAACTTGGTATAAAAATTATTTAAAATTAAAAATAAGCACAAATAGTTTTTCTTGGCACAAAAATTTAATAAAAATGTAATTTAACATAAGAAATAAGCAGAAACAAAATGATTTTAATGTGACGGATGCTGCTGCATTTTCTTCACGAGCTGGGAAATCCTAGGTTTGAAATGAGGGATTTGCATGTGGGAAGGGGTGAAAGGTGCTAACTCTGGGAGGGAATTTGGGGGCAGGAGGAGGTAGAGAAGGGGCGCAGAGGCAGGGTTCTGCATGGGGTCTGGCTGGGGGCAGGAGCAGGGTGCAAATGGGGCCCTAGGCAGGGGGCAGATTGTTGGTGGGTCCCTGGGCAGAGTACTCGTGGGGGTCTGGGCAGGGAGAGCAGAGGAGCAGGGTACTCGTGGGGGTCTGGGCAGGAGGGGTAGGGTACTCGTGGGGATCTGGGCAGGGGGAGAGGACAGGGACAACTCGGCTGGTACCTGGGAGTCCCACAGCTGTGCACCAGGTCCAGATCTCATGAAGCACGTGCACTGCTTCCCCGCCCCCAAACGGCCGGCACGTTTCCTGAAATGCCGGGGTCTGTCATGCTGCCAGGGACTTCCTTCCTTCCTTCCTTCCTTCCCTTGCCTGCGCAGGGGGAGGGGAGGAGTAGGAGTCCTGGAACCGTGCCAGCTCCAACTGCTCTGCTCAGTTACATGAGGTGAACTGAAAAACACTATTTATTTAGGTTTTTTTAGTGCACATCATATATACAGTAGCCCAATGCCTGAGACTCTGTAAAGCTGACATGCTGGCTGTTGCCTCTGGGCGGCGCTGTTGCCTGAGTCACGTCCTTCGCCTCCCACCGTGGTGCTTGGCTGACTTCTGCACCGCTCAGCTGGGCCGCTGTGGGGGAGCAAGCGACACAAGCAGCTGTTTGGGCTCCACGGTCCCCGAGTGAGAGGCAGGAGGGGGAGGAGAGCTGAGAGAGGGAGGGAGAGAGAGACCCTAAAATCCCATCTTATGATGGGCTATTGGCTAGTTTGTAATAAAAATCAATATAAAGAGAGCGCTGTAGACTGTCATCTGTGTTGTAATCAAAATTAATATATTTGAAAATGTAGGAAAACAGCCAAAACACACAAATAAATGGCTGCCAGTTGTTTTTATAGCACAATTAATCACACTTATTTTTAATGGCTTGAAACCTCTAATAAATACCATTTTTGTATTTTGCTGTTTGAAAGTTTGTATTGTCCTGAAGAAATGCAGGAAAAGAACCACATTTTAAAATAAGCAGCTGAGCTATTAACATGCTTCTCCTGGTGCAGATGGCGGTGCCAATTTTCTGAAGCCTCAAGTGTTAACAGCGTGTTTTGGAAGAAGGAGGAAAGGTTATATATGGAGATATTCCCATCTCATAGAGCCTTAAGAAGGGACTGCTAATGGGTCAGCAAGTCCAGCCCCCTGCCCAGACCAAGTACCATCCCTGACAGATTTGCCCCAGATCCCTAAATGTCCCTCTCAAGGACTGAACTCACAACCGTGGGTTTAGCAGGCCAATGCTCAAACTACTGAGCTATCCCTCCCCTGAGTCTACAGCAGCCTACATATAGAACCAAGTGGGCTTGTTGACCTTTAGTTTTTATTGACCATTATTTTATGACCTTTCAGCTTTGAAGGGAAATGTGGTTACGGAAGAGCAGAGGACCCTTTATTAAAATGAAAGGTTGTGTGTGAATGGTAGGTGTGAATTGCCCAACATTTTCCATTCAGACCCTACTTGCACTGTCCTAACTTGGTTGGATTGAAATCTCCTTTGCTGAGGGTTTGCGGATTATTCCTGTTACGGGTTGTTTAACCCCTTCAGCCAGAGAGGGGAGTTGATTTGTTCTTGTTTCAAACAAAATCTTTCAGCTGTTTGGTTGACAAGCTTGGTGGTGGTTTTGCCGCCGGCACTTGGCATGTGGCAGACGTTGCTCCGAGAGGTGTCTCTGGCCATCCCTGTGAAACTTGGCTTAAACTTGGCCAAGTTATAAGCCCTGGAAGCTCTTAGCTTGCACGTACTCATTAGACATTTGCTAGAGAGTGGCAGGCAGGGTCCCTTTTTATGAAGCGTGGGCCAGCCCTGGGTAGCAGGAGTGGAGCAAGTCTACCCTGGCCTTTGCTCCTGAGAGCTGTGTGTGGTACAAGCCAGGAGACTTTCCCTCTCCTGTGTTTCCAGTACTCCTGCCACCGGTGCTAGGCAGAATGCAGCCTCGTCCGAATCCAGCTATTACCTGTGGTTTGTAACCTATCCTTTAAATCGGCTTCCGTTCCTAATGACTGGAAGGTAGCCAATGTGACACCAATATTTAAAAAGGGCTCAAGAGGCGATCCTGGCAGTTACAGACCGGTAAGTCTAACTTCAGTACCGGGCAAATTAGTTGAAACAATAGTAAAGAATAAAATTGTGAGGCATGTAGAAGAACACAATTTGCTGGACAAAAGTCAACATGGTTTCTGTAAAGGGAAATCCTGTCTTACTAATCTATTAGAGTTCTTTGAAGGGGTTAACAAACATGCAGATAAGGGGGATCCAGTAGATATAGTATACTTGGATTTTCAGAAAGCCTTTGACAAGGTCCCTCACCAAAGGCTCTTGTGTAAATTACATGGCCGTGGGATAAGAGGGACGGTCCTTTCTTGGACTGAGAACTGGTTAAAAGACAGGAAACAAAGGGTAGGAATAAATGGTAAATTTTCAGATTGGAGGGGGTAACTAGTGGTGTACCCCAAGGGTCAGTCCTGGGACCAATCCTTTTCAACTTATTCATAAATGATCTGGAGAAAGGGGTAAGCAGTGAGGTAGTAAAGTTTGCAGATGATACCAAACTGTTTAGGATAGTCAAGACAGAAGCAGACTGTGAGGGACTCCAAGAAGATCTCACCAAACTGAGTGATTGGGCAACAAAATGGCAAATGAAATTTAATGGGGATAAGTGTAAAGTAATGCACGTCGGAAAAAAATAACCCCAACTATACGTACAGTATGATGGGGGCTAATTTGGCTATGACAAATCAGAAGAGAGATCTTGGAGTTATCATGGACAGCTCTCTGAAAACGTCCATGCAGTGTGCAGCGGCCGTCAAAAAGGCAAATAGCATGCTGGGAATTATTAGGAAAGGGATAGAAAATAAGACCCAGAATATCTTACTGCCCCTGTATAAAACTATGGTACACCCACATCTTGAATACTGTGTACAGATGTGGTCTCCTCACCTCAAAAAAAGATATTTTGGCCTTGGAAAGGGTTCAGAAAAGGGTAACTAAAATGATTAGGGGTTTGGAACGGGTCCCATATGAGGAGAGGTTAAAGCGACTGGGACTTTTCAGTTTAGAAAAGAGGCGACTGAGGGGGGATATGATAGAGGTCTATAAAATCATGAGTGGTGTGGCGAGGGCCGATACAGAAAAGTTATTTATTAGTTCCCTAAATAGAAGAACTAGAGGACACCAAATGAAATTAACGGTTAGCAGGTTTAAAACTAATAAAAGAAAGTTCTTCACACAGCATGTAGTCAACCTGTGGAACTCCTTGCCAGAGGAGGCTGTGAAGGCTAGGACTATAACAAAGTTTAAAGAGAAGCTAGATAATTTCATGGAGGTTAGGTCCATAAAAGGCTATTAGCCAGGGGATAAAATGGTGTCCCTGAACTCTGTTTGTCAGAGGCTGGAGAGGGATGGCAGGAGACAAATCGCTTGATCATTGTCTTCGGTCCACCCTCTCTGGGGCACCTGGTGCTGGCCACTGTTGGCAGACAGGATACTGGGCTAGATGGACCTTTGGTCTGACCCAGTACGGCCGTTCTTATGTTCTTATGTTCTAATGCAGCCTCGTCCGAATCCAGAGGGGTGAGGAATGGTGTGTGCAGTTAGAGAGGGCGGAGGGGGCAGCGGTAGCGTGAGCATAGGAAGGAAGAGAAGAGGTGACGTCGTTGTGCAGTGGGAGGGGCAGGATTGTGGGGGGTGCAGGGAAGAGGGGGAGAGAAGCAGGGCCCAGAGTTGGGGGAGCTGGATGTAGCAGAGGAGAGGAGGCTCTGGGGAAGCCACATCTGCAGGATTGTGTCCAGTTTAGGGCCCTCCTCCCATCACTGAAAGGATGTGGACAAACTGGAGATAGTCCAGTGGAGGGCAACAAAAATGATTCGGGGGCTGGAGCGCATGACCTACGAGGAGGGGCTGAGGGAGTTGGGTCAGTTTAGTCTGCAGAGGAGAAGAGCGAGGGGGGATTTGAGAGCAGCCTGCAACTTCCTGAAGGGGGTTCCAAAGAGGCTGGAGAGAGGCTGTTCTCAGTAGTGACAGATGCAGAACAAGGAGCAATGGGCTCAAGTTGCAGTGGGGGAGGTCTAGGTTGGAGATTAGGAGAAAGGATTTCCCTAGGCGGGTGGGAAGCCCTGGGCTGGGTTCCCTAGGGAGGGGGTGGAATCTCCGTCCCCAGAGGTTTTGAAGTCCCGGCTTGACAGAGCCCTGGCTGGAATGATTTAGTGGTGGCTGGACTCAATGACTCCTGAGGTCTCTTCCAACCCTCGTCTTCCATGATTCTGTTGTGGGGTTGGAGCAGAGTAGGAGGGGCACAGGAAGCAATGGGTGGTGGGGGAAGGAACCACAAGTCGAATTGTCAGTGTGAACTGGAAAATCCTCCCCTGCATGTATATAATGGCATGATACTATAATCAGTGTTTCTAGTGTGTGTTTAGCGCGTCCTGACATTTGGGTTGGTTTGTTTGCTTGTTTCTTTTTATTGCTGCTGCACATGGAGTGTGTTTCCGTTCCTGAGTGATTAGTTGGTTGAGAAGGCAGCAGTGTAAATGATTCCTTCCTGCCGGCTCTTACTCCCCGTTGTCAGCAGTGCATTTCCCCCGCCAACGTCCGCTGGCTGACTCGGTTTGCTAGTTCCCTCAGCCTGGAGCGATACGGGGCAATCGCATGAGAGGTCTCCCACACGGACTCCAGATGGAGGTTGTTCAGTGACGCAACTGAGCGCCCCTTAGGGTGGGGTCCGAGAACTCAGCTGCGTTCCTTGCACGTCTTACATCGCCCAGAATAGACGTTTCTTCCTTTGGGACTTGGATCAACTGCTGTTGGGGCAGGAGAGCTGACAGCAGCGTGACCTTTCACGGGTCTCTCAGACAAATAGTCGTAACGCAGATCCACCCAGAGTAATGGGCGGAGGGAAAGGTGTTGGTCATCCGCACTCGTATTCAGCCTGGCTCCTTTCCCTCTCTCGCAGGGAGAATCGTAAGTTGCTCATCCAGAACCCGCTGAATACAGCTCGATTTTCCCTTTTTCGTTCTCCCTTGTTTTCGGGCAGCGTTTTGTTCTCTGATGGGCACAGCCGTACCTCCCACTTGCCTCTACGTTCCCTAGCCACCCAGCTCTGAGGGCCGAAACCTGCCAGCACCTTTGGTTGGGCGGGAGAGTATTTTACTTGAATTTTTAGTCAGGATGACTTTTTAGCAGAAGATGCTTTGGGTGTGACAGTGTGTCCGCTCCACACACAGCCTGGAGGAGTCAGCTTGGCCAATGAACCGGTGGACAGCACCTGGAGGGAAGCCAGGGACTGCGAAGGCCTCGTTTGCGGATGAAGCCCGGCTCTGAGAAGAGCCGAGCGGGGTTTATAAAAGCCAGGAAGTCAGCACAGGGGAAGCTGCCCCGTCACGGCACTGCTCAAGGATTCTGCTGCCGGGCCAGAGGGCCAGGCCACAAAGACAGAGCTCCCTGCGGGGCAGGGGTAGGAGACAGCTGGGTGAACGACGTGTGGCTGAAGGAAGCATTGCACCGGAGTGGAGCCAATCCCTGGACACGGCTCCACAGAGGTGCCCCTCGTGGGGAGGGCCCGTAGCCAGTGGATTTCCTTGGTCCAGTCGTTTCACTGCGTGTTCTCCGGGGGGCAGAGACCAATCAGAGCTTTGTTTGGTGTTTCCCAAACGGAACGACGTAGTGAAGGAAGGAGCAAGAGCAGAGGCAGGCTGGAATGGTGACAGGTCATTGTCAGACCTGGCCGGGGTGACCTTTATCGCTGCCCGGCCCCTCCTTGTATCGCTTGGCTGTAACCTTTGGCTCGGCATGAAAATGCTTCTGACCAGAGCCACTCAGAATGAGAGAGGAGGCAGCGACGGGAGTCGTCCCATGCTGGAGAGTGAAACTAAGGCGCTAGAAATTGGCCATCCCACTCCGCCTGTCTTTAACTCACGCGGCTTACATTTTCGTTCCTAAATAGGGTTTTGTCAGTTATGACTCTTGCATGTACAAAACCCATCTGATAGAAAGACCATTCAAAGCCACTCTAGTACATGAGGTGATAATTCATGAAGGGCTTTGGTCACCCCCAAAACCACAAGTACGATTTCAAGTCATCTCAGCCCCCAAATGGAATTTCTTTGTCTGTAGAGGAGGGTTCCTTATAGTTCTTCTGCAGATGAGGAGGTAGAAAGTTCATCGAAGCATAAAAAGTAACTTGACATTTCCATGTCGCGAGCGCCTGGTGAACTGGACCGTTGGTATGAAACCGTTTGCGCAAGTTTCACCCTTTGCGGAGTGCTCCTATTTCAAACCGAACTGCAACCGCACGGAGCTGCTGCTGCACTTTGGTGCGTGGCTGTTTTACACTCCGGCCAGAGGAAAGGAGCTAACGGGGATGGGACGCTAAGCCGGGGGCAGTGCTTCTCAAACGACAGGTCGCGACCCAGTACTGGGCTGTGGAATGTGGGGGGGCCATTCGTGTGCCCTGGGCCCAGGGAGAGCGGTGCTGCTCCCGGGAGTGCGGCACATGTGCGGTCCCGCCCCCGCCCAGCCCAGCAGCCCCACGTGGAGCCCCCTACAATGGGGCGCCCCAGGCGGTAGCCCAGTCAGCCCGTAGCTTGGGCTGGCTCTGGGTCTCATTGCTGGGGGATCAGGTGACCGGGGGGGTGGGCTATTCTGACACCACACACTGCGCTGTGCCCCAGAAGCAGCTGGCAGCAGGCCCAGCTTCTGGGGAGGGGGGCAACGCACAGGGTTCCCGCCCCGAGCACTAGCTCCGCACTCCCATTGCCCGGGAGCCTGCTGCCGGCTGTTCTGGGGCGCAGCCGGGTCTGCGGTGCCAGGAGCGGCAGGAAGCTGCCTTAGCCCCCACACTGAGCCGCTGACTGGGAGCAGCTCAAGATAAGCCCCTCCTGCCCCAGTGCTGAAACCCCTCCTACAGCCCCGCCCTGGACTTATGTTGGGTCGCGGCATCAACCGGTTTCTTCAACTGGGTCACAAGAAAGTAAGTTTGAAAACTGCTGGTGCAGTCGTGTGTGTAAGATTAGCTCGACTCCATGGAACCAAACACTGCTCCTTCAGGAAACCGTTCAGCGCTTTCACCTCCCTACATAGATGGCCTAAGATGCAGTCTTCTGGGGTCATCTTTTGGAGGGCACTTTGAAAACCAGGGTCTTACCTACTGTGCGTGCAGAGTCCTTGGCTAGGACTCCCCAGCGATCAGACCAAACCCTTTCTCTCCCGAGAGGCCCAGTAGAAATGGAGTGGCCAGTTTTGCAGGCTCAGAAGAGATGATGTGAGTCATCCCACAGAGTTCAATGGGACGCTACTTCTATCAAAAAACAGGACTATGCAGCACTTTAAAGACTAACAAGATGGTTTATTAGGTGATGAGCTTTCGTGGGCCAGATGGATTTCTTCCACTGTTTGATCTGAGGACGTGGGTCTGGCCCACGAAAGCTCATCACCTATTAAACCATCTTGTTAGTCTTTAAAGTGCTGCACAGTCCTGTCTTTTGTTTCAGCTAGACCAGACTAACACGGCTGCATTTCTATGACGTCTATCAAAGCACTGTTCTGCCTGAAAGAGTTGGTCAGCCTGCGTGAATGGTCTGATTGACCCTGCTGCCTAAAGCGCGCATGCCTGTTGAACTCGAGAGCAAGGGAGATCTCCCAGAAGCGCGATGAGGCTGGAGATGTAAATATCACATTCATGCTTGGACACGGAAGTTCCTTTCTCGCTCAGTGTCCGGAGTTTGAACCTACTGCTGTAAGCAGAGCTGGGGAGAGCTGCCACTTCGTACTGAGGACAGAAGCTGGAATGGAATTATGTAATCTCACAACCAGCAGCACTGGCAATCCCTTGCCATGAGTAATAGCCATGTGCCGCTGCTGTTGCTCAAGCTGTGTGCTAAAAGAAGCAGCAGGCAGACAAGGCGGTCTCCTCCACAGATGTGCATCCAGACGGTAGCAGCTCCCCCTCTTACTGGTACGTGGGTGGCAGTCTGAGGACACCCTTATGTTTGTGTTTTCACAGCGTGCCTCTTGAGGCTTATCAGTCACATTCCAGTCGTTTTTACCTGGTTTTCCTTTGAGCTTATATGGGCCATATCTGTGCAGGGCTTGGGCCAGATTCTGACCTGATACAAATCAATGGAGCTAAAGGGATTGTAATTCTGCCAGGCTGTTACCCACTTGTGCAGCAGAAACATAGAGCTGGGAATGACAATATAGATCACACCCCAGGGCCATGTAGTCCTGTTTCCAACCAGAGCCAGCACCGAGTGCTTCAGGAAAATGGGTAGAAAGCTTTCCACGAAAGGCAGGGGTAGGATAATCTGCTCCCCCATGAAGTGGTTACCCCAGTCCCTAATAGAGGTTGGTGTAAGACCTGATGCCCAATGCTTTATAACCCTTTCCAAATTTGCTGGCATGAACTACTATAACTAGGTGCTCTTTTAGCCAGGTGGAAGTCCACTCTTTCTTTGACTCTTGCTCAGTTCTTTTGGACTGACAATATCCTGGGGCAATGAGTTCCACAGGACTGACAACATCATGTGGCAATGAGTTCCACAGTCTAATAGCACATTTTGTAATAGAACATTTCCTTTTGCATTTGCCACCTTTGTTAATTTCATGGATTGTCCCCTCGCTGTTGTGCTATGAGACAGAGAACAGATTTCCTGATTTACCATCTCTCCTCCATTATTTATATATTTGTATCCTGTTTTCTCTTGTTTGTCCCATACTTTTAAAACCTTTCTTCAGAAAAGAATGTTGCCATGCCTCTGGTCATTTTGATTGGTGACTGAGGCAGTTTGGAGACAGTCACCCTTCCGAGAGACATTGCTCCTGCTGCTCCAGTTGGGGCTATGCCATTGATATCTCTAATGGCTCTGATCCTTTCCAGGTTCCCTTCCATCTCCTTAGTCGTGCTTCTGGATGTTCTAGTCACTCTTTTTCGACTGCAGCTGCACATCGAATCAAGTGGGAGAAGGAAGTTCCTTTCTTCAGCTGATGCTTTACCACATCCACATGAGACCCAAGCAGAATCTGGGAATACATATTTTAAACCATATATTGTTGCAGGTGGGGTTGAAGTTGGAGAAGGAAAAGGTAGAAGAGGCGATATCTTTTGTTGGACTGCTGGTGAGGGAGACACGCAGAGCTCTCTGGAGGCTCGAAAGCTTGCCTCACCAATAGAAGTTGGGCCAATAAAAAATGTCGCTTCCCATCACTTGTCTTTTGCCAATATCCTGGGGCCAACATGGCTACAAGAAAACCCGACTAGACTTAACTTAGCACTTGAAACTCTTGTCCAAGTTAGCTTGTCTTACCTATAGCCACAAACCAGGGTTGCCAATAAAACTTGGCTGGTATCCTCCTTTCATATGTGCAAAAAGTGGCATCCTTTTTGCTTCCTTAGTTAAGGATAAAAAAAAGTTGTGTGTTTGCTTTCTACTTGTACCCCAAAGTGCATTTGGTTTGTCTCCAAAGTCAGGCCACCGCCACGGGTTACTCGGCTGGATCTGTGTCATAGCCTCTCATATAAAAATAGACTTACATTGTGCTTACAACGCTTATTTTACATGGCAACTAAGGCTGACATCCTTTTGCCTGGCAAAAGCTGCTCATTAACGCTGCTTTGACTCGGCTTTTAAAATGTATTTTGCAGTTCAAAAGGTATTTTTCAGTGTTTCTATAAATTTCCTTAAATACCATCGCACACAAATCTCGCAGAGAGAAAGATCCGTATGACAGAAGCGGCTGTGTGCTCTTAGGGCAGCGTGTTCTCATTGCTCTGACAGCGCGCCTGTGTTGGCTGAGGACAGGGGTGAATTTTCTCTGCTCTCCTTTATGGGTTTTCTTTCAGCATCGAGAGCTTGAATGGCTCCGTGCCCCACAAGTGTGGCCAGAGTCAGGCATGCGTGTGCAGGGAAGGTTTCCCAGCGGTAATGTGGCTTGACGCACAGGACCATAGAGTAACTCCCACGAGAGGTCCGTGGCACTCCTGCAAATCACACCGCTAACTTGGACACAAATAGGGATTTGGGAGTCTGACTCGTAGGCACCGATGGTTTAAAACTGTGGCCGCAGAATTTTGTCTTCCTTTTTCTTTACACCCCCAAAACACTATTTCCTACATGTTAAGAGTATTCGTCTCCTCCTTCATCTGCTGTGTGGAAGTAGAAAATATTTTCATTTCCATTTCTCCTGCGTGGGTTTCCAATGTTTCTGCATTTTGGTATCTGTTTCCCCACGCTGCTTCCTTTTTGATGCAGTAAAGTATTCAGCTAATGTGAGGCTGCTGAGCAGAGATCTACGGGAATCTCACTTCTTTCTTGATCTGCTCTTGCCCGTCGGCACTAAGCTGCCTTTAGGACTCAGCCAAGCAGCCTTCATGCTGCACAGCGCTGGTTTCTGAATGGGGCGGTGGTTCTGGAGGACACTGGGGAATTAGCTGTCTTGCATGGGTGTGTAATCCAGGCTACGCTGTAGTGACACTGCAGCATGAGCAGTGGTCCCCAGTCTGGAGAAGCTACAGGATTCACAGATGTTAAGACCATTGTGCTTATGCAGTTTGCATGACCCAAGCTACAGAACGTCCCTCGCTGATTCCTGCATCAAGCCCATAACTTTGGCTCCGTCTTGCTCCAAAGAGTTCAAGGGATGGAGAGTCCCAGAGGCTAATCCCCCACTCTAGTTAAAAACATACGTCCCACTTCTCACACGGATGGGGAATTGAGGCACAGAGATGACCAAGCTACTAGCTCGGGACCAGACTATGACTCTAGCTAAGCTAGAAAACAATTGCAGGTCCTCTGAGTCCCGGTTCCATTGGCTAGATCATCCTGGGATCTGTGTCCAGCAGCCCTTCTAGGTGGATCTACATTTCCCTTTGGGCTTTTGCCACGATTCAGACTATGTACAGGTGTCCCCAGGCCAGTGTTCCCTGTAAGCCGTGCATTGTGTGGCCGCTGGAGAGATTCTAATGCCACCCAGCTGATAGCAGAGCGCCCCCAGCTAGGGTTGTGTTTTCCCTTGTGCACATTCAAACATGCCTCAGTGCACAAAACAGCATTTATCCTGCACATAGATGGACAGGATTAGCGGGAACATTGTCTTGGGCTAGTGATTATGTAAATGCTCTGGCGGACAGAGCTCCGGGGGCGTCCCAGAAATCGGTATCTGAATGAGAGGAAGAAGAGTGGTGCCTGCAGGAGTGAAGTGAGGGGTTTACCATATTTCCGCCCCGCTTCTCAAGTGCTTTCAAACGGAGTAAGCGTCCGCGGCTTGCACAGAGAAGCTGCTCCAAAGCCCTAAGGGGCCGTGGCAGTAAGCTCTCTGCAGCCGGTGTTGGCAGAACTCCTGGGGCGTGTACCTTTGCTACTAAGGTGTTGCGCGCGTTGTATTTTAGGGTTGTTGACCAAGCCTAGATTTTCCAACCCGTGAAGTAACACAGGGTACCGTGGGCAGCTAGTGGCTTTTCACAGCTTAGGTGCATAGTCCTTTTGATAGTCAGTTACAAATCTGTGATTGATGTATCGCAACGCCAGTGTTTCTAGCCATGGATTGCTCCGCTGTTCAGGCAAGTCTCCCCAAACTTGGATGGTGTGGGGGTTACTTGTTTCTGGGATCTGCTTGCAGAAACCTCCCCAGCCCTGAGTCCATAACCCCCCGGCAATGCCCCGCCGGTAGCCATGGCGAGGGGGAAAAGGAATCTTCGGAAAGTATGTGAAGGCCGCCTCCTTTGAAAACTCTGCTCGGGACGTGCTCTGCACGGGACGAAGGAAGCGTGTGCCTTTTCCCTTCCCCCCGGTCGGCCTGCATCCCTCGGGGGATTCAAAGAACTGGGTTCTGAGAATGGCAGCTTCCCAGAAGGTGCCTGGCAGCCCGGTACAGGCAGCGAGGGAGAGACAGGAAGAGCAGAAAGGACACTTCTCCCTTTGCAGTTTCCTTTTCAGCCCTGCCTGTGCACTACACGTTCCAGTGGCACCTCTGGTCGGGGGCACCCAGGGCAAGATGGGGCCGCTCCGGGGCGAGGGGCTGTGGAAGTGCCCTGCCCTCACGGCTCAGTAGGGGCCATGTGCCCAGTGTGCGGGAGGAAGGGATTTTAAGGTGGAGTCAGCATTTTGCATGGTGCAGCCTCCTTCCCCTTGTTCTCTCAGTGGGCTGTGCTGCTCTTGGGGCAGGACCGTTCCCGGCTTCCCCTCTGCTCCCGCCATGGGGGGTGTTTGTGCATCCGTGGGAGGGCCCGGCAGCAGCCGCCCGCCTGCCCCGCCGGAGTGTGCTGTCCGAGCGCTACGGGCCTTTTCTATCCCCGTAGGGAGGTGGACAGTTAACCAGTTGACTGGTAAGCCTCAGCCTTAATGGGCCGGGGGCAGGGGGTTGCTCCAGCCCCACAGGGCCCACCGTGAACAAGGGCACTCCAGCCGGGCCGGAGCAGCCCCCGCTTGCAGCAGGGGGTGGAGGCTGTTGTGGGCCCCCCCAACCCCGGTGGAATCAGTCATGTACCTGATGAACCAATTCAATGGGATTTTACATCCCTACTGCAGATAGTGGCGTGTGGCTTTTCCTTCTCCCAGCCATTCGCGTGCGGGCCGGGAACAATCTGGCCCCCATACAAAAGGAGAACCCGTTCAGTGATTCATTTCAGTGACCTGCTGTTTTCCCGGGGAGGCCGTTCCGACTCTCATGCCTGATGCGCTCGGAAGCCGTGGAGCAGGGAGATCGGTTCTGGCCAGGCAGGTACCTGCTCAGTGCCAGGGCCTGGAGGCTGGCAACCTGTTTCACTTCCACTTTTGTGTGCAGTGGATCGAATTCACTCCATGTCTGTCTGCGAGAGCCCGCAGCGCCTCGGTTATCGCTTGCCCACCACGGCCCGCTCCAGACATCCCGACTTCGCACTGCTCACAAGGGGCAGCACTTGGTTTTACCCCAGCCCCTCGTCTTTGCGCTGCGTTAGTCTGTGCGCTCCTAAAAACCTCATTTCGGGAGTGGCTGCCAGAGAGTTAGAATAAGAACTACAGGGAATTACGGACCTGTGCCAGGAAAGAGAGTGGAGCAAATACTTAAGGAATCCATTTGCAAGCACCGGGATGGTGGTAAGTAACCATCAGCATGGATTTGTCACGCACAAATTGTCACACCACCCGATAGCTTCCTTTGACAGGGTATCAAGCCTTGTAGCTAGGAGGGGAAACAGTGATTGTGGCATCCCTAGACCTTAGTAAGGCAGTTGATGCTGTCTCGCATTAACCTTCTCATTAATAAAGCAGGAAAATAGAATCTAGACGGGGCTGCTATCAGGGGGGTGCAGAACTGGTGAGAGCGGTTCTCAGAGAGTAGCTAGCACCAGCTGACAGCCATGCTGGAAGGGCAGAACACATGGGGTTCTGCAGGGGCCAGTTCTGTTCAGGATCTTCATCCATGTTTTGGATATTGGCATAGAGAGGACTCTTATTAAGTCTGCAGATGATCCCAAGCTGGGAGGGGTTGTAACTGCTTTGGAGGATGGGTCAGAATTCAAAATGATCTGGAGACATGGTCTGAGGTCAATAGGATGAAGTTTAATAAGGATAAATGCAAAGTGCTCCACTTAGGAAGGAACAGTCCATGTCACTCATACAGAATGGGAAGCGACTGTCTAGGCAGGAGTACGGCAGAAAGGGATCTGGGGTCAGAGGGGACCACAAACAAAACATGAGTCAACAGTGTGGCGCTGTTGCAAAAAAAGCAAACACGATTCTGGGCTGTAGTAACAGGAGTGTTGTGAGCAAGACTGGAGGAGTCATTCTTCCGCTCTGCTCTGCGCTGGTGAGGCCTCAGCTGGAGTACTGTGTCCAGTTCTGGGCACCACATTTCAAGAAAGATGTGGAGAAATTGGAGAAGGTCCAGAGAAGAGCTACACAATTGTTTCAATAGTGATAGAAATGTAGCCGTGTTAGTCTGGTTTAGCTGAAACAAAATGCAGGGCTATGTAGCACTTTAAAGACTAACAAGATGGTTTATTAGGTGATGAGCTTTCGTGGGCCAGACCCACGTCCTCAGATCAAATAGTGGAAGAAAATAGTCACAACCATATATACCAAAGGATACAATTAAAAAAGTGAACACATATGAAAAGGACATGAGCTAGGAGGGACGACTGAAGGAATTGGGCTTGTTAAGTTTGGAAAAGAGAAGACTGAGGGGGACATGAGAGCTGTTTTCAGGTACCTAAAAAGGTGTTACAGGGAGGAGGGAGAAAAATTGTTCTCCTTGGCCTCTGAGGACAGGACAAGAAGCAATGGACTTACACTGCAGCGAGGGAGGTTGAGGTTGGACATTAGGAAAAACTTCCTGCCTGTCCGGGTGGTTAAACACTGGAATAAGTTGCCTGGGGAGGTTGTGGAATCCCCATCTCTGGAGATACTTAAGAGCAGGCTGGACAGACGCCTGTCAGGGATGGGCTAGACGGTGCTGGCTCCTGCCATGGGGGCAGGGGCTGGTGGACTCGATGACCCCTGGAGATTCCTGCCCGTTCTGTGATTCTATGAAGGAGGACAGTTAATGGAAAGGAAACCGGGGAAAGGAGAAGTTTGTTTAATTTTTTTTTCATTTAGCAGCCATTTCCTCATTAGTGTGGCCAGCTCAGGCCCTGATTCTTGCACCAGACACCGCGGTAACCAGGACTCCCTGGGCTACACGTCAGCGTTTCCCGAGCTGCTCCCACGTTGTCTCCATCCCGTTTCCTAGAACCCAAACGTAAGCAAGGACGGCTGAGTACGTCTCCTTGGAATCATGCTTCCCTTCTAAGCACCCACCTGGCTGCAGGACCGACACGCCCCTCTGGCTTGGCTCAGCGGCAGTGCTGGGGCAGAGCCCTTGGCATACGTGTCAGCCTTTGTGCGCAGAGGGACTGCCCTGGGGAGAGAGCATCAGTGCTTGCCCAGGCCCTTGAGGGTGGCAGGGCGGCAGCGATAGAGGGCGGATGGAGGGGGGCTGGCGGTGGCAGGGCGGCAGCGATAGAGGGCGGACGGAGAAGGGGACTGGCAGCCCGAACAGTAATGCGCAAAGCATAAATGCAGCCAGGGTTCAGTTCGTGGGAAATGCAGGGCTGACGGGGGCGGCTGAACTCTGGAGAGCCCTTTGGGTGCGATGTCTCAGACAGTCTAACTTGGTCCCCCCGATCTTTCCTCCTGCTGGGCCAGCTGGGGACTGGAAGAGCGACGGCAGCTGGGACGAATGCAGTTAAGCCTCACACCAGGAATGCACCTTTGCATTATTATTATTGTAACTTGTGGTGCAGTGGTACCGAGATTCCCCCATCCAAGTGCAGGTCAGGCTGCGCTAGAGCTTTCCATGCACAGATGGAGATAGCCCCTACCCCATGGAGCCTATGGCCATGTCCTGTCAATAGAGATGGCAGATGGATGGGGAAGGGGAAATAAAGCATCATCATCTCCATTGTATGTATGGGGAGCTGAGCACAGAAAGGCTAAGTGACTTGCCTACGGTCACCCAGAGAGTCTGTGGCAGAGTCAGGTATTGATGCTACCTCTGCGAAATGTCCGTGCAATGCTTCAAACCAGGCCTTAAATTCTCAGGCTATGTCTACACAGCAGCGTCTCTAAGGTGCCGCAGTTCTCTTCAAAATCATAGATCAACCCGGCGGCCCGTCTGAGACCAGCGTTTGTCTCTTGGAAAAGACCTGATGACTGGTTCCTCCTTGAAACCATGGCAATGTGGCTACATTGGTAGTTCTGTCCCCTCCTTCCCAGAATTTCAAACACTTCTTTGAATTCCATTGAGTTAGTGGGTTTTGGATGGAGACCAAGGAAGCAGAAGTGTGCGACAGTTAGGGTTGCCAGATGATTTCAGAAAAAACAAAACCAAATATGCCAGGAAAAAAAAAAGACCCCGAGAGTTTAAAAAAAAAAAAAAAACCACACCTGGTCCCTTTAAAAATCCTACCAGGCTGCCGGCGGCCGCCCGCCATCTTGCTTCCATGCGCGGGGCCGGACAGCTGCCCTGCGGAACCCAGTAAGCACTAGGCTTACCAGGCTGCCTCCTTATGGGATTTTCGAATCCTGGCTGGGAAAAAATCTGAAAGTCCGGGACATTTTAGGTGTCTGGTGTTTTCTGAGGTTTTTTACCAGACAGGAGGCGGAAATCCCAGGCTGTCCGGTTCAATACCGGACACCTGGCAGCCCTAGTGCCGGTTCGACTGAAAGGAGCGGGAGGAGGTGTGGGAGCGACCGGAGCTCTACCACGTGCTGCTGATGGGGAAGGAGAGCGAAGCCCGGGAAAGGGACAGGCCGGGAGCCGCTAGGTCCCTCAGCGTCCAGCCCTCACTGGGCTCCTGTCCAGACGGTGATGCTGACGAACCACAGAGGGCGGCTCTGAGTGCGCCCAGCGGGCAGTGCCGATACCCCGGGGGCAGCATCGTTCCTGGTCGCAAGCAGGATGTGAACCCGCCCCCCAGTGCAGTCCGGCCCCAGGGAGGGTTGTAAAGAGGGACCTAGTGTAGCCATCCGCTGGCCTGTCTCCCCTCCAGCCACAGGGCAGTGGGTTTCTCACCTTTCCCGTTTGAACCCATCTCGTGACTATGGCACCCCGTCCCTTCCAAGATTATGGAGGGGATCTGACTGCTGCACCGCATGGGGGCGGGGACACACTCACGCTCACACACACAGTCTGTCTCTCTCTCTCTGCACAACACACACACAGTCTGTGTGTCTCTGCACAACACACACACACACACAGTCTGTGTCTCTCTCTGCACAACACACACACACACATACACACAGTCTGTCTCTCTGCACAACACACACACACAGTCTCTCTCTCTCTCTGCACAATACACACACACACAGTCTGTGTCTCTCTCTCTCTGCACAACACACACACAGAGTCTGTGTCTCTCTCTGCACAACACACACACACAGTCTCTCTCTCTGCACAACACACACACACACAGTCTGTCTCTCTCTCTCTGCACAACACACACACACAGTCTCTCTCTCTCTCTCTCTCTCTCTCTCTGCACAACACACACATACACACAGTCTGTCTCTCGCTCTCTCTCTGCACAATGGCTCTGGATAGCCCCGAAAGTTGGGAGTTTGAAACAATTTATTTAGCTTCACCTTCCCTGACGGGTGTTTTTTTACAGCAAGATAAAGCAGGTGAGTGACTAAGCACTTGTTTACTAGGAGGTAGCTGCTGCGTTCTCTCACGCTCTGCCGTCTCCCCTTCGCACACGGTGCCTGGCCTCCATTGTGTTTACACACTAGGGCAGCTTAGGAGGCCGTAAAACCGCCCCTTTCTGCTAGCCGAGCAGAGCCTCCAGAGGCAGCCCCTGCTGCTCGAATGGGCCCAAGGCCTGACTTCCCTTGGAAAGGCTATTCCCGTGGACCCTGAGCTCACACGCCAGCCAGAAAGCTTTTGTCGTGCGCAACTCCTGAATGTTCCCCCACAGAACGCCCTCAGCTTCCCACGCCCAGCGTCGGCAGAGCTCGCCTGGAACTGAGGGAGGGCGCCGTGGGGTAGAGCCCCCCAAGGGTCACCGCGTATCCGCTCTCTCCTCACAGACAGCACAGGTCTTGGATAAAGGGATCTGGGATGCGCGAGGGGCGCTGAGCTCGGAGGAGGAGGGGTTCTAGGTGCAGGCTCTGGGCCAGTGTTTGGATGCAGGGGTGCTCAGGGCTTGGGGTGCAAGAGGGGATTCATGGCTGGGGTAGGAGTTCGGGCTGTGGGCTCCAGCTGGGCCCTGCTTGCTTCAGGTGGCTCCTGGGCGGTGGTGCAGTGGGGCCAAGGCAGGCTCCCCCCGGACCACTCCCCAAAGCAGCCAGCAAACTCCCTCCCAAGCCCTGTTGCGCCCACTCTCTGCTCTGTGGAGACCGCACCCCTTGACGTCAGCACCCCTCCCTCCTCTGCCCTGCACAGAAAGCAGGAGGCTCCCCAGGCGGAGGGGCAGCCCCAAGGCAAAGGGCCGGAGATGCGCAGCAGTGGGGGGAGGCTGAAGTGCCGGCACTTGACAGGTCACTGGTCAGAGGCTCCAAGATTGACCAGTCGCTCCCGATCGACTGCTGGTGACCACTGGGGCTGAGCGCTGGCCCCTCTTGCGGGGCAAACTCAGCACTGGCTGCAACCTGGAGGAGGAGGAGGACCTGGGGTCCCAGGGCTGCCTCCAAGGAAGGGCCGTGAAGCCGTCGTGATGCCCAGGGGCTAGGACGGCGAAGCCGCAAGTGGGGCTGGTGATCTGGCGTGAGGTCCCGGGGCTCGTTTCCTCAGGGGGACTCGTGGGCCTCCCCGGGACCTGGCGGGGAGGGCTGTGAGGGGGGCGCGCTGGCTGGGGTGTGACACATCTCCACTGTCGACCTCCTTTGCACTACCAGAGCTCAGCTCTGCGAGTCTCTGTGCTCCTCAGGCTGGGGTGGAGTGGGGAATGGCTCCCCATCCCTACTGGGCCTCCGGATGATCCCCGACCAGGAAGAGGCAAGATTAGCAGGCAGGAAACATTTGTGCTGCATCAGCTCCTAGCGCAGCGCCCTCCGGAGCTGGCCTGTGGGGACCAGTGAGTCAAAACCGCCCCCAGAATGTGTTGCAGGCATCACACCTGTCTTGTGCGGAGGGACTTGACTGGGCCATTGGAAATACGGCTTCCTTGGCCTGGGTACACAGGAGACCAGATCAGATGGTCAGAGTGGCCCCTTTAGACCCATGAAGAGTCGTGGGAAGAGTGCAGAAAGCCGAGAACCACACAAGCTGAGCGAGTGACTCATGGCTTTGGGAGAGGTGCGGGGAGGCTGCTTGCTCCCCAGCAGGGGTTCATCCAAAATGATGATTGAATCCAGATTCCGCGCGTGCGCAGAGCCGCTTGACCCGTCTCTAATAGCTGCCCTGCAGTTGCCTCTCCGCTGCAGAGAGGGCTGAGGCTGAACCCGGCGCTGCTCCGGAATCCCTTCCCGGTTACATCGCTAACCTGAACTAGTACTTTTGCCCTGGGGAGTGGTATTGTGCAAGAAAGTGGACGTGACGTGGGGGGTAGCTGGAGCAGGATGAGTTTGAGGGTTGGTTGAGATATTTCCAGCTACACTGAATGCTAAGGCTGGCATGGCCGGGGTGGTGTCAGCACAGGAAGGAAATAGTCAAGCATTCTTCTGGCTGTTTGTATCTCTCTAGTTATGTGTTTGTGGGATAAGATGAATGAAGGAGACTATTTCCTTGCCAATTCTTTCATTATTCCAGTTAGCTTGTTCTTTTTTGGTAATGCCTTCTTATTTTTGGCAACAAATCTAATTTAGGGGGAAAAAAATCCCTGGGAAATGTTTGAAGGTCATAAATGTGTTAAGAATTGCATCGATGTTCCACATGCCATTAACATTCAGCTCCCTCAGATCTGCCAAATTTTTCTCCTTTCCTAATTGTCACAGGATACGATTATTAGCCACACCGCATACGAATCTGGTAACAAAAGTATTTTCTTCTCAAATAACTTTTGTGTTGCTCAGTATCATATTTGTGTTTCACAACCGAGTAAAGCCTAAATCAGACCCTCTTTGAATTTGGGGGTTGATATAGAATTAAACTTTTACCGTTTCCTACACGGGGCCTGAGCTATCAATCCCAAAACCCAAAGTTGGAAAGTTTACAGATTGTATCTGGAGCCAAGCCCTGTGGTTCCTCCCTACTGTCTTAAGCAGAGAGATTTCATTGCTTGACTTTTTCACTTGGCGAATCCCCATTTTTTGTGAAGACCAAGGTGCAGAAAGTTGCTCTGAGAAGATTCCTTTATGCTGATGATACTGCTCTTGTGTCTCACGGTGAAGAGTTTTTAAATCACCTCCAAGATGCATGTTGAACTTTCTCACTCACCGTTAGTGTGAAAGAGTCCGGAATTGTGGGGCAAGGCACAGAATGCCTCCTTCCATTTACACTCAGCAAGACTAGTCTCCAAACCGTGAGCTCATTTTGTTACTTGGCAGCTTCTGTTAACAAGAACTTGTCATTGGATGAGGAGTTGGACATGTGTGCTGTGAAGGCATCCACCAACATTGCTCATCTCACAAAACGAGCATGGAAGAACAAGAAGCTGATGACAAAGACCAAGATCTGGATTTATAAAGCCTGCATAGTCAGCATCCTCCTTTAGGGCAGTGAGATGTGGACTTCACATAGGAGGCAAGAAGAGACTGAATAGCTTCCCTCTATGGTGCTGCCTGCGATCCAGTCCGGACATCACCTGGCAAGATAAAATCACCATCCAAAGAGTTCTCATGAGGGCTCGAATCTCTAGCCTGGCAGCTATTATTAAGCACGTCCATCTTCTTAGGTCATGTGCTTAGGATCTGAGATGGAAGACTTCCTAAAGACATCTTCTATGGTAAGTTTAAAGAAGGGGCGAAGACAGAGAGGACTTTCAAAACTTATGTGTCAGGACACCTTCAGGAGAGATCTAAAATGCTTTGGTATTTCTGGAAAGCCCAAGGGAAAGATCGTTCAAGTTGTTGATCCAGTCTGGAGCTGGGCGTCATAGACCATGATAAACAGTGGCTCTCTACACTCAAAACAAAAATTCAGCATGAAAAACAAGGGACTACCCTTCGTCAAGAGGAAAACACCTTTTGCTGCACCAAAATCTGTTTGCCTATACAAGCCCATTTGGACACCAAAAAAAAAGCTACAACACCCAATTGTGACCTCACATGTGCAGTAACCAATTCTCTGTAAAGATGTGCAGGGCTGTTATGTGAAGTATTATAAACCAATCAGCTGCAAAATCAATGCACCATCCCATGTCTACTATCCTGTACGAAGTGCAGAAATCTGCTCATCTCACAAGCCCTGATTCCGGGAAACGTCCCTGTTCGGGAAAGGTGTTTACAGCTGAATGTAATCACCTGCTTAAGCGCCATCCTGAACTGATGCTCCAGTTATTAATATACATGGTTTTAAACACTGTTTTAATGACCTTTTTAACACGTGTGCTTTTAAGGAGCGTCATCTCTTACCACGAATGTGGGTGGTGCAATGCAAATCGTCACCACTAACAACAAACTCACGGGTATGATCTCATGACCGAGGAATGTCCTGCAGCAATGGGCGAGTGTCGATGATGCCGGTGGTTGTCGTGGCAAACCTGCGTGTAGGCAGCCTGTGATACGGATCGCTTGATATTGTACCGGGAAGTAGCAGATCCATTGAACAACGGGATTACACTGCTGTCCCTGGAAAAACTTAAACAGCAAATGGTCTTGCAGCATCTTGGAGACGGTATCGTGAGCGTTCGTAGGCACAGCCCACTGCTTCAGTCCCTGTACAGAGAAGGGGCTAGAAAGGTGCCCTAAAATCATCTGCTACCATTGAACCTCACCAGACCACCGTATCTGGACAGTCCTGCACCTACACAGTTGGAAAAACGAGCAAACACAGCCACTTTGGGGAACATTAGGACTCAGACAACCAGCAGTCCCGCTGAGCCCTGGTTCCATACTGTACTGCCGATTTGAAGTCCCACACGGAGCTGGGGTCAGCAGGGACTCCCCAGCTGACCACGGAATCTGCGCAACATTTCCCCAGGTTCCACTGAAATGCCACGCTGGAGCTGACCTCCAGCTGACTTCGGGCTCCATGTGCGGCAGCGCCACACAGCTGATCCCAGGCTTAGCTGTGCGGCGCTGCTGTTTTCAAATGCCGAGGTGGCGTTTCAAAGGGCCAGCGCTGCACTGTCGCTTTGAAGTACTCCCTCTTCCCCCTCCTTTGCTGCCTCTAACTGACACAGGCAGCAAGAAGGAGGAGGGGGAATCAACTAGTCGACTATCTGATAAGTAAACGTTTATCGGGTAGTCGACTAGTCCTTGACATCCCTGATTTCTTCTCGCTTTGGTACAGTGAAATGACATCACCAGGATTCACTTGACCAAAATGACCTCCAAATCCAACAGCTGCTCACAAAAAGAAAAAAAAAAAGTGCCGTCAAATTCTTGCTTCCAGTATCCTGGTCGGCACAGTAACAGCATTCAGGGTTCTGGCCATGACATCCGGTCTGAGCTTAGAAACATGCAGGATGGAAGGCCAAGCTGAGTGGAATCCAGGGCTATGCCAACTGTCATGAGACCAAAGACCCGCATGCTGCTTTGAAAGATGTCTCACCCTACACAGAGCAGTCCAGTGCCTTTTGAAGAGTGAGCAACGCACCACTGATCACTGACAAAGGAGAAACCGTTCCGTGACCGTTTGAACACACTGTGCAACATCTCAGCTGAGTCGCTAATAAGACTTGTGGCTCATCCAACATGCAATGACACGGATGCATGTCCCATGATAAAGCCAGCATTGCTGTCAGTGCCATAAAAAACCTCAGGGCCCCAACGTCAGACGGCATTCCCACAGAAATATGCAAGGACAGAATGTCGACTTTGCGGAGGGGCCTGCGTGGACTTTCTCAGTCTATGGAGTACTGAAAGTGTCCTGCAAGCCTTCCAGGATCTCTCCTTCCTCCTTGTGCACAATGACGGCGGCTGCATCTCGTTATTCTCCAGGGCTGGAAAGATTCTCGCCAGAGTTGTTGTTTGTCTGCTGTGCAATGTCGTTAATCCCACGCGGACAGAGACAGTGCGGTTTCAGGTTTACATAAGGACACATTTGTCGTTTATCAGATTCAGGAGAACAATAGGACTTTTACACGGACATCGGCCTGGCTAGAGCATTTGACAAGGGACCTTGGCAACTATTACGTAAGTTTGATGAATTTTTCTCAACACCCAACAGACTGTGGCTATTTCATGGGGGAAAGTGTGGATGAGCCCGTGTCGATGGTGTTTGGCCTGACCCTTCCTGTCACTCACCAGGCTTTCCCCAATGCAGCAATGTTCAGTGGTGCCATGAGACCTGAATGCAGGCGTGAGGACACATCTGGTCCTCTGGAAACTGAGTCAACGTGAAGAAGCTGCAGTGTTCCGGGGAGGCGAGAGGCGCTTACTCATGGACTGCCCTCGGGCAACGACTGTGCTGTCGAGGCACACCCCTGCGGGACACGGTAAAAATGACGGGCAGATTGGCAGAGTCTGCCCATAGGAGCAGGCGGTAAGCTGCCCCAGTATGCACCCCTTCCACACTACAGTCGTTGATGCTCGTAGGAACCGCTGCTGAGCCCTGCAGGAGGTCAGTGAGAACATGTTCCCACCTCGGGGCATGGACCCCGCCAAGCACTGTACAGAAGAGCCCCGCATGGCACTTGCTCAGCCTTAGGCTGGCAACTGGCCACTGCGGATGAAATCTTTGGGGAAATTCGCTACTAAAAACGAAGCCATTTGGACTAAGCATGTGTGGACTGAGATTTTTCAAAGGCCTAGACGTTGGCTAAATGAGGGCGAATTTTCATGGGTGCAGCAAAAATCAGCAAGGCTAATCCCTGCTCCAGAGCATGGGTCGGGGGGTGAGAGATTTTCTAAAGAGAGGAAGTGAGAGCAACTTGAAGAGATGATGCAATTGCCCTCCCCACACCCCCGCCTGCTAACTCTCACGCCCACACCCCTGCTATTAAACAAGGAATTGCTTGCTGCAGGAACATCAAGCTGTCAGTGGAGCCAGGAGAAGAGCAGGAAATTCCCTGCAGAGGCATGGCTCCAAATAATGATCTCATGCCGCTTAATTGTTTTGTCAGTGGCCCTGGGTGTTCCCAGCGGTTTGAAGGAAGCTAAGGTGGGCACCACCACGCCCGCTGATACTCTGGTTATAGAACAGCTTTCCTCGGCGCCTAGTCCAAGATCTGCAGGCATGTAAACAAACGAGCTAATGTGTGATGTTTACCGTGGCAGGTCACAAGGCCTCAAGGTAGCTCTGAGCTGCAACAGAATCCAGAAGACTGTAAATGTCGACCTCGCCCCGTTAGTCCCGTCAGTGTGTGTGTGGTGGCCAAACCCCAACAAGCCAACTGCAGAAAGGAAAGGGAAGGAAAAGACCTGTCCCTTCTCGGAAGGGAGTCCCCAGCGTAATAACTAGAGAGCCGTGGGCCACTGGAGCGTGCCTGGATTCCTCACTTCTCGACGTAGCCAGAAATTCCAGCCCGTCTACTCTCGAGTGACTGCACCGCACAAGAACTGCCCCCTGTTGGTGCGCTGGGCTTATGTTTTTTAGGAAAGGAAGATGGCGGGTTTCATTAATAGCTAGTATTGGCACTGCCGACTCGGCAAGAAACCCGTCAGCAGTGGCTCTTCTGCACTCTGAGACAGCTGCCATCGCAGAGGGAGTCAAAGGGAGCCCTGTGTAAGACAGAGTAATCTCTCCTGGTTGTCACCTTCACAGCTCATTGTGGTCACAACTTGGCAACGAGGGAAATGAGAAGAGGGTCTAGCTTGGTGTATCCTCAGGCTGTGTGAGAGGTGGTGAACTAGGGGAGGTTAAAGTAGTGAATTAGGTGTAAGGAAAATAGATTCCTCACTCTGCTACAGCCTTCCAGTGTGCTCTTGGGCAAGTTACTTAATCTCTCTGGCCCTCACTTCCCAACAAACTGGAATAATGCTTCCTGTGTTCTAATTAGATTGCAAGCAGTTCACAGCAGGGACTGACTGTCACTAGGTGATTGTACGGCTCCTGAGACAGTGGGGCCTTCAGCGTGGGAGGGGCCTAAAGGTGGCACTGCAAGCGCAAAATAATAACAACGGTGAAACAGACCACATGCCCTTGCCAGTTCTCCACGTGGCACGTCTCTCACATACACCTGCAATGAAAACGAGGCCCCCACTGATTGCAGGAGGACTGCACGCTGGAAGCTGTCAGAGTAAATGAGTGAGAACCTACCAGCCCAAACAGGAAAATAGCAGAGAGAATGAAGAGACCGGACCTGGGGGTGGCTTTCACCTGCCAAAATGCAAGTCGAAGGTGGGGCGAGACTCGGACCGGCTGTTCGTTATCAAGTGATCGTTTGTTGAATTTGAGGCAGGGGTGGAACTCCGCATCCCGCACCGTGGGGTCACTGGCAGGTCACGGCGGAAACATGAAATCAGGGGTTCTCGGCCGTTCCTCACATCAGGACCCTTCTTGGGAGTCTGAAGCTGAGCCCCACCTCCTGAGGCTGAAACATGTAACTTAGCTTTGTGGCCCCCGTGTCATGCGGCTCTGGACAATTGCCCTGCTTTCTACCTTCTAATGTGACACCCCAAACCTGCCCTATAACCCTTCTGGGGGTAATGACCCTCAGGTTGAGAAACGTTGGTCTAGACGCGTTGAGTACCCTCTGGAAGGCTTCCGCGTACCCCAGTGGTAAATGTTCCCCTGGCTGAGAACTACTGCATTAAATTGAAGGGATCTTGGGGTCATCTCGGCGCGTCCCCTGCCCTCATGGCAGGACCAAGCACCGTCTAGACCATCCCTGACAGGTCTGTCCCACCTGCTCTTCAATGTCTCCAGGGATGGAGATTCCACAACCTCCCTGGGCAATTTATTCCAGTGCTTAACCTCCCTCAGTTAGAAAGATTTTCCTAATGTCCAACCTACACCTGCCTTGCTGCAATTTAAACCCGTTGCTGCTTGTCCTATCACCAGAGGTTAAGGAGAACAATTTTTCTCTCTCCTCCTTGTTACAACTTTTTTATATACTTGAAAATGGTTATGTACTCTGTCTTCTCTTTTCCAGACTAAACAAACCCAGTTTGGTATTTTTCCCAGTCTTGCCTCATAGCTCATGTTTTCTAGACCTTTAATAATGTATATTGCTCTTCTTGGACTTTCTCCAGTTTGCATCTAGTCCAGGGTGTGGTGTGAACAATACTCCAGCTAAGGCCCGATCAGTGCAGAGATGATCATATTTGTGATAATTTAGATAGTGGGTTTTGTTGAGTGTCTGTGGTGTTTTAAATAAAATAAGTGCCCTACCAAGATTATGGTACACTTTATAATTTTTCTGCGTACTTTAAACTCTGTTAAATCAAGGCATGAGTCAAGCTTCAGAAAGACTAGAATTTGGGTTAGTAAACTAGATACTAAATATATTTCATTAGTAAATTACATTTTCTTCAAGGTATCGTGAGCTCTGCTCTGCTGACTTGGGGAAGTCTGGGGCTAAGTGGCATTGTTACATATGATGGAGAGATAGCAATACCATCACTAGCCAGCAACAGACAGTCATAAGCCAAATCACTGGGCGGGATGCGACTGATTCTATTAGACGGTGTTCTTTAGCCTCCTTGGCTAGCAATAATTACTGCATCGTACTAAAACCAAAGCGCCTACATCTAAAACACCTGTTCGCTTGGTGAGGCAGACTCAATTCCATTTCAAAGTACAGGTAGAAACTTAAACTTCTATCTTCTATGTGACAAACCAAGGTGAGGATTGGGGAGTGGGGGATAGGGGCCCAAGTAAGAAAAAGCACCAGCTATTGGAACTGTCCCTAGAAGACTGGGACATATGGTCCCCCTGCATAACCCAGACGGTTTCCTCCAACATACTCTTGTATGTCCTTTGCTTAGGGGTGCCAGATACCTTCACAAAAAATCCCAAACAGGCAAGGAAATATTGGTTGAGCAAACAAAAAAAAAGTTGCTGCGCCTTAAAATGACCATGCTTCTTGCTCCCCCCACCCTCGCAGATGCCGCCAGCCATCCGTCCGAGGAAAACAGAAAATACCAGAGATTTTACATGTCCGGTATTCTCTGGGTTTTTTACTGGACGGAAGACCAAAATGCCACAGCTGGGCAAAAACCGGACAGCTGGCAGCCCTACCTTTGCTTGACCTGGGTAATGGCGGTGCCCTTGCTCCTCTGGGGAGGAAACGGACAAGCTCCTATTCAGCACCAAGGAGGTGCAGCTGCAGGGCCTGTTCTGACGGCAGTGGGTGGAGTTTAAAAGGGGAAGCCCACCCCGCAAGAAGGGGCAGTGCATGGTGGGAGGTCTGCTTTGCTTGGGAGAGTGCTGACAGCAGCAGGCCTCCCCTGGCCACCTACCAAGCGGCACGCCCTGCCAGGAGGGGCGAGGAATTGACCCCATGAAAAGGCAATTGATGTGTTAACCGAATAAGCCCAAAGCGTTGGATCCAGAAAGACTTTCTTGAGTGCCAGGCCACCTGTGCCTTCTGCTTTCATACAGATTCCCCCCCTGACGGAAACAGAGGGGAGAGGATCTTCCTTTCGGCTCTTGGTTTTACTAAGAGAACCCGCATGTGCTACGCAATGGGGGGTGCTATAAATGAACAGAGAGAAAGAAAGAAGAAAATGGACAGTGGAAGCATGTGACTCAGAGGACCAGGCAGAGGAAAAGATGGGTCAGTGAAGGAAAAATAGAGCTCAAGAACAGGTATGTGGAGTTGGAAAATGAAGAAGGGGTACAGCAGGTAGATAATGAAGATGGAAGGGTGAGGAAGAAGAGAAGAGTGGCTAGTCCCATAGATAAAGGGGAAGACTTAATGGAGACAACACCAATAATGAGCATTAGGATTACAAGGGAAAATAGGAATGGTAAGGACTTGCAGCCAGAGGAAGCTAGAGATAGACCAGAGAATTTCACTGTCACTAGGAAAAGGCAGGTCTATGTGATTGGGGACTCCTTATTGAGAAGAATAGACAGGCCTGTAACCAGAGCTGATCCAGAGAATAGAAGGGTGTGCTGTCTGCCAGGTGCTAAGATACGAGATGTGGAACTGAGGTTGAAGAGAATTATTAAGGGAGCAGGAAGGAATCCATTGATCATCCTTCATGTAGGAACAAATGATAAGGCTAGATTCTCGCTGGAACGAATTAAGGGAGACTATGCTAGGCTGGGGAGGATGCTCAAGGAAATTGAGGCTCAGGTGATCTTTAGTGGAATTCTGCCTGTTCCTAGAGAAGGGCAACAAAGATGTGACAGGATTATGATGATCAATAGATGGTTTAGGCAATGGTGTTACAAGGAGGGCTTTGGGATGTATGGTCACTGGGAGGCATTTATGGACAGAGGACTGTTCTCTAGAGATGGACTTCACCTAAGTAGGGAGGGAAATAGACTTCTAGGATGGAGGCTGGCTCAACTTAAGAGAGCTTTAAACTAGGAATTTGGGGGAGATGGTTGGGAGATGCCAAGGTAATCTCTACGCCAGATTTTAACACTGAGAGGGAGGAAAACGAAGTAAGAAAGGATATAGCTGGGGGTAGGAGAATGAACATGAGGAAGGGTGGGGTGGATACTAGTCTAATAGGTCATATTGGAGGTATAACGTCCGTGCCAAAATGGGTAAAGAATGTGAATGAGGCCAAACAGCAAAAATTAAGATGTTTGTACAGCAATGCGAGGAGCCTAGGTAACAAAAAGGAGGAACTAGAGCTATTGGTCCAGGAAGTGAAACCAGATATTATAGGAATAACAGAAACATGGTGGAATACTAGGCATGACTGGAGTACAGGTATTGAAGGGTATGTGCTGTTTAGGAAAGACAGAAATAAGGGTAAAGGTGGTGGAGTCACATTGTATATCAAAGATGAGGTAGATTGTAAAGAAATAAAAAGTGATGGAATGGAGAAGACAGAGTCCGTTTGGGCAAAAATCACATTGGGGAAGAAAACTATCAGATCCTCCCCTGGGATAGTGCTTGGGGTGTGTTATAGATCACCAGGATCCAATCTGGATATGGATAGAGACCTCTTTAATGTTTTTAATGAAGTAAATACTCATGGAAACTGTGTAATCATGGGAGATTTCAACTTTCCAGATATAGACTGGAGAACAAGTGCTAGTAATAGTAAAAGGGCTCAGATTTTCCTAGATGTGATAGCTGTTGAATTCCTTCATCAAGTAGTTGCTGAACCAACAAGGGGGGATGCTATTTTAGATTTGGTTTTGGTGAGTAGCGAGGACCTCATAGATGAAATGGTTGTAGGAAACAACCTTGGCTCGAGTGATCATGAGCTAATTCAGTTTAAATTAAATGGAAGGATAAACAAAAATAAATCTGAGACTAGGGTTTTTGATTTCAAAAGGGCTAACTTGAGTAAATTAAGGAAATTTGTTAGGGAAGTTGATTGGACTAAAGAAATTATGGATCTTAAAGTGGAGGAGGCCTGGAATTATTTTAAGTTACAGTTGCAGAAGCTGTCAGAAGCCTGTATCCCTAGAAAAGGGAAAAAATTTATAGGCAGGTGTGTTAGACCAAGCTGGATGAGCAAGCATCTCAGAGAGGTGATTAAGAAAAAGCAGAAAGCATATAAGGAGTGGAAAATGGGAGGGATCAGTAAAGAAAGCTACCTTATTGAGGTTAGAGCATGTAGGGACAAAGTGAGAAAGGCTAAAAGTCAGGTAGAGTTGGACCTTGCAAAGGGAATTAAAACCAATAGTAAAAGGTTTTATAGCCATATAAATAGGAAAAAAACAAAAAAAGAAGTAGGACCACTAATTACTAAGGCTGGAGTGGAGGTTAAGGATAATCTAGGAATGGCCCAATATCTAAACAAATACTTTGCTTCAGTCTTTAATGAGGCTAATGAAGATCTTAGGGATAATGGTAAGTTAACAAATGGGACTGAGGATAAGGAGGTAGATATTACCATATCCGAGGTGAAAGCCAAACTTGAACAGCTTAATGGGAGTAAATCGGGGGGCCCAGATGGTCTTCATCCAAGAATATTAAAGGAACTGGCACATGAACTTGCAAGTCCATTAGCAAACATTTTTAATAAATCTCTAAATTCAAGGGTTGTACCATTTGACTGGAGAATTGCTAATATAGTTCCGATTTTTAAGAAAGGGAAAAAAAGCGACCTGGGTAACTATAGGCCTGTTAGTTTGACATCTGTAGTATGTAAGATCCTGGAAAAAATTTTGAAGGAGAAAGTAGTTAGAGACATTGAGGCTAATGGCAATTGGGACAAATTACAACATGGTTTTACAAAAGGTAGACCGTGCCAAACCAACCTGATCTCCTTTTTTGAGAAAGTAACAGATTTTTTAGATAAAGGAAATGCAGTGGATCTAATCTACCTCGACTTCAGTAAAGCATTTGATACAGTACCACATGGGGAATTATTGGTTAAATTGGAAAAGATAGGGATTAATATGAAAGTTGAGAGGTGGATCAACAACTGGTTAAAGGGGAGACTACAGCAGGTAATACTGAAAGGTGAACTGTCAGGTTGGAGGAAGGTTACTAGCGGAGTTCCTCAGGGATCAGTTTTGGGGCCAATTTTATTTAATCTTTTTATTGCTGATCTTGGCACCAAAAGTGGAAGTGTCCTAATAAAATTTGCAGATGACACAAAGTTGGGAGCTATTGCCAATTCAGAAAAGGATCGGGATATCATACAGGAAGATCTGGATGATCTTGTAAATTGGAGTGATAGCAATAGGATGAAATTTAATAGTGAGAAGTGTAAGGTTATGCATTTAGGGATTAATAACAAGCATTTTAGTTATAAGCTGGGGACACATCAGTTGGAAGTAACGGAGGAGGAGAAGGACCTCGGAGTCCTGGTTGATTATAGAATGACTATGAGCCGCCATTGTGACATGGCCGTGAAAAAGGCTAATACGATCTTGGGATGTATTAGGCGAGGTATTTCCAGTAGGGATTAGGAGGTGTTAGTGCCATTATACAAGGCATTGGTGAGACCCCATTTGGAATACTGGGTGCAGTTCTGGTCTCCCATGTTTTAAGAAGGATGAATTCAAACTGGAACAGGTACAAAGAAGGGCCACTAGGATGATCCGAGGAATGGAAAACCTGTCTTATGAAAGGAGACTCAAGGAGCTTGGCTTGTTTACTTTAACCAAAAGAAGGCTGAGGGGGGACATGATTGCACTTTTTAAATATATTAGAGGGATAAATACCAGGGAGGGAGAGGAATTATTTAAGTTTAATACCAATGTGGATACAAGAACAAATGGATATAAGCTGGCTAGTAGGAAGTTTAGACTTGAGATTAGACGAAGGTTTCTAACCATTAGAGGAGTGAAGTTCTGGAACAGCCTTCCAAGGGAAGTAGTGGGGGCAAAAGATCTATCTGGTTTCAAGATTAAACTAGATGGGTTTATGAAGGGGATGGTCTGATGAGATAACAGGATCTTGGTATCTAATTGACCATTCATTATCAGTGGGAAATAGGTCAATGGAGGGATGATAGGAGTTACTATAGCACATACTCAGGGTTTAGCTGATCGCCATATTTGGGGTCGGGAAGGAATTTTCCTCCAAGGTAGATTGGCAGAGGCCCTGGAGGTTTTTCGCCTTCCTCTGTAGCATGGGGTACAGATCACAGCTGGAGGATTCTCTGCATCTTGGGGTCTTCAAAGTATTTGAAGGCTTCAATATCTGAGATATAGGTGAGAGGATTATTCTAGGAGGGGTGGGTGAGATTTTGTGGCCTGCACTGTGCAGGGGGTCAGACTAGATGATCAGACATAGATGATTTGGTGGATGTCATATACCTAGACTTTAGTAAGGCATTTGATACGGTCTCGCATGATATTCTTATTGATAAACTAGGCAAATATAACTTAGATAGGGCCACGATAAGGTGGGTGCATAATTGGCTGGATAACCGTAGTCAGAGAGTTGTTGTTAATGGTTCTAAATCCTGCTGGAAAGGGATAACAAGTGGAGTTCCTCAAGGGTCTGTTTTGGGACCCGTACTGTTCAATATCTTCATCAATGATGTAGATATTGGGATAGAGAGTATGCTTATTAAGTTTGCAGATGATACCAAACTGGGTGGGGTTGCAACTTCTTTGGAGGATAGGGACATAATTCAAAATGACCTTAGCAAGTTAGAGAAATGGTCAGAGGTAAACAGGATGAGGTTTAATAAAGAGAAATGCAAAGTGCTCCACTTAGGAAGGAACAATCAGTTCCATACATACAAGATGGGAAGCGACTATCTAGGAAGGAGCATGGCGGAAAGGGATCTAGGGGTCATAGTGGACCACAAGTTGAATATGAGCCAACAGTGTGATGCTGTTGCAAAAAAAGCAAATATGATTCTAGGTTGTATCAACAGGTGTGTTGTAAGCAAAACTCGTGAAGTCATTCTGCCGCTCTACTCTGCACTAGTTAGGCCTCAGCTGGAGTACTGTGTCCAGTTCTGGGCACCACATTTCAAGAAAGATGTGGAGAAATTGGAAAGGGTACAGAGAAGAGCGACAAGAATGATTAAAGGTCTAGAGAACATGACCTATGAAGCCAGGCTTCATGAACTGGGCTTGTTTAGTTTGGAAAAAAGAAGATTAAGGGGGGACATGATAGCGGTTTTCAAATATCTAAAAGGGTGTCACAAGGAGGAAGGCGAAAATTTGTTCCTCTTGGTTTCTGAGGACAGGACAAGGAGTAATGGGCTTAAAGTGCAGCAGGGGAGGTTTAGATTGGACATTAGGAAAAAATTCCTAACTGTCAGGGTGGTCAAATATTGGAATAAATTGCCAAGGGAGGTGGTGGAATCTCCCTCTCTGGAGATATTTAAGAACAGGTTAGATAGACATCTGTCAGGGATGGTGTAGACGGAGCTTGGTCCTGCCTTGAGGGCGGGGGGCTGGACTCGATGACCTCTCGAGGTCCCTTCCAGTCCTATTATTCTATGATTCTATGATAATGGTCCCTTCTGACCTTGGAGTCTATGAATCTATGAACAGAAGCTCCTGCTCTCCCACACCTTCCTTCACCACACAAGATTTTTAAGCGTAAAAAGGGAATGCTACTGTCTGAACTACATCCCCGTGAGTCACCAGTAAATCCTGACCGCAGAGCCACTGTAGGTTTGAGCCATCAGGAGTTTGATTGAACTCCTGGCCTTAGGAGATGTTATAATCAAACCCTAGCACGTAGCTGAATACAGAAGTCCCAAGCATATTCCTTCCGTGGCAGAAAATAGCCTCCTTGGGACGGTGCAAGGCAGGGGAATCCAGGACTGGGAGTGCGTTGGGATCCCCCCCACATAACCCAGACTGGTGAAAGCCAGGGTGTGACTGGCAGGCTGCAGTTACACAAAAGCATATGGGAGCGACCTCTGTGCTGGCGGCTGTTTGGAGGCTACAACAGCCAAGAACTGCAGGGCCCCCGGGTGACAGGGCAGGGGTCACTGAGCCCCCTTCCAACTGGTCTGAATTGTACCTACGTGTAACTGGCCTCCTCTCCATGCTGGTGTGGGACATAGCTGCCTCCCACTTACCGCAGCTTCTGCCCAGCAGCACCGATCAGTTTGTGATCCCCGCAGCAGAAACGTGGCTCCGTCCGGTGGGTGCTGTCCTTTGGGGCGGTGGCGAAGGGGACTACCTGCTGGGCCCTGCAGTACATATTGGGGAGGGCATCTCAGCCTGGAAAAGCTCAAGCCACCAAGTGTGGTGAAGAAACTGAAATGTGTCTCCGCTCCAGCGCTGACACATGCTCCGACTGCGTGTGGTGCAGCTCTTCTGACGTAGCCATGAAAATGGGAACAATTACACTGGCTACCAAAAATATCACGAATGGTTTAAAAATAGCAAGGCCTGTATTTTCATCTAACTGATGTTGAAATCCTTACTGGAAGTTTCTGATGTGCTCTCTTCTTTTTATTCCCAGCATACAAGGCCAGCTAGGCTGATGCTGCCTTTTACCCTGGCAGGGTACCTTTATTAACAGTCCATGGCCATTTATTAACAGTCACATATTTTATGATGCACAACTATCTTTACCAAAACCCACTTCTGCGTCACAGCAAGCGTTGTTTTCCTTTCACTAACCAGGCTGCAGGGTAGGTCCATGGGAAAGTCGTTGTGTAGCTGATGTGCAGTATGAATCTGGCCAACTTCTTCAGACCTCTCCAGACAACCACGTTCCTGTTAGAATGAAAGGAGAATTCTCCTCATCCCTAGGAGCCCTGCATAGGGGCACCCGGAAGATATAGGTGTGCAAGCAGCATAAGATCGGTAATGGAGCCTGCCCCTGGACCTGACCCGTGACTGACATCGGTGGCAAGGCTCACACTGATTTCAAAGAGCTATTCAGGGGTGGGGGGGTTAACCACTTCTTTGACTCTGAGCACCCACAACCACCCCCCTGAACCGAGCAGCAAGTGCTGCAAAGGACTGCCCGCAGATTGCTCAGTAAAGACCAAGCAGACGTGGGAAGGATTCACAAATACCCTGGATTTGTCTCATCTGCACACACCAGCAGCACTCCCAGAGTGCAGGACGTCCGCTCCCCAAGAAGTCCTGGACACGCTAAAAGAACCTTCACTGAGGACCTGTGAATCTACCCCATGCCCTTCCAGGCTCAGCTGACGCGACCTGTCTGTGCATGCACGTTCCCACACCAGCTGTACTGTGCTAGTCTAGTGCATTCCCCTGCCAGCTTCCTGTACCACCAGATACACACCCCACTCTCTGTACACACCCCACTCTCTGTACACACCCACACACCTACCGTTGTGGTCTACAGGCAGCACACCTGTTTCCTGCACATTCGCAAATACACACCAAACTCTGCTGTCTGTGCACAAACTCAGACCTGCCATCTGTACACGCACCTGCCACCCCCTACCTGTGTTTTGTGTACACAGATGCACACTTTTGTCTGCATCCCCACACCGGCTGCCTGCTCTCTCTCACAATTGTGCCCATGTTCAGTTATAGACAGCCGTGCCCCCTTGCACATCCGCACACATTCTCCCACACACTGCACACTGGCTCACAGAGCTCACAAGACAGAATTTGACTGTAACGCGGTGGTGTTGTAGCAACGTCACTCCCAGGAGATTGGAAACACCCGGCAGCTGAGGCAATAGCTTTCCTTGCTCACCCTGTCCCCTTCTTAACAGGAATCATGCAGCTCATCTGCAGCTGCTGGTAGCAAAGATCCTCAATTCCTGGAGATGGGGCAGTGGCTGGGGAGGGCTGTGAGTTACTACAGAGAGCTCTTTCCCAGCTGTCTGGCCCCATGGTCGACGTCCAACAGATGGGCATATTTGAGGGGAAGAAGGAATTTTCTCCTGAGTCAGATGAGCAGTGGGGGGAGGGGAGGGATTTTCGCCGCCTTCTGCAGTGTAGGTCACCGGTCACTTGCTACTCTGACCTGGAAAAAGGGGTGGAGTCTCCAGGATTCGGAGCCTGTAAATCCTGACTTGAAGCCTCCAGTGACTCAGCCAGAGATTAGGGGTCTCTTACAAAAGGAGATTTCTGAGGGGCTGTGGCCTGCAATGTGCAGAGGCCAGTGTAGGTGACCATGACGGTCCCTTCTGGCCTTGAAGTTCAGGGCTCTGTGAGGCTAGAGATGTGTAAAAAGAGAGTAGGTCTGCTTCTCAGCCTTTGTTCCCCCCCCCCCCCCACCATGAAATAGATAAGTGAGTGGTGTTATCTCTTCTTACACATGAGAGAACTGGGTGTCAGAGACTCTGCGGCCAGAACAGTAGAGTCGGGCAAAGGGTGGAGAAATGTATTTGCAAACGATGATGTTTAGCCATAGGCCTTACACTAGGGAGCTGCACGTATTTATTATGGAAAAGAACATGACAGGAAAGAAAGAACAAAGGTAAAGTCTCCAGGCGAGAGCGCTGTGTGTGTCTTCCCCCCCCCCCTTAAAGGTCTGCACTGAAATGAACACAAAATGGCGTCCATTTCTGTAAAGCAGGCACCGTGCTATTTAGAGTACACAGAAAATAAAATGGCAAACTGCTGCAGTCCACCAAACTCGCTCTACATTGCGATTCGGCTCAGTAGTGCTTGTATTAGCCTGTGACAATCCACCATGCTGCACTTTGTATCAAGGACTGTCCGAGGAGGCTTTATTCATGCAAGGATGGCTATTTGCGTGAACGCACGCACATACCCCTCAGAGGTGCTTGCCCTGGGACGCCAGCCAAGGAACCACAAGCCAACTGTGTGACTGACAGCACTCCAAGTACTTTACAAAGTCCATTTATTCAGCCTCACAACATCCCTGTGAGGTAGGTAAATACACTGGTGCGCCTGCCTTAGGGAGGAGAAACTGAGGCACACCCACGTTGCTTTATTAGCCCACGTCACAGAGTAGCTCAGCAGAGGAGCAGAGCGTACAACTCCGTCTCCATCCCCAGCTCTCCCGTCTAGATCGCACTCCCTCTCTATCTTGACTTCTACTGTTGTGCCTCCCCCTCCCCCCCCCCCGGTCAGTAGAGAGATGGGTGCGCTGCTTCCTGTCCATGCGTGTGTTTCATCCACAGACTGGAGCTACGGACATTATAGGGACGTCCCCCTCCAGTGCCAAGGCTGCTCGGTGCGGTTGGACCTGCACTGTTACGGGCCCTGTTACAGCTGTACAATAGACAATGGGCTGTGTATGGGTGGGTCTAGACAGCACCCTTCTGTCGGAATAAGCTGCGCCATGTGCGCTGCACAGTTTGCAGAGCCTATTCCGAGTCTACGTCCAAAGAGCTTGTTTTGAAACTTGGCGCTGTGTAGACAAGGCCAAATTTCAAAATAAGGCCCTATTCCGACAAATCCCTTAACCCCGTGGAAGGGGGTTAGTACGCCCGCTATTTCGGGGAAGGCTTTTAAAGAGGTGGCGTTGCTGTTTCGGGACACTGCCAGTATCCTGAAAGAGCAACGCCTACCCTCCGTGGGACCTTGCATCTTCATCTGGACACGGATTCTGGGTGTCCTCTTGGTTCCTCAGTGCCTCCAAGAGCAGCTGTACTTGGTATTGATCATGCATGCAAAGGCCCCACTTGGACTGAACCCCCACAGACCTTGGGGCTCCTGTTCACCTGCGTTATGCTGGTATGTGAGGAGAGAGGGGGACGGACAGGAGAGAATGTTCCCCGGAGCCCCTGGAAGGGAGCTAGGACCTGTCTCTCTCTCCCATTTGCTCTTACACGTGTTCCCTCAATCCCAGACAGTCTGCCCCGCCTGCACATCATGCATCACACCATGGACAAAGGACAGTCCCTGTCGGCCAGCACGCTAGGGCAGCCGGCTGTGGAGGGAAACTGCTTCCCAGTGGCGAGTGGGCGGGACACTGTGATTCTTTCGCCCCGGATTTTCAAACCAAACTTTCTAAGCCTCAGAGGGTGGCTTTTGGGTCTAGAAGCCTCTTCCTCCCCTACCTTGCGGCAGATCCGATAGAGTCACACAGTCCCCTCTTGCTGAGCACGCCCCTCGAATCACTCCAACGGGAAGACGAGGAAGTCCAAAGGGTCATTGTTTTGAATTTGATGGAGAGAAATTATAAACATGCCCACTCTGGGCTTCGATCCCTAATGTTCCTTGGAGGGGGAGAGGAGCTGACTCAAAGGGCGGGGGGGGGAGGGGCTCGGTTACAATTTGTACAGCCCCCAGTAAGTCTGGTTGTCTGTCTGTATGTAATGAAGCCCTTCATTGATGCTGAAGTTTAGCTTCTCCCCCTTCCTCAGAAAATAGGGCCTCCCAAAATGTATGGAGGCCGTGCCCTCCTCAGAATTGGTCCCAGTTATCTGGTTGTAGAGAATCTTCTCTTGGTACAGCGTGATAGTGAAATAACCTTGCGCTTTCTTCGTGCGGGTCACCTGGGCGTAGATGAAGTACATGCCGCTTTGCAGGATCTCCAGCGTTTGGTTAGCGTCATTCTTCACAAAGCTGCTGCAGCTTGTCAAGTTCCACTTCCACGTGACGATACGGTCCTTTTCGGAAGGCACTTCCGGAAAGAAACCAGGCAAGGAAGAAAACCAAGGGAAAAGCAGACAAGGCGGTTAGACAAAGCCCAGTGCCTAGACTTCCCCTTGTCGGTTTGTAAATGCTCCCCAATAGTTGACACTCTCTTCTGACCTTTTCCTTATCGCTCTGATTTCAGGTCTCAGGGGAGAAGAGGGAAGTTATGTGCATTGTGGCTTTTCCTTGAAGATCTTCTCTAGGAAAGGGTGTGAGCCGCGACATTAAGATCAGGACCCAAGCTCTGAGAGTTCTGGGCTGTTTGGAGCTGGGGGTCTGTTAACTACATGAAGGGATTCCTCTCTTCAATCCAGACCTACATTCTGTCACCCGGGATGCGAGGGGGGATCCCTCGGCCCAGGGGCTTGGTCTGAGCCCGTCTCTAGTCAGAAACAGAGAAACGTCTGATTGCTGCTCACAGGGCCCCTTCTTGCTTGGCCACTCTAAAATTAGCCCAGCTGTCCCTCTGCTTGGAAAAGCTAAGCAGAACTTTTCAGAAACCGACTCCCTCTCCTCACGAGTGGCGAGAGCACCTTCCTCTTTCAGCCTGCTGCAAGCTGTAGACACAAATCCAGCCCATCCCCCCCAAATCAGCTTTTCGCTCTGGACAGTGCCGGTCCATGCGGCATTTCCTTACTCACCCCTCGGGGGCCTGTCTTGCTTTTCAGCTTTCTGTGCTGAATAACGTGCCTCTATTTCCTCCCGCTACTGTCCAGAGCCAGCAGCTCTCTGGGAGACTGCTGGAGTCTATCCAGATACTCATCAGTCATCAAGAGACTTGTTAGCTAAGGGCTTGTCTATGCAGCACAGTTTCACTGATTTAATTAAATCTGTTTAGAAACTAATCCGACACGTTCTTAACTTGGCTGGAAAGGGTTTGATATCGATTTCGTTTCAGCCAGGAAGGAACTGACAAGCTAAAACTAGGTCTTGCTCCAGATGTAACAAGTTGCATTTCTGACCTCTTTCTTCTTGGTGCTTTCTTACACCAAACAGACCCCGGGATGAGATTACAGGCGGCACATGCTAGGAGAAAACCCACCTTTTTTCAATGAGTCCTATTTCAGAGCAGAACTGCACTTTAAAAGAGACGCTTTATCTGATAGCGCTGGGAACAGAACTGCGAAGTGACTAACACCCACTTGCCTACAGCAGCCCCTCGATCACCCAGGCTTCATGTTTCTCTGTTTCCATTATTTACCGCTGTTCGTTGAGACGGGAGAAATACAGGTGGAATCTCTCTAGTCCGGCACCCTCGGGACCTGACCGGTGCTGAACCAGAGAATTTGCCAAACTAGGGGAAGTCAGTATTGTCTAGAAGCATCACCAACACTTCCCCTGCTTCCTGGGCTCTTAGAAGACATTCAGGGGTAAATTAGAGCTAAAGACCAGCCCAGAACCCTGAGAGCCAGGCCTGGGGGCTGTAAACAAACTTGATGGGACTGTGGGAAACTTGACCACACCCGTGATAAGTGGACATGTGACTACTCAGATCATTCCAGCCCACGGATGTTGCCGGACTAGACATGTTCGACCTGCACTCCAGTCTTGTAATCTAGTCGCCTGCACCAAACTGTCTGAATGGTAGAAGTCAGAAAACGTGATACTTACAAGTTGCATGAGCCCAGCAGATCTCAGGAGACTGTGGAGAGAAGCAAAGTTTGGTCAGGATGTTGCATGCTGTGGACGGGGACGTCCACCCCTATCAACTGACATTCCGTGTGTGCGTGCGGCAGGCCCCAGACACCTTTCGGTTATAAGAGGAGACCGATTTCTCTTTGGTCCCTTTCAAGTGGCTCGTCGCTTTCACTGCAAAGCAATTGCTCTCTCTCCCTGGGGCTGTTTTCATTGGCAATGTCGGCAGCGATTTTGGCAAGAGCAAGAGTCTAAATGACGTGGGAGACCACAGACTCCAGCGTCTCTGTCGCTCTCCAGTGGGCAAGCCATGTCTAGGGGGTTATGAATCTGTGGCTGCCCTGGAGCTGTGGCGGTGGGAGCTCTTGTGTCTAGATGCAGAGATTCTGGGTTTAAAACATGCAGAAAACCCTTCAGGAGTTGTTACTCCACCTCTCCCTGTGGCTTTGCCCCTTTTGTGAAATGACATCACACTGCATTTTAAAGCATACACAGTTTATTTGATTTAAAAGTGCATTGACGCGTCTCCAGGAAAGGTCAGGTGTGTGGCCAGCCGGAGCGTCTTCTCGGTGGGCGGGCGCCACGCTACAAGCTTGCCCACGGTGGCATCCCGGGAAGTCAGTGACATCATCGGCCTAGGCCTCTGCCCTCGTGCCTCCAACTGCTCCATTTGAGCCCCCAGCTACACATCAGCCCCAAGGCCGCAAGAAGGGCAGCTCAGTCCCGCTGCCTGGGGAAGCGTGTGCACATGGGCGCGGGAGGAGGAACCCCAACTCACTGGCTCTGTCCAGGGCCCGACTTCCCTGGCGAGACTCTGGTGAGCCGGGGCTCGGCGCCAGGAGATGGGGGCTCGCCAGCAAGCTCTGCAGAGCCGCTCAGTTCCAAATACCAGACTAGCAGACTTGTCATGACCTTGCAGCTGGATGGAGTCAATTAGCTGGTCGTGCCCTTTGCTGAGTAAAGCGAGGGCTTGGTCTGTTCCGCCCATGGTCTGTCAGCGGAGGGAGAAAAGGGGAAGGAGGTAGAAGTCTTACGGGATGGGGTGTGCATTCATCTGCCAGTGGCATGGTAGCTTACGGTCAATGGCAGGCAATTTTGAGCACAGCACGTGTCACGGGGCTCCCGTGTTACAGCTGCAAAACAGACTGGTGGGAAGGGGAGGGGGGAGAACTTAAGAAAAAAAGTTGCACCAAGATGATTTTTTACAGCTCTCCCCTCTGCTCCTGGGGGGGGGGGGGGGCGCAACACCCTAGCCCCATGGGAACGGAGGGTGCTCTGCATTCTGTAGGCGCGAGCAGCACCTTCCAGGATCGCTCCCCACTGTTACTCGTGATACCCCCTCAGCCCCAGTGATCCTGCTTCCCGGAGGTGTTTGACTCTGAGAACTTCTTCCCCCCGTTCTTGGAGCCATTGCTGAAAACTGGCCTTTTCTGCTCAGCTCAGTCCCGACGTGAGCACGGGCAAGTCCATGTTCCATGGAGTCACAGTTCCTTGCATCTGCTTCAGCTGGGCCCTCTGAGACCTTCCCTCTGCCGGAGCAGGGCGGTTGCTCCCCCACTCTCTCCGGCCTAGCTACAGATGTCTCAAGTGGCGTGTTTCCTAGTCAGAGACACCCCGCCACCTGACAGACAGCCTGTTCCTTTTGCCTAGCAGCATCTTTTCCCTCCTAGCTGTACACACCTCGCCCCTCTCCTTGGTGTGAGACCCCTTTGGACGTCGGCAGGGAGTTGGCAGGTGCCTGTCCCCTGTGGTCAGGCTATACATACAAAGGCAGCTGCATCAAATAAATGTTCGGTTCAAAGTCAAGCCGGGTAACCCCAGATTGGCAGTTTCCTGGGCCACCGCTGCATTGAAAGAGACAGGGCTGCTGCGGGAAAAGGAGCAATGTGGATTCAAGTTGCAGGTTTAGGGGGGCCTGGGGATGAACGGACTCCTGGTCCCGCCTTCCCCTTACCAGGTAGTCATTAATAACAACAGCAGTGGGCATAGCAGGCAAGGAGAGAGGAGAAGAAAAAACCTGACTTCATCATTTCTAAACCAAAGCAGAATGAATGAAAATTTCCCACCCCTAGAGGCGGAAGCTCTTGCGCACATGTAAGCTGTCTAGGCAACGCGTTGGCTCCAAGAAGGAACGGAATTAATAGCAGGCAAAGCTCACACACCATCAGGTCATATTCACATCCTTTATGCTTTATAACTCTGCTATTTTTGCGCTCTCCTTACCTGTCTGTGAAGGCACAGGAAGCAGACAATCAAAAGTGGAACCACAACCAGTGTTGAAAGAACCAGAGCTGCCAAGGTGCAAACTTTCATCCAATTGCACCCTGACCGGTTTGCTTCTTGGGGAATATTCCCGTTCTCCAGGAAATGTGATGCTTCCATGTCGCTTAGCTCTCCACCTGCTGGAGATGAGACAGCTGGAAACCGAACAGCAGCAGCAGTCACATTAGGGAAAAAATACTGCCACAGGCACTGACCCCCAGCCAGAGCAGCCCTGAACGGAATTTATATGGTGCGGTGCAGGTGGAAGAGGGAGGAGTTTGGCTGTGCATTTCATCACTGCCTCGCTGCGGAAAGCAATCAGCCAGCGTTTCCTCATGAAACTGATGCAGAGAGAGTGGGACTCTCATTTGGCTCCAGGCCCAACATGTGAAGGCAGCTCTGAAATGAAACTCTGCCAACCAACTGCAAACATTTCTGAAAAGCCCCGGACGTTGTCAGACAGAGCTGAGTTCACAAAGCTCTTGGAAAGAATCGGAGCACAAGAAAAGATGAAGAAGAAGAAGAATGCAATTTAATGTCAAACAGCTGCACTACGCCCCTTTGAAAACGATATATTGCTTTCCATTTTCCAGGCTTGAAATGAATCAGTTTATTTTCCCAGTCAGTTTCCATTTTGATCCATTTCTTAACACTTGAATTTTTAAAACACACAAATGAAGACACAAGAAGTCTATATTTTTGGTGTTTGAAAATGCTAGGGAAAATATCATTTGAGTCTTTTTTTTAAAAAAGGGAAAAATGAGAAATGAGATGGGGAAGAAATGAAAGAAAAAAGAAAAGAAGAAAACAGCGAAATGCACACAATGGAAATAAATTTTAAAATCAATCATTAGTACGCATTCTGGTTCCTTTTATTTAAAAAAGCCATTTTTGACAATAAAAGCATTTAAATAATTTCAAGCAGCTTCATGGCCCCCGTTTTGGCAGCGTAACGGGGCGCATACACATTTGTTCATACATTTCGGTGTCTACATCTGTAGAGTACTTTATGTAACAGTCCATTCAGAAATGACAGCCCTGAAACACACAATACTCCAGAATCACTTTGGTTTGCATTGAAGATTATACAACTTTGCAAAGTAGAACACAACAAACAACAACAAAACAGCCAAGGATGCTGCCTTAAAAGACTCTGTGTGGCTAATTTTCATTTACACTAGGCCCCCTTTGCACCACTTTGGCCGTGTAGATCGGCCTTACAAGAAGTGTAAATGTAATTGACAGTAGGCTCATGTTAAGGTCCCTTTGCACTGCCAGAGAGGGTTGTATTTGTGCCAAAATCGGACCCAATGCATTTTAAAGAACGTGGAAGATTACACTGTATACTTTGTAACTCCTCAGAAGAGTCTATTTTGATTAGCATTGGTAAACTTGATGTGTGCTTACTAGAAATGAGTCGTTGCCACATACATTATCTAGATTTCAAACACCACCAAATTTCAAGATACTGTCTTATAGCAATGACTTGTCAGTTTTAACCAGGTTAAAAGCCACAAGCGTTCTACTGAGAGGAGGGGTCTAAAGAAATTCCTTTGAAGCACCACAGAATCTCCAGCTGCGGCCCGCTTAGTCCATAGGGGAAAAAGGCTTGTAAAGACTCACTCCCTGATTCCTCTGATGCACGCATAGGTGCTGGCATGATGTTTTGCAGGCAGAGTAAATAAAATGGATTTTACAAACTGAGCCCCTCCCCTTTCGGCTCTGCAGTAGATGCAGTCCATGTGAATTAGCAGCCATTGACACACCTGATTTTTGCAGGTGTAATGGGCAGGAGGCTGCTGAATTCTTTGCCCAGGGGAGCGGACCCTTTGGTGAACGGACAGGAAACAGGCCGGAGATGATGCTCCAAGGGAGCAGCAGGACAAGGGAAGAGAGGATAAGAGACGGCCTGTTTGTCCTGCTGAGAGACAGGAGCAGGGGAAGCCGTTCTGAACGGAGGCTGTTGCTGACAGTGTGCAAAAAAAATTACAAGCAACCTTTACCCCTTTGAACGTAGACTGTCTCTGCCCCGGCCAGCGCCACTCCCTGTACCTGACGAGCAGGAGTCAGCTGGTTGGCTTTACCGATGGCTGGCTCCTCGTTTTCTCACCTGAACCGCACGTTGGTTGAGCTGCACCTCTGAGCCCCAGAGAGGAGAAGGGTGCTACTTTCCGGGAATGGACGGCAAGCAAGGGCTGTCAAGATCCCAACGCCTGACTATGTGCCACAGGCTGCAGATACCGCTCTGATTGCCAGCCCTGACTCAAGCTGATCTGGGGGTTTTTTCCCCAGCATGATATGTCGGTCTCTTCAAATAGCCTGGTCAACATCTCCTGGATTGCGCTAAGCAGTCACCGGCGGAATAGTCCATGGCAACCCTCGCAGGACACCCTCTGCCTACAAGACATTGCGAAGGTCACCCGTTGTACCCTCAGGTTCCAGTATGTCAGCTGAGTTATCCCACTAGCAATACCTTGAACGGCTCTCTCCCCACACGCTTCCGTTCACCACCCTTTTCACCTTCAGCAGCAATGCACAGAAAGAGACCCGGGCAATCTTCGGTGTAAAGCAAAGCAAGACACAGCCATGCCAATGGACTTCTTAGTCGCTTGGATTCTCGCAATCCAGTTGAGCAACTAACAAAAAGGAATAAATATTTGCCACTTGCAAGAAAGTCTTGTATTGTGTGCTGAATTGTACACGGGGGCCGGCTGTTGAAACACCAGGCATCAAGTGCATGAAATTGACGTCACAAGATATAATGTACTAAAGACCATTTACAAGAAATCTGTAGCTAAATATACCGCCCCACCCTACTGCAGCCCCCAAAAACACCCCACATTGGAAGAATGGGATTAATATTGCAAAGACCGATCAGTACTCAAAGATATGCCAGAGTTACAGGTATGTATTAATTAAATCTGAATAGAAACCAGTGATGTATTATAGAGGTAAATATTATTATCCTCATTTTACTGATGGGGAAACTGAGGCTGGGGCAGCGTCGGTTGTCCAAAGTCACAGGGTCAGTAAATGAAAGGAGGACAGTTTGACGAGGACTGAGCTCAGGAATTTGTGATTCACTCTTTCTGTCCCTACGCACATTCCCAAAATGTTTAGCACAGACAATTTATCTTCCCTGCTGGGACGGTGCTGAGGCTGGAGCCTTGTGAAGTGGGTGGAGTTTTCAGTGGCGTGTCCCTTTAAAGCCGTCCTACAACTGTATACAGAGCGAATCTTGGCTAGTGTGTGAGCATGAGTCACCAGGGCTGAATGCAGTGTGCGGAGTGGAGCCGGCTGTGGGAGGCTGCCAAATAGCAGTGAGCCATTCCTCCATGCAGCGGTATTGCGTCAAGACAGTCATAACAACAGACGGAGCAAGCACATGGGCAGCGCCTCTGGGTCAGGAAGAGGGGAAGATGGGCCGTGGGCTGGGCATGTCCGGGGGGGTGGGGTGTGAATGTTAGGGGAGTGCGCTTGGCTGGGGGCAGTGGGTGGGGGGTTCTGGGAGAAGAGGGGATGTGGCTGTGCATGTCGAGGAAGTGGAGAGAATCGACCCAGGCGTGGGGGCAGGCTGCAGAATGTGGCTGGGGACACAGGAAGCTGGGCAAGGCCAGTGTGGGGAGGGAAGATATGGGCGTGGGTGGCAGAGTATGTCACCCTGCGGGGGGAGTCCTGTGTGGGCTGGCGTCACACCAAGGCCCCGTGAACACCCTGCCACACGATGGAGAGCTTGGCTGTTAGTCCCTTAGAAAACACCAGCTGTGCACGTGGCGCCCTGGCTTTCCCAGAGCACCCCGGCTGCGGCCGCCTTTGGTTTGCCCGTTCAGAAACGCCACTGTCTCCCCGCCCCTTGAGCCATGTGTCCAGTAGGCTTGCTAGCGCTGTGGCTTGCCTTCCCGGAGGTGTCGTCACGGCATCGTCTTTAATTGAAGAATCATCCTTAATTCCCGAGGCTCCAGGATGGTGCTGGAGGGTTGGCAGCCCGAGAGTCCGTGTGCAGCCGTGGGGCACCCAGGTGCACCTCTCCAGCACTCGGCCACTGGAGGCATCCCCTTACCCCCCCCCCCCCAAGACTCGTACAGCTGGGGAAGGGAGGGAGGGATCCACACTGTGAACTTCCCTCCATTCCGACCACTGACCATTTATTCCTACCCTTTGGTTCCTGTCTTTGAGCCAGTTACCAAGCCATGGAAGGACCTTCCCTCCTACCCCACGACAGCTCACTTGGCCTAAGGGCCTTTGGTGGGGGACCCTGTCAAAGGCTTTCAGGAAATCCAAGTACACTCTAGCCACTAGATCTCCTTGCCCACGTGCTTGTTGACCCCCTCAAAGAACTCTCGTCGATGGGGGGGCACAATTTCCATTTATAAAACCCTGTTGACTCTTCCCCAACCCATGGGAGAGTCCCCAGACGTTGCTTTTTCCATAGAATTTAGCTAATATTTAGCCAATATTGTCATCTGGAAGTGTAGGATTTGCAGCTCTGTTTGTTTAATAATTGTGCCATAAACTGATAACCTGTCGCCCCTTAGAATAATGATGTGGATGAGATGAAACAACAGCATACCAGGCCCCATTGTAAAATATCATGTCGATTCAAAACCACGAGATCAACTTCAAGCAGAGCAATCTCCGCACCTTCCTGTATTACTGGGAAATACAGAGAGGAAGAGGCTGCTCTTTTCTGGGGTTTATACGAGCAATGGGACAGGTTAAAAGGAAGTTTTAATACCCCCCTTATTACATTCCATTACCGCTGCATAATCATCTCAAGATACATGAAGCAATTAATTGAGCATTTCTACAACACCGCCCTTTTCAAGTTCAGCGCTTAGAGCGTAGCCTTTTGTATATGTTAAAAACCAGTAACTCTACCCTCATGAAATGTCATGTTTATGGAAAGATATCATTTTTAAAATCGCGAATGTAGAGTTTATAGCGGATTTTATTGTGTTTATGCCCTTTTGGGGCTCTAACCCCAGATTTTTTCAAGATTACCCTTGTAATTTTTTCACATACTCAGAACTAATAAACTAGCACATTTGTGACCAGAGCTCAAGCAATTAGATGTGGGTGCTGAAAGAATATGTTTACATTCCTAATGATGTGCAAATCCAGAAGTAGCATTTGATAGCAGCCTTCAGCTCCTTGAAAGGGGGTTCCCAAGAGGCTGGAGAGAGGCCGTTCACAGCAGTGATGGATGGCGGAACAAGGAGCAATGGGCTCAAGAGGCAGTGGGGGAGATCTAGGTTGGAGATTAGGAAAAACGATTTCCCTAGGTGGGTGGTGAAGCACTGAGCTGGGTTCCCTAGGGAGGGGGTGGAATCTCCATCCCTAGAGGTTTTTAAGTCCTGGCTTGACAATGCCCTGGCTGGGATGATTGAGTTGGGTTGGTCCTGCTTTGGGCAGGGCGTTGGACTCGATGACTCTTGAGGTCACTTCCAACGTGGGATTCTAAGTGCTAGGGCTATGAACTGCAAAGCCTAGAGATTCCGGGACTCACCCTAGCACAAATTAAGCACTGGATGTGACTTTATAATGCAAGGAGTTTCAGAGTTTCAGTATTTCACTCTGAGAGATACTAAGCTAAGAAGATTGCATGAGATTTTAATTATTTTCTGCATTAAATCAGACTTTTTCCTGTTTTCTTTTAGCCTGTATATTTAGTTTGTCTTGTCTGTTGTGAGGGCATAACTCTTAACTGATATATTTCTAAAGCAGTATGAGATTTTTGTTTAAATTAAGGTGATAGAATGTTATTACTAATACTCTTACTGTAGATATACATTGTGGTTGGCACTTACAAAGCAACACACATGTATTTTATTTTATCTGACAGAGCACAGGAAAACATTACACTTTTTAGGCCAGTCCAAGCAAAGTGAATTCATAGTTTTAAAACCTTTCCTCTTCACTCCTAATCAGTGCTCCCTGTAAGCTGTGTGCTTGCGTGGCCACTCAGAGGCGATTCAGATGCTGTCCAGGTGATTAGTTAGGCTTTTTTGGTTCTGCTGGTGGTGCCCATTTGCACATGCCTCCGTGCACATAACACATTTATTTTACTTACACACACACACAAGATTAGCGGGAACATTGCTCATAATTGGTTGGATTAAACAGCTCCTCTTGAAATCTGCTGTTGTTCATACTAGAACCATTCTTGAGAACCATGCCCAAGAGACTTGTGGGTGGGCAAGGAGCGTGGACAGGAGAGCAGACTGGTGTCCATGTAACGCTTTGGGATGCATGGTACTGGGAGCAGGTTTATGATTCAAATAGCAAAGTGGAGGTTGCCTATGCTGGAGTACACCTGAAAAAAGGGATGTGGCTTTTCAGGTGAGCCCGCTATTGAAATGACGTAGCAGCGTCCAAAGGAAGAGAAAACCCTATGCATTAATTAGCCATGGTTGGATTCGCGCGGAATGACGCTGTGTAGAAAATGGTAGCAATGGTTTATGAATGTAGCCAGTCTGGGGGGTGTGCACGAAAAATGCAGAGATTTCTGAAGACTCGCCCTCTCCCTGAATTTCTTCCCATATTTTGAAGTTGACTTGTTGGTCACTGGAAGAGTTTCAGCTCCTTGGAAGAGAAGTTTGGGTAGGGATGAGAATCACAGTTCAGGACAACTGCACTTGATTTTCCCCCCTGTGGTACCATGAGGGAACCTGCTCTCAGGGTCCGTGGCGCCAGCTTGTCGGCCTTGGTTGGAGACTTGCATCTTCCTCCCTCCTGACCAGTGTTTCCAGGCCGAGCAATTCCCTGCCTTCGCTGGTTTAGTCGCTGCACTGGCCGTCCGCTCACGCAGGCCTGCTTGTTTTCTCTTCTGAGATCTAGCATAGGGCTCTTGCTCAATGATACGCTACCCAGCACTTCCTATGTGCTCCAATTCTATTCTGAAGGTGATCGCACTACAGAGAAAATATATTCAAAACAATACGTCAATATGTTAACAGAAAGGAAAATATCTACCCAGTTCTGCTCAAGGCGACGTGGTAGTTTCTCTGAGCCACATCTCACAGGAAACAGGAGCTGGAGAAGTACCCTAAAGCAAGGTACATTTGATGTTTCTGAGCCATTGGCTGGAGCTGCTATCTTTCTAGTCAAAGGGTCCTGGCAGAATAAAGGTCATATCTGAAAATAGCAGGATGGGAAGTCAGCATAAGAGACTGCAAAGTAATCTTGCAAAGCCTGTCGCATTGTGTATTTATTTCGTCACTGATGTAAATGCAATGTTTGTGTGACCGGGATACCAGGGGAGTCAGCAGAAGTTACTCAATTAGGGCCAAACTGCAAAGAATGGAGCAGCCGCTCTCCACAGCTGATGGATAATCCAATAATAAGATTAACCTAGCCAGCACCAAACAACCTCTCTGATACCATAGTCCTTGTCTACACTTACCGGGAGATCGGTGTTGCGGGGATCAATCTCCAAATGGTCGATTTAGTGGGTCTAGTGAAGACCCACTAAATCGATTGCTGATCATGCTTCCGTTGACTCTGGTACTCCCCCGGGTTGAAGGAGTAAGGGGAGTTGATGGGAGGGTGTCTCTGTTGACTCCTCTGAGTGGGAACTCGAACTAAAGTACATTGACTCCAGCTATGCTATTCATGTAACTGGAGTTGTGTGTCTTAGTTCGACATTGCCCTCTAGTGTAGACCTGGCCTTACTGGAGACCCAAAAGCCAACAAGACAGTCCAACGTAGCACAATGCAGCACCAAGTCAAAATGCGATAAGGATCGCTGAGGATCTTATTTATCACATATTCTAAAGTTCTATCAATCCCAAAGAATTGGATATATTCCCTCCAAGTCAGTGACTATTTCAGATCTTGCATTTACAGCCAATCTGTATTAACTAAATTGATACCTATTTATAAAGAAAAGAGAGAGAGCCCATTGGTTAAACATAGATAGACATGGGTACAGTCCTGAGGTCAGGTTCTTACCAGTTTGTTGAGATTTGTGGAGTCAGAGTTCTTACAGACTCATCCCAGAGTTACCAATACAATGTGTATATTTCATTGTGGGGTTTTTTATGATGATTAAATCAGGATGGGAACTTTACGTACTCTGCTGCACCTAGATTCTCATTTACCCTCCACCTATGTCCTTTAACTGGACTTCATTAAATGCATCTGCCAAAATGGATTTTACCCATGTAAGCTTATGCCCAAATAAATCTGTTAGGGTATAGCTACAGTAGCCATCCTAGTTCGAACTACGGTGGCTAATGTAGTCATTCGAACTTGCAAATGAAGCCTGGGATTTAAATATCTCTGCAATGAGGAGTAATGGTAGTTCGAATTAGGAGCTTTAATTCGAACTACCTAGCCCATGCCATGTGTGGGTAATTCGAACTACCGGGCATTTAAAAATGGCGGTGCCCGGGAACATGCAAATGAAGCCTGGGATATTTAAATCCCGGGCTTCATTTGCAAGTTCGAATGACTACATTAGCCACCCTGGTTCGAACGAGGGTGGCAGTGTAGACATACCTTCTGTTTTTAAGGCGACTTAGAACATCTCACTGACATTTTCGACAGGCATATGTGTGGTTCTTCGGGCATGAACTGGAGACTCCTTAGACGCACACCATCTTTGCAAAGAGTCTTGGGAGCAGATAGAAATGATTTTCATTTGTGGCCAGTTAGAACAAGCCTCATCCATTTCACATAATCTCCATACTTTGAGTGACTCACCACGACAGGTAGCATGTAACAGGCATGTCTAGAGTTGCTACCGTCTCATTCCTATTGAGTAACTTTTCTTCTTACAGCAAATCATGGTCTACATCTGGCCAACAACAATAGCTCTTAGCCTCCCCACGCTCCTGTTTTCACTGTGCCTTTGTGCTGATCGCAGTATTCAGGCCACATCCTCACAGGCGTACTTGTGGGTATTAACACCCATATGCCCCAGATCCCACCCGCTTCTAGCGAAATAAGACACAGATTCTCATCTGCCATATGATTTGGCCATCTGGTGAAAGTAGGTTGTATTATGGGCATCAGCACGACTTGATGTTGTGTAGGCCTTGAGCGAGCCATCTGCCCAGGTGTGGCTCTTACCTGAGCGGGCTGTGTATGAGCTGCGGTGGAGATGACTAGACAGGGCTCTGTCTTTGAGGGCAGCTTTTCCCGCTCCAGCTTCATTTCCATGGCAACAGAAAGGGCATTTCACTTTCAGAGCTTGTCTCTCACTTTCCTTTTGCAGAACATTTGCTTGGGGGGAGGGGGAGCTATGGGTGTCTGCTGGTCTGAGGGGCTGGAAGAATCTTGAAAACTCCAACCCTAGCAGTCAAGGAAAAGAGGTGGTTTGTTGCTAGGGTTCTTCTGAGAGCGCCAGAGCTTTGCCCCTTCATCTCTAATCTGCTTGCCACGTCCCCGTTATTTCGGTGTGTGCACTTTTTCGTTTTCTCAAACTCCGTGCTTTTTTTTTTTTCACTCTTCAACAGCCCATCCTTCAGGAGCTACCCTCCAAAAGCAAATCAATGTTCAGAGCCCTTGTGTTCATGTGACACCTATCAAAAACTCTGGAACCTCCTTCAGAAAGGGTAGGAAGGAGGCCCTCCATGGCTGACAAGAGGGACTTCTCTGCAATAGGAAGAAAAGGAGATAACGAGAGATTTCCTCCTGGTTTCAAACCAGCCAGAGTGGTTTGCTTCTTTCATTGGACTGCTGGTGAGCATCATAGACAGGGCTGAGTAAAAAAAATTCCTGGCCTTAGTGCTTTGATCGACTTTTGTTCCTGACAAGGTATGTTAATGATCCCCAGTGCCATACATTACTCACACAGCCCTGGGGTGCTTGGGACAATATTTTCAAATGTGAGCATGTGTGTGATTAAGAAAACAGGAGCTCCTAGTATTTAATGCTGTCAGGCCACGTTTATGCATGTGCCTACATAGTGATATCTACGATCTATCCGAGAGTGCTTTCTGTCAATCTGTCCAGCTGTCCGTCTGTCAAGCACGCCTCCTAAACGGTGAGCACTAAGGCCACCAAAATTGGCGGGCAGCTTCCTCTTAGCCTAACTTAAAGCACGGTCAGGGATTGGTTGTGCCAGAAAAACAGGATGCGCCTGGAATAGGATTGCTCCTCAGAAAACCCTACAGCAGGGCTACTCAATAAACGGCCCACGGACCACATGTGGCTCGCAGCCCGTTGGTTTGCAGCCCGCAGCGCGGTTTGGATTCACACGCTCCCCAACGGTGAGTCAATATACTGGTCTTCTGCTGATGTGTATTTTAGTAGGTAAATTCCTGGACTGTCATTGCTCGTTAAAAGTGCTGTCACGCGGGTGGAAATGGGGTAAATATTTCATTGTATTAATATCAGCAGAACTGACTTAAATGGGGCCTGCGTGTTGTGTAGTCTTGCCTTAATCTTTGTATTCATGCCTGTCAGTGTGAAAATCCATTTGCATATATAAGTTTCAGCCCTTGGCATGAGCTGTGGGTATCATTGTGGCCCCCGGGGCTTCCAAAGTAGAATAGCCCTGCCCTACAGAAAAGGTGAGAATTAACAGGCAGGTGAAAGGGACTGGCTAGGAGTGTGCACCCCTGTCTGGACTGCCCCAGCCCCAAACCTCCCACTGTTCAGGTGCCCTGTAGGGTGGGAGGGAGGGGCTCAAGCTTCCCCCACCCCGATTTGTACCGGCTGTTCCCCTTTGTCAGGGAGCGAGCGGAAAGTGCATGGTTTGCGGCATCCCTCACTCTGCCTGGGGAGTGCAGCGGCCAGACTAGCTTGGACCTGCCCTGCTCCCCGGCTGTGCCCACTGGAGCCGCAGCAGCCATGGAGAGGCGCTTCTCACCTGGTCCTAAGCTGCTGCAGGGCAGTCTGCAGACTGGCCCCACCCCCACCCCAGAGCAATGATTTAAATGAAGCGTGTTCGTTTTCATTTCATTTTCCAAAAACCAAACATTAATTGAGTTAAGGACCCAAGCACCACTGGGTCAGTCTTCTAGACAAGAAAACTTTTTTGGCTTTAATGCCATCCACAAAGGGCCTGAACCAAAGGATCAGGACCACGTAGAAGGAAATCCTACCGTCTATATCAGATTTACGAGCACATGGACCCCACAGGATGTGGGCTGGTGGTACATTAGATGGCACACTTGCCTCTGAGTCAGTACTGGACCAACACCCTTGCTCCCTGTTGATGGACACTCTACTGGCTGTCAGATGACAGATTAAAACTGATAACCTGAGCATCTGTGGTCATTAAAATTCCCATGGTAATTTTTACAAGAGCCAAATGCTAACCTCAATGTAATGGCCAAATCCCAATGTGAGTACATTCTTACTTCCTAAATTCCCCTTTGCAGTTTCACTTGGATAGCACATTGCCCATGCTAAACCATTGTGTGGTTTTGCTATACACTGCTGTTAGAAGACTAGAAGGGATTGTTGTGATTATCTGGTCTGATTTTCTGCATAACCCCATCCAGAGAATTTAACCCAATGACTCCTATACCGTAGCTACTGACTTGTGGTTGGACTAGAATCTCTCTGTTAGAAAGATGTTCGGTCTCCATTTCAAGCCTGCAGGTGGTGGAGAATGGTCCATGTCCCTCGCCGAGCTGTTCCAATGGTAAACTAACCTCCAAGTGCCTTTGGAGAAACAGCCCATGTTGCATGGACACTCCTTTGGTGTGCCTATGGCAGCTTTCATTTCATAGAATCGTAGAACACTAGAACTGGAAGGGACCACGGGAGGTCATCGAGTCCGGTCCCCTGCCCTCGCGGCAGGACCAGGCACCGTCTAGACCATCTCCAACAGATGTCTATCCAGCCTGCTCTTAAATATCTCCAATGAGGAAGATTCCACAACCCCCCTAGGCAATTTATTCCAGTGTTTCACCACCCTGACAGGAAGTTTTTCCTAATGTCCAACCAAAACCTCCTTTGCTGCAATTTAAGCCCATTGCTTCTTGTCCTATCCTCAGAGTTCAAGGAGAACAATTTTTCTCCCTCCTCCCTGTAACACCCTTTTAGATACCTGAAAACTACTCATGTCCCCTCTCAGTCTTCTCCTTTCCAAACTAAACAAGCCCAATTCCTTCAGCCCTCCTTCATAGCTCATGTTTTCTAGACCTTTAATCATTCTTGTGGCTCTTCTCTGGACCTTCTCCAATTTCTCCACATCTTTCTTGACATGTGGTGCCCAGAACTGGACACACAGCTCCAACCGAGGCCTAATGAGCACAGAGTAGAGATCTGATGTTGTTATGGGGAGGGGGATTAATCAGCGGCAGGTAGAGGTGAAGTGTAAGTTTTAGGAAGGCGGGAAGAGAGCTTGGAGCCATAATCTCTCCAGTTTCTCTTCAGCAGGCAAGAGAAGAGCAAAAAAGGCACTTTAGCCTTCCTCCACATAAATACAATGAAATTACTGGCAAAGAAAGGCAGAGCAGCCACCGTAGCAAGGCCAAAATGTCATCAGCGCTGTACGGCTCCCACGCTTAGACTCTCATAACCACGATTAAGAATCAAGGGGTTATATCAGGCAGGAAACTTCACAGCTTTAAGCCCACGTTTAAGTCCTGTTGAGTTCAGAGCAGATTTGGACTGATCTCAGTTTGTGGTGATCTGGCCCCTTGGCTTTAGAGAAAACCCTGGAGCAATGTACCTGTGGGGACTCCGGCTCGCTGATGGTTCCTTTTCTGTGTGTTTTGGCTTATGTGGCCATACTACAAGTAAACCTTGTGAGCCAAGTGTAGGTTCCAGATGCCCGTGTATGGAAAGACCATGAAACGGTGTCATTTTTTACACTGTGCAAAGATCAACGTTTAAATCCCTTTTGTGAACTCACAGGACAGGTGCCATTTGGACGGCACAACACACAGAGAGCTGAGAGAGAGACCAGTAGAGGGAAAAGGAACAACTATTATTGCATCCTGTTTGGCTGTTTCACTCTTCCTCCCTGCTGCTTAAGACAGCAGCATGCTGACTGTTTACTCTGCCTCTGGTCTCTTCCTTCCTTCTCCCAGAGCTGGCAGAGTTCCCGGCTTAGCAGGAATCACAAGCAAATCCGGAGTGTGGAAACACTTGGCAAGGGTTCTACCCAATAAACTTGCCTCACCAGCTCCCTTTCCAATTTTAGTCTACTCCTTTGGAAAGCCTCTTGAATCAGTATCCTCCCATGCATCAGCAGCTGGCAACCGGCCCCGCTCTGCCTCATCTCTCGTCAGAGAAGTGAAAGCACGGAATGTGAATGGTACTGCCCCAGGTGCCTGAGCCAAGGGGAAATCGGAGCGGGGGGGAAGCAGCATGGGTAATCATACTGGGACGTAAAATATTTTGGAAGGACAGAACAGGGTGGGTGGGTGGGGGAGTGGCACTATATGTGAAAGATAATGTAGAATCCAATGAAGTAAAAACCTTAAATGAATCAACATGTTCCATAGAATCGCTGTGGATAGTAAATCCCTGCTTTAATAAGAATATAGCAGTAGGGATCTATTATCCACCACCTGACCAGGACAGTCATAGTGACTATTAAATGCTAAGGGATATTAGAGAGGCTATCAAAATAAAAAACTCAATAATAGTGGGGGATTTCAATTATCCCCAGATTGACTGGGTACATGTCACCTCAGGATGAGATGCAGAGATAAAATTTCTCGATATTTTAAATGACTGCTTCTTGGAGCTGCTGGAACAGGAACCCACAAGGGGAGAGGCAATTCTCAATTTAGTCCTGAGTAGAGTGCAGGATCTGGTCCAAGAGGTAAGTATTATAGGACCGCTTGGGAATAGTGACCATACTATAATAACATTTAACATTCCTGTGGTGGGAAGTCCAGCACTCTGGCATTTAATATCAAAAAGGGGAATTATGCAAAAATGAGGAGGTTAGTTAAACAGAAATTAAAAGGGACAGTGACTAAAGTAAAATCCCTGCAAGCTGCATGGACACTTTTCAAAGACATCATAATAGAGGCCCAACTTAAATGAATACCCCAAATTAAAAAACATAGTAAGAGACCTAAAAAGAGCCACCGTGGCTTAACAACCATGTCGAAGAAGCAGTGAGAGATAAAGAGACATCTTTTAAAAAGTGGAAGTCCAATCCTAGTGAGGTAAATAGAAAGGAACATAAACACTGCCAAATTAAGTGTAAAAATGTAATAAGAGAAGCCAAAAAAGATTTTGAGGAATAGCTAGCCAAAAATTCAAAAAGTAATAGCAAAATGTTTTTGAAGTACATTAGAAGCAGGAAGTCTGCTTAAAAAACAGTGGGGCCCCTGGACGATCGAGATAGAAAAGGAGCAATCAAGGACGATAAAGCTGTTGCAGAGAGACTAAATGATTTCTTTGCTTCAGTCTTCACAGCTGAGGATGTTAGGGAGATTCCCAAATGTTCACTGTCCTTTGTGGGTGATGAATCTGAGGACTTGTCACAGATTGAAGTGTCATGAGAGGAGGTTTTGGAACAACTGAAAAACTTAATGGTAACATCACCGGGACTGGATGGCATTTACCCAAGGGTTCTGAAAGAACAAATGTGAAATTGTGGCACTATTAACTGTGGTTTGTAACCTATCCTTTAAAACAGCTTCTGTACCCAAGGACTGGAACATACATACAGCTAACATAACACCAATATTTTAAAAGGGCTCTAGAGGCGACCCTGGCAATTACAGACCAGTAAGGCTAATGTCAGTACCGGGCAAATTAGTTGAAACAATAGTAAAGAATAAAATAGTCACACATGTAGAAGAACATAATTTGTTGGGCTAAAGTCAACATGGTTTCTGTAAAGGGAAATCATGTCTTATTAATCTATAAGGGTACGTCTCCACTAGCTCGGTAGTTCGAGCTAGGTAGGCAAATGAGAGCAACCGGAGTTGCAAATGAAGCCCGGGATTTAAATATCCTGGGCTTCATTTGCATCTTCCCGGGCGCCACCATTTTTAAATCCCCCTTAGTCTGAACTCCATGCCCACGGCTACACGCAGCACGGAGTAGGTAGTTCGAATTAGGATCTCTAATTCGAACTACCATTACTCCTCATGGAACTCCTCAGTTTAGAAAAGAGGAGACTGAGGGGAGATATGACAGAGGTCTATAAAAGCATGAGTGTTGTGGAGAGGGCGAATAAAGAAAAGTTATTTACTTGTTCCTATAATATAAGAACTAGAGGACACCAAATGAAGTTAATGGGGAGCAGGTTTAAAACTAATAAAAGAAAGTTCTTCTCACAGGGCACAGTCAACCTGTGGAACTCCTTGCCAGAGCAGGCTGTGAAGGCTAGGACTGTAACAGAGTTTTAAAAAGAGTTAAATAAATTCATGGGGGCTAGGTCCATAAAAGGCTATTAACCAGGGGGTAGGAATGGTGCCCTTGGCCTCTGTTTGTCAAAGGCTGGAGAGGGATGGCAGGAGACAAATTGCTTGATCATTGTCTTCGGTCCACCCCCTCTGGGGCACTTGGTGCTGGCCACTGTCGGCAGACAGGATACTGGGCTAGACGGACCGTTGGTCTGACCCAGTCTGGCCGTTCTTATGGGGACACACACCTAAGGTCGGCAAACCAGGTGCAATCACCTGGTCTAACTGCATAGTGTAGACATAGCACTAAAGGTGCCTTATGTCAATAATACTAACATGATCTCATTAGCATAACGGGATTAGGCTTTTTATTAATTAGAGAGAGAGACTTCAAGGACCCACGTCTAATTGGTTTTTGTTAATTCTCATTACACGGCATAACAGAAAGACGCTTCTGTTACCAAGTCTGCAGAACCAAAGCCAGTTCCTGGTGACAAATCTGACAGACTGAGCCCAGTGGCATCTGGTTCAACTCTTCGCCAACGGTGGAACTTTATTCGGTGCCTAGTTTACAGTTTTCCTTTAGGATGGTTCCTCTTTGCATGTGCAACCTTATGCTTATTTTTGCACATTTCCAAACTTCTCTTTTCTTTCATAAACTTCCAGCTGCTTATTCATTGTTTATTCCATAGATAGCTGGAGATGCACATTCCCAAGAAATACATTCCCCTTATGAATTTAACATCCGTTAGTCTTCAGCAAAGTCTTTGCAAAATCGCTTACTAAGCTAAATAGGGCATCACGGGAGGTGTCATGTTGTGCAAACTAGCATTTCTCATTCATTTTCAAAGCATCTTGGGAGTTTGATTCACCAGCAGGCCCTAGGCCTAAGACAAATGTGGCCTATCGTCAATAGTTATTTATGTATGAGAGGAAGAAGAAGATCCACGCAAACAAGACACCTTTATAATAGCATGCCTGCTTCCACCCAAAGGCATGTTAGTTATTTTGGGGCATGGTTATACTGGTGCAAAGCCTGTGGGTAGCCCAGGCCTGACTCTGTCCCTTGGTTGCTGTTATTTCCATGAGAAGAGCTGGCCCAACGGCAAGAGGACGGATGTTCCCGTGGTCCTGGGGCTAACGTAAGAGTAAGGAGACCAGGGCTCAAATCCTGTTCTTCCAGTGCCCCGGTGCCACACTTCCCCAGCGCTGCACTGGGGATATCTTAGAACCTGAGAATCCCAGGGCTGGAAGAGACCTCGGGGGTCATCGAGTCCAGCCCCCTGCCCAAGGCAGGACCAATCCAACTCAATCATCCCGGCCAGGGCTTGGTCCAGCCGAGACTTAAACACCTCTAGGGATGGAGATTCCACCCCCTCCCTAGGGAGCCCATTCCCGTGCTTTCCCCATTAGGAAATAGTTTTTCCTAATCTTCAACCTAGACCTCCCCTAGTGCAACGTGAGCCCATTGCTCCTCGTTCTGCCACCTGCCCCCACTGAGAACAGCCTCTCCCCAGCCTCTTGGGAACCTCCCTCCAGGAAGTTGCAGGCTGCTCTCAAATCCCCCCTCGCTCTGCTCTTCTGCAGACTAAATAAGCCCAAATCCCTCAGCCTCTTCACATAAGTCAAGTGCTCCAGCCCCCGAATCATTTCCGCTGCTCCCACTGGACTCTGTCCAACGTCTCCACGTCATTTCTGTAGTGGGAGGCCCCAAACTGGCTGCAACGCTCCAGATGTGGGCTCGCCAGTGCCAAATGGGAGGGGAACAGTGACCTCCTTCGATCTACTCCTGTTAATGCAGCCCCTATGCCAGTAGCCGTTATGGCAACAAGGCATCTCCAGGTCCTTTCCTGCCTCTTAGCCAGCCGGTCCCCAGCAATGTTCCCAGGAAGCTGTGTGCCAGCAGCATGGGTTTCTACTGGCGGTGCACATCTGGATATGCCTCAGTGCCCATAACAGCATTTATTCTGCATACGGATGGAAAAAATTAGAGGGAATACTGGTCTGCAGCAGCGTGCTTGTCCATATTGAACCTTGTCCCGTTTCTTTTGGCCCAACCCTCCGGTGTCTCTGGAGATCAATGCATTCCTGCTTCCCCCTGCTATTATGATGGGGAATGGATTTTTAAAAAGATGAGGGACTCAGACACTAGAGTGGGGGGCCCAGGTTGTTTCTGAATTGGCCCCTCTTCTTTTGGAAAAGCTCCTGCTCACCACCAAGAGGAGTTCCCCCTCTCCAAGAGCTAAGGTCAGGCATGGGGCTCATGGCAGTAGAACTTGAGCGCCTCCTGAGAAATAGTCACCTTGTGTAACCACCTCTCTCTCTCTCTCTTCCCATGGCCCTTCATCAAATGGTTGGCCTTGGCGTGCACCAGAGACATGAGCCAGGCTTTGTCCCTCACAAGAACCCAGGAGGAGCAGTTTGTGCCTCTCCTATGTAGGAAGGGTGGAGGCCAGTAAAGATCAGGGACTAAGTTATCCCTAAAGTGTTTTGTAGGGGTCCAGAATCACAAGGAGACTGGTTCTCCTCAGCCACACCTCTTCCATGCCTGACCGGCCCACTCCCACTTCTGGCTTTGCCTTCGGAGTGTCCCCAAACCAGGGCTTCTGTGGAGGGGCAGGGGTGAACCTGTGTCTGACCTGGGGTATTTCCCGGGAGGGCTTTTCCCTGTGTTGGGGATGGTTGCACAACACAGAATCTGTGTGTTTAAATTCTGGCACAGGAAGATGACTAATCATTGTTTTTATCTCTTATGTGGTGAGCTCTGTAGGCAGGGTCTTGGCCTGCCTTATCTCACCACTAAGTAAACCAGTCTGTGTCCCTGAAACTCTGCTTGCCTCCGGGCCTCACATACACAGAGACAGAGTCAGTGGCCAAGAAAGCCTGCCGCCTGGGAATCTGTGTCCAGCGTGTGGTTGTAGCCCTGCCCTTCCCAGGGGACTAGAGAGGCAAGGCCGGGGAGAGACCATCTCATCTGGGACCAGTCGGTGGGAGAGAGATGCTTCCGAACACTACAGAGCTCTTCAATGGGTCGGGAAAGGTGCTCCAAGTGTCACGGCTAAATACCAGGTCAAACCCCCTGTTTGGCGTAAGCCGTTTGCACACATTCCAAAGGACTTTCAAGATGAAGTGACCTGGTCAAGGCTGTTATCTCTCCCCACTTTACTCAGAAGACTAAATGTGATAGGTGTGAACTTTGCTGGGCACTAAAAGTCATGATTTTCAGAAAGGCACAAGATTTATGGCTTATTACGGCAATCTGCAATCCACTAACCGCCTTGCGTTTTGTGGCTTCGAGGGTATTAAAAGGCCACTTCACATGGACAGTATCTTTGGCCAAAAGTTTAAACTGAATTTCGTTTCCTAAGGTTGAGCTTCTAAACGATGCATCCACGCTGCCAAGCCTGTCTCATCAATCTTCACGCCGCTGAAGTCGACGTTGAGTACTCTTGGTTTCATGAGGAGTAGCCCTCCATAGCAGAATCCTATCGATTGCTTTGGCTGCTTGTAGAACAACAGCTCCCACTGTAGCTTTCCCCACTCCAAACTGGTTCCCAGCTGTCTAGTAGCCGTCCGGCATTGCAGGCTTCCACAGGGCAATTGCCACGCGCTTCTCCAAGGTCAGCGCAGGTCTCATTTTGATATTCTTATACTTCAGGGCCCGGAAAACCATTCACAAAGTTCCATGAAAAAAGTGGCCTGGGGCATTTGGAAGTTGTGCAGTCGCTGCTGATCATCCCATAGTTGCATCACCACACGGTCCCACCCGTCTGTGCTTGTCTCTCAGCACCCGAACTAGTGTTTCACTGTGTCAATAGGATCGAAAGCCGTCTGCAGTTCCATTTCGTTCAGCGCAAGGGCTTGCCCTCACAGCATGTGCATGGGACCATGAGATGGAAATTCCTCCTTCTCGTCATCCTCTTCATACTAAAGCTCTTGAAATAGTCCGCTATTAGGCACATCACGGTAGAGATCACCAGCACCGTGGTTTGATGTGGCTACATCCTTGTGCTGCTATGGCATCTGTGTGGGCTACCAGGGCCAAACGGGGCAAAAAGACTTTCCCATGCAGATGCGAGCATTATGGGACACTGGCGACATGAACCCATAACCACCTGCTGCACAGTTTTGGTCCCAGCATGCACCAGGAACATAACCCAGAATGCAAAGCAGCTCAGGCACTGAGGGATAGCTTCCCAAAGTGCATTGCTCTCAAGTCAATGATGTGCTCCAGTATGGGGACGTGCTACATTGAATGCTTCTTCACAGTGGGGACATGGCCTTTCCCCTTCGCAAAATCAGGTGGTAAGAAATTGACCATCATAGATTCAACTTCATTTCATAGTGTAGACAGGGTCTGAGGCGATGTGCTACCTGCCTGTGCTACACAGTCCATCCCACCGCATATGTAGCGGGGACCGTCTGAGCAATTTCACCCTCGCCCCTTTGCTGAGGGGAAGCGAGAGGCAGCTCACCAGCTCCGGGCCATGCAGCCGCCCCCTCTCTCCCCGTTTTCGTGATGTGGTTTATCAGGACTCAGAAAACTCCATCCGCAAGAAAGCTTTCAGCGAGGATCTTTCCCCGCCCTGTTGCTGTTGAACCTCTATTACCAGGTGCCACCTTCTTTAATTATTAACATTTTAGGAAACCTGTTCTCCCAGCCTCCCCCAGCAGGAAACACTTTTATGGTTGTTAAACTCTATTATGGTTGTTAAAGTGACACTTAAATGCTCAACTCAGCTCGCCAGCAGGTTACAGGCAGCGCCTCCAGCCCCTGCCGAGGGGAGCCGTGGCTTTGGGATTGCAGTGCAGCAGTGCACGTTCCCTGGCTGGGAAGAGAGGAGAGGGGATGGAAAGCAGAAGGCGAGATGGAGCAGAGAGAAGGGACGTGAGCATTACGCTCTCAGCGAGAACATGAGCTTTGTCTCTAGCGTGCATTGCAAACGGCTGCAACGCCTGGGCATTCCCAGACAAGGCTACAGCGTGGCCTAGTGGTTACAGGGAGTCCTCGGGGGGTGGGCCAATCCACTGGTTCATCTGATGGCTCTGAACTCCTCGTTGCTTCTGTTTCTGCAGCAATGGGAGCAAAGCTCCTTGCAGCCACCCCAAAGAAGGGGTGAGGTAGTGTGGTTTCCAGCACCTAGCGGGGGGAGGAAAGGGCCAGTCCCCGAGGTGCCTCATGCAAAGGAAAGGGGGACGCTTTGCTTTGCTCCAACTTGAGGGCCCTGGGAGCCATTGTTCTGTTCGCGACTGCTTGAGTCCACCCATCCCCTAGGCTCGTAGAGTGTCAGGTAAGAAGGGGCTCATCTCGTCTGACCTCCTGCACATCCGGCCACCAAACCTTGCCGAGCCGCTCCTGATCCCTGGCCGAGCAGCTGCCCTCCTCTTCACCTGACAGAGAACCCACCGTTTACTCTCGTTCAAACCAGCAAGGCCTGGGCCCCAGGCAGCGAAGGAAGGTAAAAGGCTCCCAGCATCTCTGCCAGTCTCACCTGGAGGAAATTCCTTCCTGCCCTGCCCCACATCTAACGGTCACTTAGACCTGGAGCCTGTGGGCAAGACCCATGAGCCAGAATCCTGGGTGGTAACTCGGAGCGCCGCCCCCCCATCCCGTCCTCCTGCCCCCTCTCCAGTTACTGCTGATAGAGAGACGTAGGCGATCTCCTCAATAAATGTATCAAGTTCAGTCTTGAAACCAGTTCGGTTTTTTGCCCCCCAGTTTCCCTAGGGAGCCTATTCCAGATCTTCACTCCTCTGCTGGTCAGGAACCGGTGTCAAGTTTCTAGCCTAAACTTACTGATGGCCAGTTTATAGCCCAAAGTTCTGGTGCCAGACTTGCCTGCATCTTCCCTTGGGTTACAAATCAGTCGTGGCCATAGCGGGATAGCCACCGCTCCCGGTCATTAGTGGGAGAACCCATGGGGCTAAGAGCTCTGATCTGGGAAGAGGAGTGTCAGCTCTGATAAATAGCTGTACTCACTTGCTCCTTGGCACTCTGCTTGGGCAGTGGTGAGTTGACTGTGAGTAGATCTGGATATAGCCAAGATTGGAGCTGCACATCATAAACCTGGCTTGCGTGAGCTCCAAGCACTAGAAAACCACACGCTGATTCTGGAACCCTTACTCCCATGAATGTCAGTAGGATATTGCTCTGTTTCCTCTTTTTGTGGTTTTGTTTTGGCAGCGAGATGCCTGGTCAGTGCTCTCATGCCAGAATTCACCAGATTGGTCCTTGGCTAAACTCTTCTCTTCTGCCTCCCAAGATTGAACCAAGCAACACTCAGTGCTCTTCCAGCTACCATCAGGATGGACCCCGTAACTCCCACCACAAATAATAAAAAAAAAAAGCACCCCCTGCCATGTTCCCTCTAATGTTTTCCATCCACGCATGGAATACATTTTGTTTGGTGCACCAGGGCACGTGCAGATGTGCGGCACAGGCCACCGGCTCTGGGCACTCTGAGTCTTTCCTGAGCAACCACTCAACCATTCGGCTTACAGGGAACATTGCCTGGTCCAGACCGAGTCCTGCTGCAGCTGGATTCAATTAACATAAATGCAGTTCGTACAACTAGGGAGAAGGCTGGTGACTGAATGAACTTCCAGCCTGACCTGATATTGGGAATGGCTCATCTCAGTACCACGGAAGTCAGAGCCAGAAAGTCCAGCCTCCCAGGGTTATGCCCTTTTGCAGCCCATTAAACAATTCCTCTTTCTGCCCGTGTCTGGACATGTTTAGCTGGGCTGGTCTACACTTTACCCAAGAGTCTTTCCCTTTCTCTCGCTCGCTCTTTTGCAAAGGGCTGCCCAAGGTCTATGACTCATGAGCACTGATGAAATACAAGTGGCCTTTGAAAACCACAAACACATCCACAGTGATTGGTAGCAGTTTCTAGTAGCAAAGGAAATGACTCTTTAAAGGGCAAAGGCCATGTAAAGGGGAGATTGAAACCACTGGCTAATCAGCCCCTGCACAGGTATGGGACAGGTATGGTACCTGTGCAGGGGCTAATCAGCCAGAGTGAAGGATGCAACCAACTGGGCACTTTCCCCTGGTTCCCTGATGGAGAATCGGGGGTGGGGGTGCTTCAGCCCCACTGCCCTCTCTTAAGGGTGCCTGGGGAGTGGGAGCCCTGGGGGATGGGCGCATCCCCAGCCAGCCCCTTTCACCTGCCTGGTGGTTCTGTCCCTTTTCTCCAGGGTTTGCTAAGTAGCAGTCCCATTCCAGGCGCATCCCCTTGTCCTGGCCCAACCAGCCCCTGACTGTGCTTTTAAGTTATGATAAGAGGAAGCTGTGTACCAAATTTGGTAGTCTTAGCTCTTAGGCTGTGTCTAGACCGGCAAGGCTTTCCGCAAAGGCAGCTGCTTTTGTGGAAAAACTTGCCAGCTGTCTACACTGGCCGCTTGAATTTCCAGAAGAACACTGACGATCTCATGTAAGAAATCAGTGCTTCTTGCGGAAATACTATGCTGCTCCCGTTCGGGCAAAAGTCCTTTTGCACAAAAGCTTTTCCGCAAAAAGGCCAGTGTCGACCACTCCGATTTGTTTTGCACAAAAAAGCCCCGATCGCAAAAATGGCCATCAGGGTTTTTTTGCGGAAAAGCGCGTCTAGATTGGCCACGGATGCTTTTCCACAAAAAGTGCTTTTGCGCAAAAGCATCCTGCCACTCTAGACGCGCTTTTCCAAAAATGCTTTTAACGGAAAACTTTTCCGTTAAAAGCATTTCCGGAAAATCATGCCAGTGTAGACGTAGCCTTAGTGTTTAGGAGGAGTTTCTGAACAGATGGACGGGTAGACAGATGCTCTCGAATATTTCAGAGATGATTATTTATATTACCACAGTATCTCTCCCAGCCCAGATTGGGCTAGGTGTTGTCCAAACACTGAGGGCAAGACAGATCCTGCCCTGACACACTTAAAGTGGAAACCCAGCAGGAAGATCAAGAGAGTCACCAAGGAACGCATGGCAGAGCCATGAGCAAACCCAGACCTTCTCCATCCGAGCCCCTGGCCTTAACTGCAAACCCATCCTTCCTTCCTCGTGCTCAGCCTGCGCTTCCACAGGCCATCGATCTCACCTGCGCAACTTCAGCAACGGGAGTGCCGAAAGCTGAAGTCGACGTACTTAGAGCCACTTACCGCCGTGTCTTCGACAGCCGGCGCTCTCCCGTCCGCTCCACCCACGCCGCTTCCGCTGGCGGAGGGCCGGGTCCCAGGCACGATAAGTCGACCCCTGCTGGATCAGTCACTGCCCGTTGATCTTGTGGATGGCGAAGACGTGCCCTCCGTGGTATCTGCCGTTCAACCCCTGCTGGGCCCTCGCAGAGCTGGGCGATGCAGCTGGGGTCGGTCTGTTAAACAGGGCCGCCATGGGCGTGCAGGCAGCCCCTCTGAGCGCTTAGCTTGGTGACACTGTCCTCTGTGTCACGTACAAGCTACGTAGGTTGCCAGAGCGATGGTGACGTGGTGGCTCGGTCACGGTCTAGGAGGACTTGTGTCAGGAGCGGGGGAGGCCAACAGCCTTAGGAGCCTTGGGCAAGGTGTGAGGGGTGGCCCGCTGCTCCCGGAAGGAGCGGGGCCCAGACAGTCAGCCCTCAGTGCCAATCCAGACCCTACCCCGTCTTCCCCGATGCCACGCTGGCAATTTAAAGTAGCAGCAGCAAAGGCCGGGAAGCCCGGCCATTTGGAATCGCCAGGCTGGGGGGCAGCGCTCCCCCTGGGGCGGGCCTGGGGGGCAGCTGATTTCTAAGTGCAGAGGCCACTATCATTTTGCAAACAGAGGCTTAACAGGAGCCGATGGCTGGAATGTGGAGGCCAGACGTTCCAGCTGGAACCAGGGAGCCTGTTTTTAATAGCGAGGGGAACAAGCCAGTGGAACCGTTTACCAAGGGACTTGATGGCTTGTGACCTCTTTAACCCAAGACAAAATGAGCACCAGCTCCCCCTCAAGATGGGGGCTCAGGTCCGGAATTCCAGGGTGACGGACTCTGGCCTGGGCAGGTTTGATTAGATGATGCTTTGGGCCTTAAAGTGTATGAACCTCTGAATGACTTGGGTGTAACTTCTCGTGCCGGCCTCTGCACGTTTGCTGATGCCTCGTTTGCGCAACCCTTCCCCCCTCCCCCCCCCATCCCATGCGTCCAGGCTGCAGCTGTGCACACCCGCAAACTCTGGTTCCCCCCCTTGGGGAACCTTCTGAGCTCAAGCTAGGTTGGGGCAAAAGCGTTGTAGCCCAAGGTGGCGACCTGTTTGAAAACAGCCAGCAGACTGTATCCTCTTGCCAGCGTCCTCATCTCCCCGCCCAGCCACACCCAGGGGGCTGCCAGCCGCAAGGCGACCAAGCAATGCTTCCTTATTGTTCAGGAACGGAAACAAATTCCCCTGCCCCGTGGAAGGACACCAGGCGATACAGGGCGATCGGGGCAGGCGGCAAACTCCAGGCACCGTGTGACTAGGACAACGGCCGTGAGGTGAAAGCAGGAGGCGGCAAATGCCAATGCCCCTCTGCCTGGACCCGGAGCAGCCTCTGCAGGTATAAACCCTGAGTGATGGATGAGGCATGGCACCGCCTCCCTGGGGTTCCTAGAGTCAGAGACACCTCCCTGCAGCTCACGGGGGCCATGAAGGTCTCCCTGCTCATGGGGGTTGCATGACTGTGGAACCGGCCAGTTGGCAGCGGTTGGCACCTCGAACCTCCCATGGTCGCTCCCCTTTGCCCGCGGACGCACTGGCCTAGGCACAGAGCCGGGGAGAAGTGTGCTGCAAGGGCGGACTCTTGTAACCGTGAACCTGCCCCCAGGGTTTGGATTTGGCTGGCATGCTGGGGCAGTGGGCAGCGTCAGCAGGTCACGGAGCCAGAAGGCCTTTCACGATGGGAAGAGGGATGGGTCACCTCCCCTTGGCGGGGAAGCAGCAGTGGCTCAGCTCAGGAGAGAACTCACGGAGGCTGGGCCAGTCCCCCAGGACTGCTAAGCAAAAGCATATAGGCTAATGCTATAGACCTGTGGTTCTCAACCGTGGGCCATACGGCTCCTCGGGCCACGCCCCTCCTCTAGGGGGCAACATGGAAAAACCGGAACGTTAGGTCAATGATGAACCTTTCTTTCCAACTAACAGCGGCTATGAGGGGGGCCTCAGCGGTCTCAAATGCAGAGATCACCCACTAGCTGTCGGGTAACGCAATAGAGCCTCCGGAACCGTCTCATCGTGCCAGCTTCATCCTTTGACATGTGGACTACCCCCTGGCCAGCCCAGTCACCTACAATGGAGCAAATCTCTTCAGTGACACTTCAGCATTTGGAGGCCCTGCTCCAGCACAGCTCTTGGGAAATCTTGGCCCAGAGCCTGAATCTTTATTGGCCGAAGAGTTGTACAAGGTACGTTCTCTTCTTCCTCCAGCATTTAGGAGTTCTGTCAGCATTTCTACTAGCCACCCCGGACTCCCCTGCAGGAGATGAAATTAGCTGCAGATGTCATTAGCATATATATATATATATATATATATACAAATTTAATAACACACACACACACACACACAACACCCTTAGTTCATTTCACGTCTCCATATTGCTGTATTTACGTTGTCCCATCTGGTATCTACTTTTCATGCATGCGAGGTGCATGGACTCTGTTGTCTGGCGCACACAAAGCACTGGGCGATGCGAAAAACCTTGTAGCTAAAATTGCAGAAAATGCGTCTGAGATGCAGTGTCTTGTGAGGGAGCGTATGGGATCGGGTGTTCAAAGGCCACCTTGTTATAGGAACACATTCAGGAGAACAAGTTCCGGGCTGTGACTGCCACACGAGCGGTGGCATGCCCCGGCAGACCCGGGGGTTGCTGTACAATCTTCACTGCCCCGGAACAGCTGGTGTTGAAATGGAATTCCCTGGCCAGGGCAGGGGAGGGGGTTGGCTGGTGGTTTTAATTAATCTGGAAGTGGGGGGACAGCCCTGCGAGCTCTCCTGGCTTGTGACTAAGACAATAGCGTCCCGGGGGCGGTGTCTGAAGTGCGGCGGCCCCAGCCGGGCATGGGGAACCAGGAAACTTGGCCGGAGGCTCCCCGGTGATTCTCAAAGCCGTATCCTCGGGGACAGGGTGCCGTGGGGCAGAGGGCAAGACGACAGTGGGAAGGGTTGGGGCTCGGGGGCCAGTAACGGGCAGCACTACTCCCTGGCCCTCTGGGAGTCCTAGGCCAGACTGTATGATCACTCTGGCTTGGGATGGCTGGTGGGCCGGGAGTGTGAGACCCCTGAACTAAAACCACTTGTGCTTTCTCCCTCGGGCCCAGCAGCCCCAGCTGTGTTTGAGTTACCCCTCTCTCTGCCCACGGCTCGTAGATCAAGCCTGTAGCATGTTTTCCCACACTCGTGTCAATTGCTCTGCAAACAAATTCTTGCCTCACCTGAAAAGAATAGGTTTCTGTTTCTGCCCTAGATTTCTGGATGTGCCCAATTCACAACCCTGGAAATACTGTCCGTGTCCTCCAACTCCCCTGCCTCTCAAGAGATTAGGGCCTGGGGGCCTATAAAGTCAACAGCAGCCTGCCTAATGACTTCAGTGGATCTGGGCTCAGGCATGTCTGAAGGAACAGGGCGTACAGCCGAACCGCTGTGTGTATGCACAATATGTACGCGAGTGCACGTGTATATTAGAGATGGGCCTCTCCTGACCCAAGAACTCCAGTTCTGAACCTTCCCAAACCTGCCGACATTCCGATCTGGGATTTGGCCCATTATACACAGAGGGTCCCCCCATGAGGTTTGGTTCTGCATCCAGGTTTTCCCAAAGTTGAGGTGCCTGGATCTTGAATTTTTCAGCAGGGGGTGCATATGACACATGGTGCCACCATTTGCAGATGATTAGCCACTGCCAGTATTTTAGTGGGGGTCTCTCCTTTTGAAAAGCCATTCCTTGCGGTCTCTCGCCGGTCCAGGCCAGTCTTGCTCTCACTTCCAGACACTTTTCTTTTGTATATTAAGTCCTGAGCCCATCGAAGCACATTGATGGGGATTGTAGCTGGGATCGCCTTGCCTGCCACCTCTTCACCTGTTCCTTCCCCACGAGCGAAAGGGCGTATGTGGTGGCTCGTGGTGGCTCTAACTTGCCCTGGTGGCTTCAAGGCAAACCAGGGCCTTGCTCAATTGATGCGACTAGCTTCAGCAAATGCACACAGCGTCTCATTCACACACAAATATTATCCAATAAATAGAGAATCCAGGATTCCTTTGCCTCTGAGGCAAGCACTGGTAAGTTTCAGTGGCTTCCTCTTCATTCTTCGGGAGGGCATTGTACGTTTCTCCCATGTCAGCTAACAAAAGAGAGGACCAGGACATGTGCTGTATAAAGACCATTTGCACGTTGGCTTGTTTGCACTAGCCATGAGAACTCTCTCCCTCAGACATTCCACAAGCCCCCGAGGGACAAGGCCAGGCTAGGTTTCTTTCCCACGTGCAGTCTGTCGGACAGAAACGGCCCACAAGTTTACGTGCTGGGCTGGGTTCCAAAGCCCAGGTTTCTCTGCTCGCCGGGGCGTTGGTTTACATTTCATCCCCAGCTTTTATGCAGACTGGCTGTGCTGACAATAAGAAGAGGCTGAGTGTCAAATCTTGGTAGTTGGCTTCTCTGTTGGCCTCCAAGTAGACTTCATCCTTAAACTGCATCTCGGACACGGTCACCAAATCCACTTCCACTTCCAACTTGGTGATGTTCACACACAAGATGGGCGCGTCGTGCCGCTTGTACACCGTGAGGATCAGGGAGGCGCTGGCCACTTTGCTGACGAGTCCCTTTAGCGAGACCAGGTAGAAGCCATCGCAGAGGATCGGGATGGAGAGATTTCTGACCTTCATGGTGCCCTGGCTCTCAGAAACACTGATGCGTTTCTCTTTGGGATAGTAATCTGGAGTGGAGGAAGCAAAGAGAAACCCATGGAAACGAGAGTCCCTCAAACCCTGGGGAAGAGAGTGATTTTATGGGGCTCGGGCGGAGGAAAAAGCAAAGAGTGCAGCCAGGAGGAAGGCCTAGAAGCAGCGTGGAATGAAGGGGGACTGCAGAGAGAGGAGGGTGGAGGGCAGAGGGTCCCACACTTTGCGCTCTGGCTCCAGACTGCTGGCTCGGCCCTGACTCCTCTTGTTTCCAGGTGAGAAGAACAAAACTGGTGAAGGGGGAACTGACGTGGAGAATGTGAAGGCAGCACTGGGGCAGGAGATGGCCCACCAGGCGCTCTGGCGTTGAGTCTCAGTAACACAAGGGCCCTTTTCTGGCTCTGGCAGCATCAAGGAGCCTTCCAGGGAGGCGTCAAATGGGTGCAGTGTGGATCTGAGCCTCCCTCTGGGAAGCTGGGGGTCACCCGGTGAAAACGTAGGCACCGCAGTGACTACAGGTATTACGGTAACATCCAAGGGACCGTGCTGGGGTCAGGGTCCCCTTGCGTGGGCCTTGCCTTGGCGTCCGAGAGGGGGCGAACTAGGGAGAGTAAGAGGGAGAGCTGGAAGGGGCAGGGATGGCTGCGACATCTTTGAAGGACCAGAGGATGTAACGCAGAGGGGCACCTACCCCGCCTCCAAGGAAACGACTTCATTTGCATGCTAATTTGCATAAGCATTGAAAAGGCCAATATAGGCCCATTTCTCTCCTGTGGCGGAGGACTGGCTGTTGGGATTCTAGCTCTGGACTTTACAGTTAAAGACCGTTCCGCCCCTGTCGATAGAAACACGCCCTGGGGCGTGAGCCGGCTTTGGACCGGGCCCTTCTTACTGCCCTGCCCTGGACTCAGCACGGCGGGGTACTCTGGGCGACCCCCCATTGGATGCTGTCCTGCCTGTGCCGGGGGATGGCTGGCAGCACGGAGCCTAGGTCCCCGCGTTCTCACGGACCCCCCGACGGGCTCTCGCGAGGCAGCGCTGGTGGAAAAGGCCGTTCATTTCCCACCCACCTTTTTAAAAGCGTTCTCTTGGCTGCCAGGTCCCACCGTTGTGTTTCCTTCCCGGGGAAGGGGGCGGGAGGGTTCAATGAAAACGTGAAATAGAACATTTTTGAGAGAGTCTGCTTCACTAAACAGATACACACCTTTGACACCAACTTTCACCCACTGGGCTTCTGGAGTCTGAAAAACAAGCAAACAGAAGCCCAGATTAATACTGCCTACCGATTCCGGGGGCACAGTGGCGTTTATCTCGGGTCTCCCAATATTTGGGGACAAGCCTCAGGGGGCGGGGAAGGGCATGTTAGTCTCTTCAAAACCAACGAGGTGTCTTGTGGCGCCTTAGAGGCTTCGGCAGGTGTGTCCTTGCCCACGAAAGCTGATGCCCAAATAAATCTGTTAGTCGCTCAGGTGCTCCGGGACTCCACCAAGGTTGGCATTACTCCAGCCCCCAGCTCCTGGGGTCCTGGGAGCCGAGACGCTCGGCTTTCATGTTTTCAATTGGGGCGTGTCTGGCCCAGGCAGCCTGACCAGCTGTCCAGCCCAGCCCCTCTTCGTCTGCCCGCTATTGTGGCTGGAGCAGGGAGGCGACTCGCCCACGGTCACCCCACAGGTCTCCTAAGTTGCAGGTCAGTGCTCTGTCCCCCCGGCCGGTCTTCCCCCTGCACAAAGGCGCTCCCTTCCCAGCCCCAGGCGGCTCTGCCCCAGGCCCGCCAGTGTGGAGCCCAAGGGGGGCAGGGCCGGGGGCTTAGGCAGACACGCAGCTCATCCTGCCGAGAGTGCCCAGAAACCTGCGCTCCGCCAGCTCCCCTGCCACAGACGCTGACTCAGCCCAGATGGAGCCGGGTGGCTACGCTGGACCGGGGGCCAGCCAGGGGCTGTGTGAGAGGACCACTGTCAGGGCCACTCGCTGGCGTAGCCGGAGCCTGCAGGCTTCAGAGGCAGGGGCCTGACGGACCCATTCCCCACTGTGCCCCGGGTGCCCATCCCCAGGGCTGCCCTGCCATCAGTGCAGCTGGAGGGGAGTCTGGTTTCCCTGCTGGCCAGGGACGCTGCCCCCAGCTGCACTCTAGAAAGCAGCAGGTCCCTGACATGTGCAAACACATCTGGTGCTCGCTGGTTTCATCATCTGGCTGAGCACCCGGCCGTGGGCGTGTTTCTTTTTCACTTTCACTTTCCTTTCCTGCTTGCTGGCTCCCTGGCCAATCTCTTCCCTCCCGCCCCCTCAGCCTCCGCCGTCTCACGCTCCTTCTCTCCCCACCCAGCTGTGGGGCAGTCCCTTGTGTGAACCGCTATATCCCAGGGCCGGGGGGCTGCCTGCAAAGGGCTGGAGTCAGCTCTTCATAGCTTTTGCTTTTCACACGTGGCCCCGGTCCTCCAGCTTTCACTCACATAAATCTCCCGCTGACCTCAGTGCCGGAGTAAAGACTGCAGGAGTTCCTCCTTGAATTGTCATTTTTAAGACCACACGTTTTATGCTGATCCAAGCCTCATTGGCAGCAACAAGCCATGGTCTGGGCTCTTTCCACTAATGCTATTTGAAAGGCATTTCGTTCGTCTTTTAAAAGGATGCCGGGGTGTGTGTGTGAATAATAATCATTTTGTAAAGGTCCGTTCTTGTAATATTGCTGCAGCTATGGATTGTTCCAGTGAAAAGCCTGTTCAAAGGTAACCTGTCTTGTTAGCCACCTGTGCTAGTTGGTTATGTCTTCCATTCTAGCCAGTTTCATGGCTCAGGCTCGGGATTTATATTTTTTTCACTCTACCCTTTCCAGGGGTTCCCTAAGACAGGAACGGGCTGGCCGGCCAGAGGACGTGCTGCAAGCCCCCAGCGCTTTGCATGCACCTGGTTGATTTGTTTCAGGCACAAATCATTCTGCGCACAGCAGGCACTTCGACAGCCGTCCAAAGCGTCTAATACGCCAGAAAATACACAGCTGTCAGCTTGGCATTCGAACTCTGTACCTGTGGCAAAATCCGAAGGCTCAGTGGAGGGAAGGGACTGCTTCCGACCACGGGGGTTGAGTTAGTCTGTGCGCTTCTGCCAAAGGAGTGAAGAAGTCTCTTGATCCAGCCCCTCTGGCACCCTCTAGTGCTACTTAATGCCAATTTCTCATTGTTTGAACTGGAAGGCCAAATCCCACAAACACTTAAGCACATGCCTAATTGTAGGTGCGTGAGTCGCCCCATTGACTTCAACGGGGCTGCGCACATGAGCTGTTTCATACTAAGGATTAGCCTCGGGGTCACTCCGCTGCTGACGCAGAGACGCTGCTTTCGGCGCAAGTACCGTATTGTTACCACAGAGGTGTGACCTTGCGCTTTCACGCCTGCACTGCCACCTCCTTTTCCGGCTCTCAAAGCTCCTTACAAACATTCAACACCCAACGTTAAATTCCAGGCAGCTGGGAGCAGGGGCCCCCACACGCCCCTTTATAGACTGCAATAAATAAATAAGCAGACGCTAGCAGGGCCGATCCTCTTCTCTTTCTGTATTGCCGGTACGTCTGTGCAAGCAAAGGCGTTAGTGAGGCTGCAGTTGATAGCTCTAGGCAGGCGGTGGCCACGTCTCCAGTGCGCCCCAGGGAAAGAATTCCGGGCCTGCTTAGTGACGCGGTGCGTGTTCATGTTTGTATCGATCTGGCCATGGAGTAGCCCTGCAGGACAGGTGTCCCCCAGGAGTGAAGGCTGGGTCGCACCATACATTGACGTTGAGGCAGGCAAGGACCACAGGCACATAAAACAAGCCACGACCCTCCCCCGAGTCCTGCGCCAGCCCGGTAACGTGTGGCGGCGCGAGCGCTCATTAGAACCGGCTTGCACCGTTCCGCCACAGAATCACCCTGTCCCGTTCCCGGCGACGCGGAGCCCTCGGGAAATGCCTCTGCTTACAGCGCCTGCACCTCACTCAGCACTGCGGCACAGCGACAGAGTGCCGCAGGAGGCCCTCGTGGGAAGCCATGCCACGTGCTACCCCGCCACGGCCATTGGTCTGCACAGCTCGGCTGTGCTGAGTCACGAGCGTGGTGACTAGAGAGAAAGTGTGAAAATCAGGACAGAGGGTGAGGATAATAGGCCCCTCCCTGAAAGAAAGCCCCGAATCCCGGGACATCTGGCTCACAAGTGCTGGATTAGCTCCATGCAAGCTGGTGCCATGTCCTGGGCGAACCCCATGCTTGTCATTGGCAGATTACCCCAAAGCGTGTGCTGTGCACGAGGAGGTAGGCCTTTGGGTGTTCCCGGATTCCCTGCTGCAAGCACCGCTGGAAAGGGGACTGGGCAGAAGCAGAGTTAAAGTGGGTGGGCGCACGCTCACAACCAGTATTTCATCCAGTCAATGGCTCCCTGGTGCAGGGCCTGAGCTAACGTTGGGGGAAGATTCCCTGATTTCAACACGTTGGATCAGACTCGTGTGATAGACGTGTCCTGGGGGTGTGGAACACCCTTCGTAACAACCCACCCTCTGGGACATGGACCATTTTGCGGGGCAGAGAGGGGGGCGTGTTTCCTTTGCAAAGCAAGCAGTCTAGAGCACAGGTCGGCTATTGCTGCCCGAGCCCAAGCAGATGTTTGTGTAGGTGACGTACATGCCTGCCACATTAATCCACGTAAGGGTTTTGCAGACGATTGGCCGAGAGATACAAGAAGTTTCTCTCACATAAGAGGCTGCAGACATACAACAACTATGCAATAGCAAGCGACGCGAGGGTTATCAGAAACACGCTATCTCTTCCCTCCAGTTGGTTCCATCTGGGCTCTCTGCCCTTGGCAAACATGCTGCAGAGAAAACGCCCATTCCTGGCTATGCTGCAGTGCAATTCCCAGGCGTAGTTCCCTGGCACCCCTTCTAGCGCACCGGCTACTCTGGGAATCTATTGTACGCTGTCTCCTCCTTTCCCCCGGCTAACTAACCCAGGGCAGGTCTGCGGCCTGTCTCCTGGACGTTGGCAGTATTGTGTTTCTGGGAGGTGGTCGCTAGCTGCTGCCTTCCATCTCAGCCCAGTGACCCCTGTGCAGAATTCACAAGGCCTGCGGGTTCCTTGGCAACCCACGCTGCTGTATCCTCTGGAAAAAATGGGGCCATTGTGCTTAGCAAGTGGGTGTTCTCCTACAGCTTTGCCAGGGAAGTGCCTTTCTAACAACCAATGCTTTTTTGGTTAAAAAAAAAAAAAAAAAAAAGTGCCGGTACTCCAGGGGAAACGTTGTTGAGTTCTGCCTGGAGGTGCCGGTACCGGGCAGTACCGTCACAAGCAACGCTCTGCTAACACCCCATTCGCACCTCAGGTCTGGTGAGGAATGGCCCCTCCTTTCTCACACTTCACCCCTTGCACGTTCCCTGCTGTCCTGTTTCCAGACACTCGCTCGCACCTGCCTGCCCAGCGCAAAGGGTTTCCAGTTCCAGAACCACCCAGGTAAGAGATGCTAAGGGGATATGCCGGAATTACGTGTGTTGTAAAGTGTCAGGAAACAGGATGCTATGTCGTTAGCAGAGCAAAATGAATTGCCTTTCTCCTTGCCCAACAATGGGAAGTCTCTCTCTTCGAGAGAGAGCGAGAGAATGAACAGAGAGAGAGATGAAACCGTCTGTTCCCTAGAGCATCTGCTGTGTACATAGGATGAAACGTGCTGGGAGATTTTTGGCAGTCCCTGGCCTCTCTTCCATGAGTCACACATTCAGAGGAACTGTTTTGACATGCCCCTGGCACAGAAAAGATGGATTTCACTTCAGCCGCCTGAGCATTCGGGCATGAAAGCTATTTCCAGCCGAGTGTGGTTTCTAGATCTGGTTCAGTTTTACCTACAGCGTCCAGTAGAAGGCAAGAATGAACGCCGCAAGGTGAACGTGGTGAAACCAAGCACCTGGGGAACAGCTGGGCGGAGGAGAAACTGCTGCTTGATCTGCACTGAAATAACAACAACGGGGCGAGGGCCCAGAGATGGTTTGCAAGGAGAAGCAACGAACACACTGGGCACAGCTTTCCCCAGAGCAGCCCCAGCGCCAGGCTGTTCCTGTTTTAGCGAGCTGGGGCTTTCGTTACAAATAAATCTCAGAGGAGAAGCCGTGCGAGTCTGTATCTGCAAAGACAGCGAGGCGTCCTGGGGCACCTGAGAGCGTAACCCATTCGTTTGGGCATCGGCTTTCGAGGGGAAGACCCGCTTTGCCGGACCCGTGTGAGGAGACAGAGCTAGAACGAGGCGCCTGGTTTCCCCCACAAAAGCCGATACCCAAATGAATCGGTTACTCTCGCAGGTGCCCCAGGACTCCTCGATGTTTTTAAACACCCACCCGTTCCCCAGGTGCTTGGTTTCACCACGCTCATCTTGCCGCGTTCATTCTTGCCTCCTACTGAATGCTGTAGGTGAAATGGAACCAGATCTAGAAGCAGATAAGTCACAGCTGAGGCGTCATGTCAATAACTCGCGAGCTCAGTCCTGGGAGCGCTGCATTGTCTTCTACAGTTTTTGTAAAAGTTGCTGGCAACAGCCTCTTCCCTAGCGAGCGCTCTAGAGTTGATTCGGGCACACGTGGGCTGTGCACAACTAACACACAGCCTGCGTCTCCCGCTCTTACTCCCGTTAAGCCGCAGGTGTTCGCCCCAAGCCATCCAATGGAGTGGACGGTGACTACTCGCAGGAGTAGCTGATACTCAGCACGAGTAAGGCCAGCCCGATTGGGCCCCTAACAATTAGCGAGGGAGGGAGGCATTCTCAGTATTTTTTTTCACGCAAACAAAATTCCCATGGAGGATCGAGGCCGTGCAGTCCTTACTCGGGCAGAACTCCCACTGCGGCCAGCCCCACTGCCTGATACAAGAGCCCAGAGCAGCACTTTGTGGTAGGAAGGGGTTGAGAAGTGGGGTTTGCCAGGCTGCAGGTGCAGTCCCTGCGTGCTTGCTTTATGCACAGAGCTTACAATGGGCAAGGAGGCAAGGAGGTTTATCGTGCGGTCTTACCGTAGGGGGACGCAGGAAACCAAGGCCAAAGTAGACCAAGCAGGAGAGCAATATTATCCACTGGGCCACTGCCGACACCAGGTGCAGTCTGTTCCTTCTGGTCTGTCTCCTCTCCAGTTCCAGCTGCCCTTCCATGCTGTGAGCCTCCAGCGCCAGCATCCCTTCCGTCCCAGCCGGCCTGCCACCAGCAGAAGGGGCCAGGGGGAAAGCCTTGTCCTGCATCCGTCCGCAGAGCACCTCTCTGGAGGAGCGAAGCCGAAGTGGTAGGTGAGCCGTCCCGAAGTGAAATGAACAAAGTGTCTTCAGGAGCAGCTCAGGGCTTTATAGACACACGCCGAGCCGCAGGCGGGGAACTTCTTTGTGACTAATCTGAATTTCCCCTTTACTTTCTTTCTTTTCTCTTTTTTTTTTTTTTTTTGGGTGATTGTGGGGGCTGATTCTGTGGCATCCCAGTTCAGTTTTGAGTAAGGAGCTGAGAAAAGGCTTGTTGATGTCCTTACTCTCTGCAGCTCAAGGGCCTTTTGCCAGGGGATGATTCAAATAATTATCAGTGGCTCCCGCGGCCTTTGCTGGACAAAACTCCCAGGCAGGCCCATGGGAGTTTTTTGCAGAATTTGCATCCCTGTGGCTTCAGGCACATGGCATGGGTGGAACCCATCAGCTGTGGAGAGGAAAGGAAACATGATGCAGGTTGAGAAGCCAAGGGCAGGGACAGACACTATGGAAGTGCCCTAGTCTAGACGCCCTTGTCCCGTGCGAGAGCAGCAGTCAGCCCCGAGGGAATGTGGCACGGTACCACACAGCCCAGGGCCTTAGTGGGGTTACACATGGGTTTGATGGACAATCCCGGGTGAAAGCAGGTAACACAAGAATAGCCCAGTGTCTGGGGAGGAGCAGAGAGGCCTCCTGCTTCAGGGCATAAGCCCACCCCTCTTGGCTGCTCTGCGCTGAAATCGTACATCGGCCCAGCCGCACGGCCTCGCCCCACTCCCCGTGTCGCCACAACTGCCTGCCGCAAGGGCTCCTTCCTCCACGGCCTGGAGCGGGGCCACGGCTCCGACGCAGGGTGGCAGTGCCGACGTCTGTGCCCAAAGGAGCGTCCTTGCTCCCCCTCCGCCAGGGCCGGTGGCTTTCTGGGACGGGGCAGGCTGTTGCTTATGTTTGCACCTGGGAGGGACCTTCCGAAATGGCTCCTACATACTCGTTTGCGGCCCGGTGTTTTCAGGCACGCTCAGCCACGGTTCTTCGCAGCCGCTGAGCAGTCAGCCCTCGCGTGGCTGTAGGAGTCTGGGTGAGGGGTGAGCAGCCAAGAGGCTCCCTGCAGAAGGGCCTCTGTCGGCCTTTGCTAGCCCAGGCACACGTGGGCTGCCCAGAGGAGGAGAAAGCAGCCAGAGGCAGCTGCTCCTATGTTTTCCGCCGCAGAGACTTCCTCAAAAGCACAACCACAGCTGGGAGGTGGCTTGACCACCAGTCCAGAGCACTCCTATGCAGATCCTTTTCCTGGAAGTGGTTAGATTCAGTTCCTAAAAACCCGTCTGGGGAGACGGAGCGCGACCAGCTTGCTTTCTGGAGCACATGCCCACGCCGGACAGTTCCCGCTCTTAGCCGCACCGTTCCTTTTGCCAGCTGCGGCCTGCGACGCCCCGTTCTCTCCCTTTTGGCTGAGTCTCCGGCTGTTCACTCAGAGGCCGGGTGGCAAGCCCAGGAAGCCAACAGAGGCGCCCACCTGGCTGTGAAGGGAAACGAGGGCAGCTCGGGGGCCGTAGAATCTAGGCTGGTAGCCCTCGCTCGATGCAGCAGGAATGGACCGGACCCTGGGTGGCTGGCTAGGTCTGCAACTACGAAACAGCCCTGGACACTGACTGGGTCTGCTCTGGCAGGGTGGCTACGGGCAGAGGGTGCTGCCCAGCAGCGCTCGGGGGGAGCACCAGAAATCCCCAGAGAGAGAAGAGGTGTCGGGTGTGCAGGCCAAGGGAGCCAGGCCATTGCCCCAGGCAGCACACCAAGCTGGAGCGGGCTGCGTCTCGCCTCAGGACACTAACCAGACCCAGGGACTCGCCTGGGTGGGGAGGACCCTGAGGGAGGACTGCGGCTGTTCCCTGTAGCGCCGTGGCTCCCCAGTGCTGACTGCACTGGAGGTGTGGGGCCCACTGCAGTAGACACTCGCCGCAGCTGCAACAGGTGAGCTGTGAGAAGGGCTAGCCAGCCAAGTATGACCCCACAGTCTTGGATGGGATTGTGCTTGGAGCAGATACACCCCCCTCCAGCCATGGCTACTCTGCCGTGTATAACACACCCAGGCACTGCTGCGAAATGACGCCTCCCACCCCCGGGAAGACACCCTAAGGGTGACCTGGGTGCATTTAAGAAATGCCCTTCCTAAGCCTGCCGGTTCCCAGTGCTCCCAAGGGGCTAAACTCTGACCCCGGGGCATCCAGAACAAGGTGGGATGTTGGAGAACAGGCGTAAGTGACTGGGGACATGCAGGGGACCAGAGTGCCGGATTGAATGCATCCGAGGGTACAGAGGGAGTTTGCAGGTGTCAATGCGGAGCCTTTGGCCATTATCTTTGAAAACTCGTGGAGATCGGGAGAGATCCTGGATGATTGGGAAAAGGCAAATGCAGGGCCCAGCTTTAAAAAAGGGAAGAAGGACGATCCAGGGAACTACAGACCAGTCTGCCTCACCTCAGTCCCTGGAAAAATCATGGAGGGGATCCTCAAGGAATCCATTTTGAAGCACTTGGAAGCAGGGAAAGTGATCAGGAACAGTCAGCATGGATTCACCAAGGGCAAGTCCTGCCTGACCAATCTGATTAGCTTCTCTGATGAGGTAACTGGCTCTGTGGACGTGGGAAAGTCGGTGGACATGAGATACTTTGACTTTAGCAAAGCTTTTGATACAGTTTCCCGCAATATTCCTGCCAGCAAGTTAAGGGGGTATGGCTTGGAGACATGGACTGTAAGACGGATAGAAAGCTGGCTAGACTGTCAGCCCAATGTGTAGTGATTAACAGCTCGATGTCAGGTTGGTGGTCGGTTTCTAGTGGAGTGCCCTAAGGTTCGGTTCTTGTACCGGTTTTGTTCAACATCTTTATTAATGATCTGGAGGAGGGGATGGATTGCACCCTCAGAAAGTTCACAGATGGCACTAAGCTAGGGGGAGAGATAGATACACTGGAGGGCAGGGAGAGGGTCCAGAGGGACCTGGACAGATTAGAGGATTGGGCCAAAAGAAATCTGAGAAGGTTCAACAAGGACAAGTGCAGAGTCCTGCCCTTGGGACGGAAGAATCCAGAGCATTGGTACAGGCTGGGGACCCACTGGCTAAGTAGCACTTCTGCAGAAAAGGACCTGGGGGTTACAGTGGCTGAGAAGCTGGATATGAGTCAACAGGGGGCCCTTGTAGCCAAGAAGGCTAATGGCATATTAGGGGCATTAGGAGGAGCATTGCCAGCAGATCCAGAGAAGTGATTATTCCCCTTTATTCGGCTCTGGTGAGGCCGCATCTGGAGTACTGTGTCCAGTTCTGGGCCCCCCACTACACAAAGGATGTGGACACACTGGAGAGGGCCCAGCGGAGGGCGACCAAAATGATTCGGGGGCTGGAGCACATGACCTATGAGGGGAGACTGAGGGATTTGGGTTTGTTCAGTCTGCACAAGAGCAGAGTGAGGGGGGATTTGAGAGCAGCCTGCAACTCCCTGCAGGGGGTTCCAAAGAGGATGGCGAGAGGCTGTTCTCAGTGGGGGCAGGTGGCAGAACAAGGAGCAATGGGCTCAAGATGCAGTTGGGGGGGGGTCTAGGTTGGACATTAGGAAAAAACTCTTTCCCTAGGAGGGGGTGAAGCGCTGGGCTGGGTTCCCTAGGGAGGGGGTGGAGTTTCCATCCCTAGAGGTGTTTAAGTCCCGGCTTGACAAAGCCCTGGCTGGGATGATCGAGTCGGGGTTGGTCCTGCTTTGGGCAGGGGGCTGGACTCGATGACTCCTGAGGTCTCTTCCAGCCCTGGGCTTCTAGGATTCTACAGTGTCCCTCCCCCCAGGAAGGGGGCCCAGTGAGCGCTGACCTGGGTGAGTGCTGTCAGTCCCGCCGAACGAGAAGCCATGACCAGACGCAGGCCAGAGCCAGCGGAGGAGGAAGCACCTGGGATCTAAAAGCTGGGCAGCCGTGTAGTGACTGTCCACTGAGGGATTCAGCCGGGCCTGTGACACAGGCAGGGACCCTGCAGGCTGGGCATGGGACGAGGAGTGGCGGGACACACCAGGAAGGATCAAACAGAGAACGCAGCCGCCCCGTTCCAGAGCAAACACCCCACCATTGCTCACAAGGGCGTTGTCCACGCTAGCAAGGGACAGACATGGGCCCCATGCAGCCACGCTGCTGAGCACAGCCTGTGGGAAGGTGCTGGCTGCGGAGATGCTGTGGAGGAGGAGGGCTTCAAGGCATCTGCTGCTCCCGCTGCTGGTGCACAGGCCCTGTCAGGCCGGCTTCCCAAGGAGGCCGTGCCAGCGCTGTGTCTTGTGCTGCAGAAGGCGGCTGGCAGTGCCTGTGGCAGGAAGACATCCCTCACCCCGCGGACGCATAGCCCCGGGATCAGACTCAGGCACGCCGGCTAAGCAGCAGCTGCGCTTTCTGTCAAGGAGAAGAGCTGGCAGCAACTGGCAGGTGGTCCTGGGAGCATCTGGAGCTCCGCTCATGGTGGCTTAGCGGCCACGGGCAGCAGGGGCATGAAGGCAGTGCATGGCGGGCAGAGCGGGGACTCGCACCCGGGACACCCGGTCTTGCCCGCTTCTTGCTGAGAGTGCCTGGGACGGTGCGGGGGATGATCTTCCCAGCTCTGAGTGAGGCGCCATGTTCCCAGATGCAGCAGGAGGCCATGACAACGTGGAATTCTACCTCCCGCGCGCTCGCCCTGCGGCACGAGCACAGAGCTACCCTATGGGACACCGGCCGGCTCTTCCCCCTGCAGATGGCCATCTCCACAGATGCAGTGTGGCATCGCACAGCGCTCCGATGAGGCCGCAAAGCGTGGGATGATAGAGAGCTCAGCCACGCTTTACTCTCAGCCTGCCTCCTGGAGAAGAAACTGAGTCGCATGCAGGCCACAGGCTGCCAAAAGGGCACCCCTGGAGGCGTCCTGGTAGGGAACGCGTTGTCTCCGGTAAGTGCCATGGAAAAGCCATTAGACAGAAAGTCCATTTCCTTGTAGCCAAGTACCTTGACCTTGGATTTAAATCCACCATAGTGTCGCGGAATAAACACGCAGTCTGAGTTACAGATTCAAGTCAGCCAGAAGCGTTTATTTACTGTGATCGCAGGAGAGGACACAGAGAGACAAAGATTCTGCCCATTTGAACTCTGACTTAACAAAGAAATCTCAGCGTTTATATACCTTTGTAATTCCCATCAGCACATAATGGAATGTAGCAGAAAACTCGAACCATATGTACTTAAGAGGTTACATCTCTTAGTACAATTCTCTTTTTGCAAACCTTGCAGTTTCTTTGTCTGTAAAGGTCTGTCTACACTACCACCCTACTTTGAACTAGGTCTTGTTAATGTAGGCAACCGGAGTTGCAAATGAAGCCCTGGATTTGAATTTCCCGGGCTTCATTTGCATGTTGCCGGGCGCCGCCATTTTTAAATGCCGGCTAGTTCGGACTCCGTGCCCGCGGCTACACGCGGCACGGACTAGGTAGTTCGCCCTGGAAAACAGAGCAATGCCCACCCAGCAGCAGCTGCAGGACCAAACTATCCTTGGTGTGATGTTGCGGACAGTCAGGAGGACTATGGGCTTGTCCCTTGTGCTTGGCTTCTCTGAGGACACGGAGGATGGACTCGCAAGATAGCACCACAAATGAGAGAAGGTTACAAACCTCTGGGCTACCTCGGACAGCTGCACCCGCCTCTCCCCCCTCGCCCTCTGTCTGCTGGGGCAGAGCTACTTCCTGCTGTGGGGCTCTTTCTTGGACCAGTCGGGGTCACCGAGAGAGCCTTCCGACTCGGAAGGCGGCAGACAGGCGCGGCTGCGGTCCTGGCTCGTGCCTTGCCTGCTGCGTGTGTGTCAAGCCCCACAGTGGATCCTGAACTGAGTTCTGTGTGCGTTGAGCGTCCCAGGTAGTGCGGGTGCACGGCACCAGGGATGCGTCTGTTTGTCGTCCCTGCGCTGTCCACGCCAGGCTGCGCTCCGCGCTCGTGGCACACTGCTTGGTGTGCAGTGTACACCGCGGATAGTGTAGCTGGAGCCGACGTACTTCCTGGGAGTTTGGCAGCAGCGTGGCGTTAGTGGGGGGGTCTGCTCTGTAGCCCAGGGTTCCCCTGAGTGGTGCTGTGTGGGTCGGCCCACGCACCTAGGCCCAGCCTGAGCAGTTAGCAAGGCTCTTCCCCGGGGAGAGACAAAGGGAGGCAGGCGGAGATGGCCACATGGCCTGGGAGCAAGGCAATTTCTTGGGGCTAGGGAACCATGAAGGGAACAGTCTCCGTGGGGTGCTGGGAGTTTAGGGGCCTAGGCACCCCACCCCAAGGGGTCAACAGCTGCCTGGCCGTGACTCCTCCTACCCACATCATGCCTATGCTGCATTGTGCCCTGGAGAAGCAATAAACGCTCTCTAGTCTACTGGCTGGCGGAGTCTGTTCTGGCTGCTACGGGGGTGCAGGATCGGGGGGAACCCCTACGCACCATCACAGGGCGGTCAGCAGGAGAAATTCTCCCCTCGATTCCCCATATGCCTCATGACCCGGTGGAGTCCTGGGGTTGACGGGGGCTGTGGGCTCTGGGAGGAAGTTGGGGGGGCTGTGGGCTCTGGGAGGGGGGGGGGGCTGTGGGCTGGGGGGGCTGGGGGGCTGGGCTCTGGGAGGGAGTTGGGGGGGCTGTGGGCTCTGGGAGGGAGTTTGGGGGGGCTGTGGGGGGGGCTGGGAGGGAGTTTGGGGGGGGGGCTGTGGGCTCTGGGAGGGAGTTTGGGGGGAGGGAGGGGGGGGGCTGTGGGCTCTGGGAGGCAGTGGGGGGCTGTGGGCTCTGGGAGGGAGTTTGGGGGGGGGGCTGTGGGCTCTGGGAGGCAGTGGGGGGGCTGTGGGCTCTGGGAGGGAGTTTGGGGGGGGGGGCTGGGAGGGAGTTTGGGGGGGCAGTGGGCTCTGGGAGGGAGTTTGGGGGGGGGGGCTGTGGGCTGTGGGGGGGGCTGGGAGGCAGTGGGGGGGGGGGCAGTGGGCTCTGGGAGGGAGTTTGGGGGAGTAGTGGGCTCTGGGAGGCAGTGGGGGGGCTGTGGGCTCTGGGAGGGAGTTGGGGGGGCTGTGGGCTCTGGGAGGGAGTTTGGGGGGGCAGTGGGCTCTGGGAGGCAGTGGGGGGGCTGGGACCAGGCTCTGGACTGGAGCAGGGAAAGGGGATGCAGGAGCAGGGGAGGCAGAGAGAACCAGACTTGACCCTTTCAACCACCAACCAGGGTTTATAACAACATGCACCAGAAATGGCTCCGCATGCTTTAACAGAGGTGTCTGACTTTGGCGGTTTCCTGCATCCCTCTCCATAATTCATCAACCCGTTGTTTCGCTCTCGGGCTCTTTCCTGCCTTCATGAAGCAGTAAGTTCTCCATCAATTAAGCCTGCTTCGAGCGCCTCCCTGTTTGTGCTCTGGCTGAGGTCCGTGATTCGGGCTCTAGAGAGCGTATCCCTGGTGTCCTGGTTCTTCCTATAAGCAAGCAAGACCTGAAACCTCATGAGCCTCATTGGAAAACATGAGGGTAACTTGATTTTCTTAACCTACAGGAGCAGCTAGAACTTTGTGGTCAGTTTCCATATGAAATGTTATGCCCACTAGAAGATCTCTGAAATGTTCCCAGGACCACCTACTGGCTAGGGGTCCTTCTCCGCTGTGGGCGTAGCGCTGCCATGGATTGGTGAGCGCTTGTGAGGCGTACATTACTAGGCGTCGTTGTGGAAGTGACTGATCCCATAGGACAGGGCATCCGCTGAAAGTCATGGTTTTATTTGACTTGTATAGTGCAAAACCTGGTGGGGTGCTTGAATCTTGCTTTATTTCTCGAATACCTGGCTCTGTTTAGTTCCCCGATGCCATACATATTGTGGACTTGCGAGCGATTACAATGGCTTTGATTTCTCTGCCAGATGGGGTAGGAATTTTCCAATGTGTCATTATACCTATGAGTCAATATGCTTCAGTGACATTCTGATGCTTTATCATCTGAGTAATTGCTTGTTCTTTCTCTGCATCTCGTCTGACTCCTTCTCCCTTGTGATCTAGCCTAGAAATTGGAATTTGCCTTTTTTCTCCAGTCTTCCGAGGACCTCAAAGAGGCATTGTGCGTGTTAGGTTTGGCAGAGTGCCCCTTCCAGGTCCTTTAGACATGGAAAACATTTTCTGTGGAAGTGTTCCGGAAGTGGTGCTGGCAGTAGATTGCAACAAAAACTTCTAAAAGATGTCATAGAGTTCTTGAGTAATGCGGATTCTGGAGCAAAACCAGATTCCAGATGTGGCATTCCATTTTGAAAATACTTTTTACTTGAACATGTGGGAGTCCTTCTTGACAATTTCTGCAAGTAGTCACATTGAGTCTGGAAAGTCCTACGCCGCTCCAAGCCATTTCATTTGGTTTTGGGACCACTACCAAGCCTGCACATCAGGCAGCTAAGTTGTTTCTTCTGGAAATGACATCATCTTCTCCATGCGGCTGATCTCTGCTTTCCTTTCCGTGGCGGGACAAGGCTCTCCTAGGTGTTAGCAGACCAAGCGGCTTTGCATTTGGTATGAGTTTGGTATGAGTTCACCTCTGGTGTCTCCTAACTTGGTATAATTTGGGGAACCTCTTCCTGATCTCAGCTTCTAGGTCCCTGGTGACTGATTCTGCTCTTATAACAGACCTAGAGCTGTGATTGCTGGGTGGCCAGGTAGGGCGGTGTGTCGGCCATCTACAAAATAGAATTCTTAGGATATAATCTCGTCTGCTACTTTTAGAGTGGCCCAAAACATTTCCTTTTATGTTCAAGAAGTTGGTCTGAGCCTTTCAGTAGCCCAGTTGGCTCTTGCTGTGTTGGTGCTTTCATCCTTCTGTAAAGTAATTCTAGCATCACTGTTGCATCAGTATGTTTTGAAGTCTATTTTATCCTTTCCAAAGATGGTCATGGTGATTCATGTAGTCCTGTTTGGTCCTCTCCTATGGCTCCAACGTGTGTGATGCTAGGTATTTTCAGGTCTCCCTTAAAGATGGTCCACTGGGCATAAAGGCCAATGTGCTGTTGCATAATATCCTTTTTTTTTTTTTTTTAAACGCTGTTTCCTGCATGCTGTGGAGGCAGGAAAAGGGAAGAAGGGAATTTGTGAGCAGCCATCTTGGTCTTGTTAACAAGAGAGCAAGAGTCAGGCTAAGTCTGTGGCCTGACGACCCGAGATCTGTAATTAGACGCTGCCTTCGCCTCCATACGGAGATACGGATAGAACGCTGACTCTGGCAGGGACCTTGAGATAAGGAGCATCTGGGTGGAACTAACTAACTGTTAGCCACTGGTGTTTGGAATGGGAAGGAGACTAATTGTTATTGGTATTATAGCTAATAGACACTATATAAACTGCTTCATAATTGCTGGTATTCGAAGATCTGCCTCGGAGAGCCCCCCCCCCCTCGTCCGAACCAGTTTTTCCCTTGCTGCAGCTCGTAATAAAACTGCCTCTGGCTACTTGTTGCTTACAAACGCAGAGTGAGGACGATGTTTTCTTCCACAATGCAATGTACCCTTTTGGGACGAAGCTGCTGGCTGTGTGGGCATGCTTTGGTGCGAGCTCTTTTATTCCTGGCCTTTCCTCTGCATTAGCACAGTCCTGACTCTGGGTCTCTTAGTGCTCATGCTGGCCTGGGTGGGAAATGTTTCTGGGAAGCCAGAGATATTTTCCTCTCCTTGTTTCTGGCTCCTGCTCAAAGAATTCCCGAGAAGACTCCATTGATTCTGTAGGCATTATCTTTGGAAGACTCTATTCTTGGCTGTTTCTAGTATGAGGTTAAGCTCATTCCGGGCAGGCTAGGCTCTTACTGATTGTTGGCTGCTCCTCTGCTGTGTGACGAGCTGTACCAGGCCATTCGGGAATCCTTTCCCCCCTTCTCTCGTTGGGCGAGATGAAATCATACCTGCTAAACCACATTGTGGCCTGGCCCGTTCCACGTTAGCTGTATTGTCCGGTTTCATCTGAGCGGCTGGACAGGATAATGCCCTGGGCTGCAGGCCCTATTGTGTAAAAGAGGGTATTCGCTCGTTTCACCTCTGATTGTAGATCAGAACTGGCTAAACGCCAGACGGATTTTCCGGAATCTGCTTAGCAAGAGGGTTTGGAAATTGAATCCTGCTGGGAAAGGGATCTGGAGACGAGCTGGAGCAGATGGTGCTATATCTCTGCAGCCTTTTTCCTTTGGGTGGGTGAGGTGGGGTAACTCTTTCAGGATGTGACTTGGTGTGGCTGTGCCTATCTGTAGCTGCAGTGCCCCCTACTTTCCTAGCGTCACTTCCTGCTGCTACCTACACTCCCCTGAGTAGTTTCTTTCTGGCTCGGAGCAAGTTCCGCACAGTCGTGGGCTGGATTGCAGGGCCTTCTCCGCTGTCGCCCTGTCCCCATTTCTGGTTTGCAGGGTTGTTCTCTGAGCTGCGGGTCCTAGGCAGTCCCACGCTGTCCTCTCAGAAAGACACCAGAGGCCCCCACGTCACAGATGCAGTAGGAGGCTGCCTGTTTGCATAGGTCCCTCCTTCTGGGCTCTGTGCCCCCTGCTGGCCACTCTCACTGTTCACAACACCACCGATAGGCCGGGCACAAGCGATTCGAAAGCGAGCCCCAGCGATGGCAAGCAAACCGCTCACCACAGGACAGCAGTTCAGCCACAGCAACGTGTCAGGGTCGGTTTTTATTTTTAAATCCCATTCAATCGGCATTTGTGGCCCATGGCTCATGACAAATCTCAATCATGCAATAATTTATTACTATTATTATTTGGAGTGTGGTAGCACCCAGATGCCCCCATGAGGGATCGTGACCCCAGTAGCGCTAGGCGCTGTACATACCTACGATGCAAAGTTGGCTCCCGTTTCGAAGGGCAAACAATGCATCTCAGTGCTATGGCAAGAGCCAATAGACGGCAGGAGCGCAAGGCAGAAGATTATGATCAGTGTAATGACCCAGCTGTTACCTCGCCCTTGTCTCAGAGGGAAGCTTTTCCTTTCAACAATATAGTTATCTGTCTAGTCTGGGGCATGGGTGACAGACACCTAGAAATAAATCAATACATGTGCAGCCACTAAGGAACTCTGGTCACTAACATGAGTCAGAATCTGCCAAGAAATGTCAGCAGTGAAATTAGAAAATAAATATTTCGTGCTAAGGAAGTCAAGACACAAATGTTTGTTTAATCATGGAGACAAAGGGATTTCCTTGAGTGCTGGCATTATTAAAACAGCTCATTCTCACCAGGGCGGTTGCCTTCATTTATTTTACATTAATTTTGCCAGACTAATTCTGCCTTCTTACACATATCCGTTACAGGACAGCCGTTCATTCCAAGATGACGCTGCTGCTCTGGACTGGCGCTTCTCCTTACCGTGTCCGTAGTGCGTGATTGGAATGAAACCGCGTGAGTCACCTGTGCAGTTTTGATTGAGGCACGCTATCGGGCTGGCCACACACTTTTCTTTGGAATTTGGGGGTGGGGGTCAGGACAGAAAATGACATTTGGATTAAATGGCTGTTTTTGCCTAAAGAGTTTTATTTTTGTCCTAATGCCTAGTGAGGCTTGTAACAAAACAAAACAAAAGTTTTTGTTTGTTAGCAACTGAAAATCAAAGATTTAAAATTTGAGGGGGGTGTAACGGGGTGCACCAACAGCCCCCCTTCTTGGGTGCTGGCTGCCCTTTCAAATGAGGCTCGGTGAGACCTCAGGGTCGGGCAACCCCCGTGTCTTTATTCCCCCAAGCGCGTCCCACCCCCAGCGCCCAGCTACACAGCCTCTGCTGGGTTTTCTCTTCGCACAACAGAGTCTGTCTTCAGCTCGGAGGCCGCCAGCTCCCTTCCCGACTGACCGCTACCTCCCAGCCTGCCCTGCCCCCCTCCCGGCGCCTGCCCAGCCTAGATAGCCCTTGGCTCCTCAGGCTGCCTGTGCTGCCAGCTCTCAGGCCTTTATCAGCCCCCGTCTGTCCCCCGTGATTGGAGCCGACGGGGCTGGGACTAAGTAGATCCTCTTGGACCCATGCCTACAATGGCGGGAGGTGGCGGGGGTGGTAATCAGAAAACCAGAACGTGACATTTTTTCAGTTGCCAAATTTTCGGATTTATGAAAACCCAAAAATGTCCAAGAAGGTTGGGGCTAAAACCGAAATCGTTTCATCAAGAAGGGGAGAAAAAATCATTTCCCAGCCAGCAAGAATTTTGCACATTTGAACCCAAGAGCAACGTGGGCCTAATTCGTGGGTGTGCTGAGTTTGCCTTGTGCTGGCTTCTCCTGGCTTCTCCTGGCTTCTCCTGGTGAAAGACGGTGTGCGTGGAATTCCGCTGTGTCCCGGGCAACAGGACCGGTCACTCGAGGACGAGGGGTGGCTGGTATCCAGGCAGCCATTGTCTGCAGGTTGGGCAACAGGCCAGCACCCCGTGGACTGGGCAGCAGGGTAAGGTGGAGATGGAGAAAATTTGAGCCAAGGAGAGATGTCGCCAGCATGGCCTAGTGCTTCCCAGGGATCTAGTACTCTCCCCATCTCCAGTCTGTTTAGTTGCCTTTGGGGGAGTTTAACCTGCAGTGGAAACCTCCCTGGATAATTAAAACTGCATCCTTAACGAGGTGCTCCCAGGTTTCTGCTCTGTGTCTGACAGGGCCTGCTGAACAAGCAATCTTTCGCAGGCTTTCTAAACAAATACTTGTGCATCTGCTCGGATGATTTATAAACCACACAGTAACCACAGGTCATGTTTACTCTTGATCATAAACACAACCTAAGCCCTCCAGAGATGAGCACCATTCACTGGAGAGTTATGTTGCAGAGCCAGCTTGTTCCTGGCAGGGCTGCTGCTGCATGATGTGCCAGCGGAAGACGAAAACTAACTTTTGGCTCTCTTATCTAGTTAGCTTGCCGGGTCTTTGCGACAGGGACTGTCTCTTACACAGCCCCTAGCAGGACGCAGCCTTGATCTCAGGTAGGGCTGCTTGGCATGACGGTAGGACAAATAATAACGTGGCCTGGAATTGTATGGCAAGTTTCCAGCAGGTCTGACATCTCGCATAACAGGCTGAGCCCAGCTACAAACTGTAGTCACCAAGAATGCCGATGTGACGGCTGTTGGATGGCTGTGGTCTCAGTGGACAGGCCCTGGCGGACAGGTGTTCCCATCACATAAGCTATCTTCACAGTAGCCTCAGCAGAGACCAAGGGACAGATGGGCAATGGAGCTAATGCATTCAGCTGTCCTTCACAGTCTCAGGTCTAGGCATCCACACCGCTGCCTGCTCCAGCTGCATGAAGGAGCAGAAGTGAGTGGGAAATAGCTCTCTCGTCCGGGGATCACAGGCATGATGACAAAGAATTGAGTGAACAGAGGCTGAATTTTGTGTCTGTCTCATGAGCTGCAGGGTATGAGTATTTTAAGTGAACCTGCTGCATATGAGAGGAGTTACAGCATCTCTGTATGTCCTCGAGTTACGATCAGTAACTCTCCACACCTGGAGGAATGGCCCTGATGTTGTTTTTTCTAACTCAGCATTATTTCATAGACTCGTCAAGAATCGTAGAAGATTAGTGTTGGAAGAGATCTCAGGAGTCATCGAGTCCTGCCCCCTACTTGAAGCAGGACCAAGCCCAACTAAACCATCCCAGTCAAGGCCTTAAAAACTTCTAGGGATGGAGATTCCACCCCCTCCCTAGGGAACCCAGCCCAGTGCTTCCCACCCGCCTAGGGAAATCGTTTTTCCTAATCTCCAACCTAGACCTCCCCCGCTGCAACTTGAGCCCATTGCTCCTCGTTCTGCCATCTGTCACTACTGAGAACAGCCTCTCTCCATCCTCTTTGGAACCCCCTTCAGGAAGTTGAAGGCTGCTCTCAAATCCCCCCTCACTCTGCTCTTCTGCAGACTAAACAAACCCAAATCCCTCAGCCCCTCCTCATAGGTCATGCACTCCAGCCCCCAAATCATTTTGGTTGCCTCCGCTGGACTTTCTCCAATTTGTCCACATTCTTTCTGTAGTGGGAGGCCCAGAACTGGACACAGTACTCCAGATGTGGCCTCACCAGTGTTGAATAAAGAATAATCTTGTCCCTAGATCTGCAGGCAATGCTCCTCCTAATGCAGCCCAATATGCCGTTAGCCTGCTTGGCTACCAGGGCACCATGTTCACTCATATCCAGTTTCTCATCCACTGTAACCCCCAAGGCCTTTTCTGCCGAACTGCTACTTAGCCAGTCAATCTCCAGCCTGTAGCAGAGCTTAGGAATCTTCTGCCTCAAGTACAGGACTCTGCACTTGTCCTTGTTGAACCTCATCAGATTTCTTTTGGCCCAATCCTCTGATCTGTCCAGGTCACTCTGGACTCTGTGTCATCTGCGAACTGGCTGAGGGTACAAACCAACTCACCATCCTCATCATTAATGAAGATGTTGAACAAAACTAGCCCCAGAACCAACCCTTGGGGCACTTCGCTTGATACCGGCTGCCAACTAGGCATGGAACAGTTGATCACTTCCTGTTGAGGCTGATGATCGAACCCAGGGGTCCGCAACCGACAACTCTAGAGGCAAATATGGCTCCTTTGTCATTCCCAAAAATACACACAACTTCTTAAATTAAAATGAAAAATTAATTCAAGATTTAAAAAAAACCCATGTAATTACTCCTGTCAAGATGATTATTTTTGGCTAGTTCACCTTTAACTGTTCATTTTTGCAACCATCCATCCTCTCCACTCATTTGGGGGGTGGGCATATTCTCTTTTTATTTGATTGGTCAAGAAATCTTTCCATCCTCATACATGATGGTGAACTCTTGTAACCCCCTAACAGTAAAAATAGTGACGCAAAAGAGAGATGACGAACACCAGAATTTCCAAAAGGAACGGACAGACTTGTGTGCATCTGTGGAAAGGTCTGGATCTCCACACTGTCTCCTCTGAAGTGCGAGACTGTTCTCAAACAACAACAACAAAACCCACAAATTTCATGACAAAACAGGCAGCATTTGCTACAAAATACCCCGAAGGTGATGCGCGAAGAAAAGCCTGCAAGGAGCCGCAGTGAAAAATGAACATTGGCCAAAACAGCCTGCAGGCATAGTCAAAATAATGTGGGAAGTTAAACTCTGCATGTTTTGCGGGCTCATACAGCATTATTTGAAAGGTGAAGCCTGTCACTCACAGGGAGTACTTGAAGAGATGCATGCTAAAAAATGGTCATGAACTATTTTACGAGTTTCACAACAAGGACAAAATCGTAACAGAAAATTCAAGACATTATTCACAAAAGAGGTCATGACAGAGCCATGAAAATGGCCCATCAAATCGACATGGAAGAAATGCAGAATCTGAGTACAAGAGGCCCCCCCAACTTGCGACCACCCGATTTCCAACCCCCTGCACTCTCAACCATTTTTGGAAGTGTGGAAGGGGCTGGAAACTCCCTACTTACGTTCTCGGCCTGAATTTAGAATGGCGCACAGCGCCTATTGTAAATGAGGGTTCAAGTTACAACACCCCTGACTTGTGACACTTCCCACACAACCAATGGTGTCACAGTAACCCCCTAACAGTAAAAATAGTTAAGCGAAAGAGAGATGACGAACACCGAAATTTCCAAAAGGTGTTCACAAGTCGGGGGCCTCCTGTACAGCTACTTATTTTTCATTTGCTTTGGACAAGACAACCGACATGTATAATGTTAATCAGTCGTGTATTCTGGGACAATATATTTGTGGAAATGCTGTGCACAAAGAAATGATTGAGAGATTACCAGTAAAAAATCAAAGAAGGGGCGAAGAAATCCTTAAAACTGTGAAGAACTTTTTCAATGAGAAAGAAAAACAGTTGGATAATCTTGTGTCTTTGTGCACAGACAGTGCACCAAGCATGGGCAGCAAATCCAGGGGATTCCTTACTCTTGTCAGAACAGCTGAACTGCCCACTTCTGGACTTTCATTGCATTGTGCATCAGGAGGCACTTCGTGTGCAATCTTGTGGAACCGAACTCGGAAATGTAATGGGACTGGTCGTCCAGACTGTCAATTGGATTCTTGCTTGACCCCTTAATCATCATCAGTTTCAGTCACTGCTCCAGGAAGTAGATTCCAAATACTCCGATCTACTAATACACAATATTCACTGGTTATATCGTGGCAAAGTTTTGTCTTGTATTACCGCTTGCATTAACGAGATGAAGTCATTTTTGGATATGAAGGGAGTCAAACACACACATCCACAGAGCTTTCAGACTGACTGGTTGCTCAGGTTTTACTAGGTCATCAACATTACCGGTCATTTGAATTAGTTGAACTATAAGCTACAAGGGCAAGGAAATACAATCCTTATTCTCCAGCAGACTGTGTTTGGATTTGAGTCAAAATGGACTGTCTTCATCAAAGATATCGATTTTGAAAGATTATGAATGTTTTGTGATTTGTAGCAGAGAAAGAATCTGAATAACAGCCTTGATTTGCAGCAGCTTGCTGGGTTTGTTTCTGATCTTCTGATGCTATGCAAGTCTCATTTCGTTGACTTTTGCAAACACGGTGCTCTGTTTAAGTTTATGATTCGTCCTCATAAAGCATCCACTGAAGAAATGGATTTGACAATCATTCCTGGCATCTCAATCAGCGATTTGGAACTGGAAATGGTAGATTTGAAGGGGTTGGATAAAATCTGTCAAGCTGAATTCTGATTTAGAATGCCTTGCTCAACAATATGGATAATTGGCCAAACTTCACAAATGGGCTGACATGAAGAAATTGGAGCACGATGATAATCTGATTCCGCAAACTTGGAAAGAACTTCCTGCCACATACAACACCATGCAGATGTCAGCTTGGCCTTCCTTGCAATGTTTGGCTCCAGCATATGTGTGAGCAGGCTTGACAGATTGCTCAGGATTGACAGAAGACTTCCTGAATACGTGCATGTAGCTGAATTTGACCAGTTACGATGTAAACGTCAAAGAACTATGTGAAAAGAGGCAGCAGAAGAAGTCCCATTACATAAAATCCTTGAGTACAATGTTTCATTTATGCTATTATTAATCATCATGTCAATTATTAGTAACATTAAGTTTCATATTTTCAGTCATGCAAATGGGCATTCGTATATTGCCTCTTTGTTGATCACTTGTTCTGAATTTTCATGTAGTTTAGCTCTTTGGTTTGAAAAGGTTGCCAACCCCGATCTACCCTCACACGCCTAGATCTAGCTCGGTCTAGATCAAAGCCAACTTGGGCACGTGCACACTAGCTGCACTCACACCGCCTCGCTGCATTGTAGACATACCTCTAGGGATCATCTCAGCATTAACCCAAGGAGTATAAACACTGTGCACTCTTCAGAGTTGAGCTGGTAGGGTTCCGAGGAAGTGTGCACCATTCACTGCCATCACATAAGGACTTTTGATTTGCTTTGGATTTGAGGCATGATATGCCGCTGGCCTGGCTGTCATTTTCTAATGCCATGTTTAGTAACTTATGTAGAAGGAGGGTCACATCTGATTCTTGAAATAAGACTGCATGTTTTCCTGAAAGGTGTTCTCAAGTTCAACTACAGGTCTCGAAGCAGGAATGTATTCTGCATTATGTTATGCAGGAGGTCAGATTAGAGGAGCTCAGTGGTCCCTGAACCCTAAGGCTATGTCTAGACTGCAGAGTTTTTGGCAAAAACTAATGGAGTGTCCATACCTGAAGGGCGTTTTTGTGCAAGTAAATGGATAGAACGGAGGGGGTTTTGCACAAGAGTTATTCCTCTTTCTATGAGGGTAACTCCTTTTTGCGCAAGAGCTCTTGTGCAAAAAGATGTGTGTGAACGGGGAACTGCCTCTTTGCGCAAAAACCCCTCTCGAAAGAAGCACAGGTGCCCTGGTGGCTATTCTGTGAATGGCAATCAGAGCTTTCCTTCGAGAGAGCGTCCATGCCATCTGGACACTTCCTTGAGCAAAAGCACATCACTTTTCCCATGTGCTTTTGCAGTGTGGACTCGCTCTGACACAAGAAGTTTTTGTGGAAGATCTCTTCCACGAAAAGCTTCTTGTGCAAGAAGCCTGTAGTCTAGACATAGTCTGAGTGAATAGAAGTCTTTGCATTGACCTGAGTGGTCTTTGGATAACGCCCTTCATCCTTTTTTCGACTAGGAAGACTTGCATGCTGTTATCTTCTCTGTGGACAAAGCTACATTGCTATTGTTTCGAGTCGTGCCTGCTCAGTGTGCAGCATACCCAGGGGACATGGTGCTGCAGCGGGGTGCAATGTATTCAGCTTTCCGTTAGAAGGTTGAAGGAGCTGAGTCTTGCAAACCTCGTCTCCTTTGTCTTCACTAATTCCCCTTCTGCCATAAATAACACCCATTCACAAACTTTGAGAAGCAAGTTCATAGGTTCACTAATTAATGTGATTTATCGTTTCTGTGAAGAAAGCCGAGAGTCCATGTGAAAGGACTTGTCATTAAAAATGTCTCTTCTGGCAAGAGATTGGTTTACTAATAAGCCGGTTCATGCAAGTTTGTGGGATTTCAAAATATGTCTACTAGAAGCTAAGCCAGAAGAGAAACCTGAGTAAATGATCCAGCAGAGACCAGGTAGTGCCTCTTGGAGGGTCGGCTGTAAGAGACAAGAAGATGCATCACCAGAGTGGCTATTGACAACGTATACACCAAGTTCTTGGTGGGGCGCAGTTGTTGGTATGCATTTATGGGTCAGAGTTAAGGTTGCTTGTCCATTTGATACTAGGTTGATAGTGTCCCAACCATCCCTCATCACGACTGAGGCCATTAGCATGAGAATTGAACTTGCGGATGAATTGTAATTCCAGCGCCTCGCTGTGTATTTGACTAGTAGAATTAGTTTGTGACAAGACAGCCACTTGAAGATCTTTTAAACAGTAATTAGGTAGATTAAAGCGTTCCTCAGTAGATTTCTGTATGTTCTCTTTGCGCATATCTGATTTGTGTCCATTGATTCTTTCCCGTAGGGACTTCCCAGTCTGTCCAATATACATAGCAGTGGGGCACTGCTGGCATTTGATGGCATAGAACAAATTACTGGATGTGCAATCAAATGACCTTTTGACTTGGTAGCTTATGTTGTTAGCTGCAGTAATGAGTTCACTTGAATAGAGAAGTGGGCACCGTGGCTGGTTGCAGGGCTGGGTTCCTGGATACTTATGATGTGGTTGTGTGGCATGGTTACCGGAAATAATTAGTTTCAGGTCGGGGGGTTGTCCGTAAGTGAGAATAGGCTTTTCCCCAAGGCCTCTGACAGTGAGGGATCATTTTCCAAGATGGGTTGTAGATTGTGTATAATGCACTGAAGGGGTCTGAGTCGTGGACTGTAGGTGATGACAAGTGGAGTTCTGTTGTTCTCCCTTTTGGGTCTGTCAATCTGTTTTTTTCACTTCTCCAGGTGAGTATTTCAGTTTTAGGAATGCTCTATAAAGATCCTGTGGGTGTTTGTCTCTGTCTGTGGGATTGGAGCCAATCCGGTTGTATCTTAGGACTTGGCTGTATGCAATAGATCGAGAAATGTGTCTGGGATGGAAGCTGGAGGCATGAAGATAAGTGTAGCGGTTGGTGGGTTTCCGGTAGACAGTGGTGGAAATTTGTCCATTATTTAACTGTACTGTAGTGTCCAGGAAGTGGATTTCTCGTGCGGACTGGTCCAGGCAGAGGTTGATGGTGGGGTGGAAGTTGTTGAAATGCTTGTGAAATTCAAGAGCCTCTATTCCGTGGATCCATATGATGAAGATGTTGTCGATGTAGCGTAAGTAAAGTAGAAGTGTCAGGGGGTGAAAGCTGAGGAAACATTGTTCAAGGTCAGCCCTAAAGTTGTTGGCATATTGTGGTGCCATGTGGGTGCCCATGGCCATGCTTCTGACTTGGAGATACAAATTGTCTCTGAATTGAAAGTAGTTGTGGGTGAGGACAAATTCAGAGAGCTCTGTAATCAGGTGTGCAGCGCTGTCATCGGGGATGGTGTTCCTGATGGCCTGTAATCTGTCTTCATGTGGAATGTTGGCGTAAAGGACTTCTACATCCATAGTGGCCAGGATGGTATTTTCAGGTAGATTACTGATGTTTTGAAGTTTCCTCAGATAGTCAGTGGTGTCGCGGAGGTAGCTAGGAGTACTGGTAGCATAGGGTCTGAGGAGGAAGTCGATATAGCCAGATAATCCTGTGGTGAGTGTGCCATTGCTTGAGATGATGGACCGTCCGGGATTTCCAGGTTTGTGTATTTTGGGTAGCAGATAGAAAGCTCCTGGTCGGGAACTAGGGGGGGTGTTAGTGTAAATTTGTTCCTGAGCAACATCAGGGAGCTTCATGACCAGTTTTTTCAGGGGCTTTTTGGTATTCCTTAGTGGGGTCACAGGAGAAACGCTTGGAGAATCTGGTATTGGTGAGTTGCCTGTTCGTCTCCTGTTCATAATCTGTCCTGTTCATGATGACTACAACACTTCCTTTGTCGGCCTCTTTCTTTGATTATGATGTTAGGTTGGTTTTGAGGCTATGTATAGCATTGCGTTCTGCATGACTGAGGTTGTATGTTATATGTTGTTGTTTGCTGATAATGTCAGCTCAAGCGTGCTTGCGGAAGCAGTTGATGTAGAAATCAAGTCTTTTGTTACGTCCGTTGGTGAAGTGCCACCAGACCATTTGTTGTTTTTTAAATTTATATTGTTCAGACTAACTCAGCTCCCTCTCCCCCCTACCCTGAAGCTTCTAAACAAGCCCATTTCTTTCGGTCTTCCCTCATAGCTCGTGTTTTCTAGACCTTGAATCAATTTTACTGCTCTTTTCTGGACCTTCAGTTTCTCCACATCTTTCTTGAAATGTGGTGCCCAGAACTGGACACAAGACTCCAACTGAGACCTAACCAGTGCAGAGTAGAGCGGAAGAATGACTTCTCGTGTCTTGCTCGCAGCACTCCTGATAATACATCCCAAATCTTATTGGCTTTTTTTGCAACAATGTCACACTGCTGACTTGTATTGATGCATGTGCATCAATAGATACAAGTGACCATAACACTCCAGCTTACACTCCTGTTCTGGTGCCTTTCCCTGACGTTGGTGGCAGGGTGCAAATGAAGATTTCCCCTAATGCTGTGAACACACTGAGGCGAGTTTAAAGAGTGCAATGGAAGATTTTTCCTAAGAAAATACGCAGGGACTCAAACTGAATCTGGCAACTGGGTTGGAGAGGCTTGTAAGTGAACGGGAATTGGGCCCAGGCTGAAAACCTCTTGGCCACACTGAACCCGAACTGGAAGCGAACACAAAAAACAACCTCAGAACCAGTTCAAAATAACAGGTTCAATAATCAGGCGCTGAGGTGGGCGGGGCGGTCTCTGCTCCAAGCCTAGAGAGAGGGGAGAGGCTACACTTTCCAGGAAGCCATTGGAGGAGATGAAAGGAGGAAGGGGAGGGAGAGGATTGGAAGGTCTCCTGTTTGTGATGCCTAGCTAGAGGACTGCCCGTCCCCTCCCACTTCCCATTGAGTGCTAGGAGCCCATAGCTCAGGCCCCAGCCCTGGCGGGTGAGGCAGGAGGAGGGAGGCCTTTGCTTGGACTTGAGGGTGCTCTTCCACTCCTCTTGGCTTTGCCTCCTTGGAAATAACGGTTCCTTCCTGCTCCCACTCCACCTGCCACCCTGCCCAGGTTCATTTCTGCTGCTGTGCTTGGGGGACGGGGGGCAGGACAAGGAGGGTTGAAGGAGGGAATGGGGTGACATAGGGGGGAGGAAGGAAAGATATGGAGTGAGCAAAGGAAGGGAATTCAGTTTGAAGGGGAACAGTTCTGTAGCAGTTCTCGGCAGAATCACCGTCTCATTGTTCCCTCACCTGGATGGGTGTGGAACGTCTCCTTGCTACCCACTAGGCCAAAGGAGTATTTTTTCAGAGTAGGAATATGGCCTATTGCTTGAGACTGATTATGAGGGATTTGCAGCTCTCTGGCGTAGAATCTTTTATTAACCAAGGCAACTAGATATTAGCGAAAAGAAAACGTAGCCCTGCTGCTCTCCTTTGCTACTTTGGGGGGTGCCTTTCTTTCAAAGTTAAGGGTTTAATTAATAACTTTCGCCAGATCTACACTGGTGGAGAAAATCGATGTAAGCTACGCAGTTGCAGCTATGACAATTGCATAGCTGGAGATGCTGTACCTTACATCGATTTTCTGGGACAGCCCCACGGCAAGAGGTCGAGGGGAGAAACACTCCTGTTGACTTCCCTTACTCCTCATGACTGCTAGGAGTACCCTGGTTGATGGGGTCAGCTTTCGATGTTGCGGGTCTTAGTAGACCTGCTAAATCGAATGCTGGAAGATTGACTGCTTAGCGTCGATCTCTGTGGCAGTGAAGACAAGCCCTTTCTCTTTCATTCTTAATCTCACAAGAATGTTGTTGCTGGGATAGTGATAGAAATGTAGCCGTGTTAGTCTGGTGTAGCTGAAACAAAATACAGGACAATGTAGCACTTTAAAGACTAACAAGATGGTTTATTAAATGATGAGCTTTCGTGGGCCAGACCCACTTCCACTTCCCACTTCTGGCCCACGAAAGCTCATCATCTAATAAACCATCTTGTTAGTCTTTAAAGTGCTACATAGTCCTGTATTTTGTTGCTGGGATGTTTCCCATTGCCTTAAAGCTTTCAGCTGATTGGCTGGAACAGGCAGAATGCACTGAACGCAGCCATTGCTCCAGTCATGTTGCTGACCCAGGTGCTGAATCACTCTAGCCCCAAACTGAGCTTGTTCATATCTAGTTCCTCAGCCTTTGTCTTCACTGACCAGGAGAGTGACGTGGGAAATCAGTCTCCTGGAGGTCGACTTAGCAGAAATCAATCTCCATGGGGACGATTTAGTATGTCTAATAAGGATGCACTAAATCGATCGCTGATCATACTCCCGTTGATTCTGATATTCCACCGATTTGCGAGGAGTAAGGGGACCAGATGGGAGAGTTTCTCCCATTCACACCCTACAGTGGGGACACCATGGTAAGTCAAACTAAGGTACGTTGACTCCAGCTACACTATTCACACAGCTGGAGTTGTGTACCTTTGGTCAACTGTGCCTCTTAGTGTAGACCTGGTCTCAGAAATATCCTTCATAACTTCCTCCCCCCAACCCTACCTCTATTTCCCTGCCACTGATCATCTTGAGGAAGTTCTCATTTTACCCAGCCAAGAATATTTCTACTTGTAAAGTTGATAAACGGGACTGTTACAATGATAATGGCTCCATCAAATTTAGAGCAACATATACAAAGCCACCACCCAGACGAGCGTACTGTCTTTCTTCAAGAGAATCTATCCCCAGTTGGAGACATGTTCACATCATGATTATAATCTGAACCCTGAGTGCAAAATAATAATAATAAAAAAAATCTGTCCTCAAACCAGTGCACTATAGATTTTGTGTTGAAAAGCAAGACGGTAAAAGTGAAGTCTGAGGAGTCTATTTAAAATATGCCCGGAATTAATAAAAGTGAATGGAAGATTCTGACTTCCAGAAAATTCTTAACTGTCCTTTTGAAGATTTTCCTATAAACATCCTGTCAATAGATGCTAGAAATACTCAAGACAAAGTTTCTGTCCTTGTGACCACGGTATGACATGTAATTAAAGCTGGAGGCCAAGGGCAAGCTTTGAAAGCTGGTTGTACTACTCCTCTTGAGAGACGCTAGTAGGGGATAAGATGCAGTATATTGAAGATGGAAAATTAGCCTCCCCCGACTTCATACAAAGCAGATCACCGAGGACTCTCTTCTGAACACCTGAAAGCAAGAATACGCAAAGCCGTAAGATGTCATGGACTGTCTCCGAGGAAGACCTATAGCATCACTTCTGATAGGTTTGACCATATTAGCTGCCTATCACGTGTATAATTGCAGACCAGGAAGAGGAGGAAAAAGAAGCTGAAACTGATGATCAGGAGGAATAGGAAAATAATGAGGCTCTCTGAGATGTTACACCACAAGACCAGCTTCAGAAGAGAAGGAATTCAACATAGCAGGCGCTGATGGTGCACCTCTAGGAAGAGCTCGCCATTCTGTGCAGACCTTGCACTTTGCTGTCTGAGGGTGTTGTGAAAGAATGCTCTGTGAACCGTACAGTTGGAAAAGCATGTTTGGTTTGCCAAAGACTTCAAAACCCAACGGTTATGGGGAGTGTGAAACAGCTTAATTTAAAGAAGCCAATCCAAAATTGCTCAACTTAGATGGCAACTTCAAGATCAGGGATATCTGCGGGGATAGGGTGGTCACTTCTTCAATATGAGGGACGAGAAATGGAAGGCCACTAAAAATATTATAGAGGCACAAATACCTTCTGCATTAATAACACAGGCACTTCAGTTTACTCTGGATGAGTCTTACAGAGCCTGGCTAAAATGCCAAATCAATACATCAAGGTGTTGTCTTCACCTTTTCTTAAAACTCTGTTGGCCTCAATGAAGAACTATAAGAAAATATTGTTGGAAGTGACGCATTGTGATCCTACATTTACCTTAACGCCCGGATACAAATGGCTTCTCTCAGATGAGGACAAAGGAAAAAAACCCTAAAATTCATCTAACTCAAATGTGGGCTAATTGGGAGCTACCACAATCTGATATTCCAAATGCTGAACTGACCAGTCAGACAAGACGCACAGTGGAAGGCTGGTCCACTTCCAGCTTTTTTAATGTATTTTTGACCGAGGTGCCATATTTTACATTATTCTCAACATTAGTTTCTTGTAGGACCTTGGTGTCCCTAGTCATGAACCTTGAAATCCGTTGTGCTCGGCCCTATACAAAAGACCAACTCTAAGCCAATGAATTTCCAGTCTTGGTAAATGTATTTTTAGGGGGATAGCTCAGACTTCTTTTCCTGAGCAGGTCAAAGGAGCTGTGTAATGCATTACTTCGCGTAGTTCGCATGTGTGCTCCTTCCCTGCTTTGTACAACAGATCGATTTTTGTAACCCAAAACCATACCTGCCATTTGCCTGGTGTTGGGTAATGGGTGGTGCTGTGATGCTTGTCTCTTACGGCTGCAGCAAGCCACTCTGGATATGCCCTACTGCATGCGTGTAGATATAAATAGCTAGTCAGATCTGCATATGAATGTTTTCTAACCTTTTTCTTTTTATAACTAAGATACAGAGGGAAATAGGCTAATATTGAGAACTGGGTATGACTAACCCAAAAGGTCTGGGGTTTTGTTCTTTCTTCTCTGTATTATGTATGATACAATTCACACTGTGGCGGTTTGAACTGTCCGGTGTCGAATTTGCTTTGTTTCCAGGGCACAGCCAAATGCAGTTTCAAGGAGTTGTACGTTTTCTTTTGAAAGTCTGAGGTTAACACGAACTCACGCTGGCTGCCACCCGCCACATGGGACTGCAGTCCTGTACCTTCAGTACATCCAGGCCTCTGGGTTGACTCTTCCAGGATCTAGTGTGCCAGGCGCATAGCTGGAATCCCTCAGTGTGAACAGAGCAGATACGCTGCACCGGAGTCAGCTGGTGTGTTTGGTGCAACGTAGTGCCTGTGCACACACATAGTGAGCCCCGTCCTGTGACCCTCACTAAGTCCTTACACCAGCCATGTGCCACGTAGTGCAGTGGAATCCAGCCTGCTTCTGCTGGCCGTTGGGGCCACCCTGGCAGTGCTGTGCGGCTGGGTGTAAGCCGAATTTATGCCCATTCTACAGCCCATCACTCTGCTAATCCATGTCAATGGATTTTGTATCATGAGATTCAGACCCACTGGGGCCCATGAGGACCCGGATTGGACTGCAGAATCGAGCCCTGGCTGGGAGTTTTGGGTGACCTATTCGCATGTGCCCGTCTGGTGGGCCCTGCTCCTCTCAGCTGAGTGCATTACCACAGCTCCGGAGCACAATGTAAAACACACAAAACCACAGCTTGTGGCAGCGACCTGCCAGCCCCTGCCTCGGATCCCTGTGCCGGCAGGGTCTTTGGAGAGCAAAGAGTGTTTCTCAGAGAACCCGGCCCGGAGCCAGGGGGTAGGGCTCGGAGGTAAGGCCAAGGCCTGCTGTTCGTCGGCCAGTGCAGCGCGTGGCGAGCAGGTGGGAGGTGCGCTCTGTGTGAACAACAGGGCAGGCGGGTCTCACCGGCGTGGGCCCCAGCCAAAGCCAACAAGAGAACTCAGGTTACTGCTGCTACCTGGGCACCGAGGCTCAGCTGGCTCTGCCTACCCAGCAGTTAGCCCCTGTGGCTGCTTGGCCTGCCAGCTCAGGCTGCAGAGCTGTTTTATGGCCGTGTAGACGTCCGGGCTCAGGCTGTTGGGCCCTGTGAGGTAACATCTTTGCCTGCTCTTCTGGACGGCTCCCTGCGCCACGGGTACTGGACGTAGGGGTGCTGGCACACGGCTCCGTTCGGTACAGGGTTACACTTGGGTCGGTGGCTCTCAGTTCTAGCTCCCCTGTCCTCTCCCCAAACCTAAAGTCAGCTCACCCTCAGCCCCGCCCTCCCACAGGGCGGCTACATGAACCCAGAGTCCCGACAGGCCGCCTGAAGCGGTGAGATGAAGCCCGGGGACACGGAACAGAGGAGCTGTGTACCACGAGGCTAGAGCTTGCTGGGCTCTGGTCCCTGGCTGTGAACCAACCCTCAGGGGATCTGAGGCCCCCCATAAACATCATCGCCTTCTGCCACAAGTGCGAAGTGCGCAGCTCGGACCCGTCCTCAGTACGGCCCCCAGAGCACCTGGGGAACAGCAACCCTCACAGAACGCCTCTCTCGGAGAGACACAAGAGCAGCAACCCCTTGCTCTACAGGCAGCTCTGGAGGGGACTAGCGGGTGCCGGGGTGGGCGTGCAGACCGGAGTATACGGGGGTGCCGGGGTGGGCGTGCGGACCGGAGTATACGGGGGTGCTGGGGTGGGCGTGCGGACCGGAGTATACGGGGGTGTCGGGGTGGGCGTGCGGACCGGAGTATACGGGGGTGTCGGGGTGGGCGTGCGGACCGGAGTATACGGGGGTGCCGGGGTGGGCGTGCGGACCGGAGTATACGGGGGTGTCGGGGTGGGCGTGCGGACCGGAGTATACGGGGGTGTCGGGGTGGGCATGCGGACCGGAGTATCCGGGGGTGCCGGGGTGGGCATGCGGACCGGAGTATCCGGGGGTGCCGGGGTGGGCGTGCGGACCGGAGTAGAACAGAGCAGGCTGTAAGTCAGAGATGTTTGTTCACCCTGCTGAACTAGAATGGGATGTCTGCTAGCTGACGTCGTGGGACTTGTTTGTAGACACCGTTGGCACACGCTGTGTCACTGGGCGTTGAGAATGCGGCTGTTTGTTTTGTATTCCTGCAGATGTTTCCGGGTCATGGGGAATAGGTTTGGAATCCCCGTAACACCATAAATACCATTGTGATTTTTGTATAAAGTGTGTACAGCGCTGGTGCTCCGTGATCTCACTGGTATGTTAGCTGGCTAAGAGCTCTCTGGCTTTAATGATGTATTGAGCATTCTCTCCCTCTTCTTTGTTTTGTGTACAGCAGGCTGGGTTGGTGTTAAATAACAGCGTCAGTGTGGAATTTTGTTGGGGTGTTACTCTTCATTGTGTTTAAAAATTGGCTTGTAAGATTAGATTTCTTGTGATTTCTCAGCTCTGAGTCACAAAACATGAAAAACTCTGGCACAAACCCTTGCTACATTCCAGTAAGATATTTTCAGCTCAGTGACTACCCAGTGAACTCCCAACCTTCCACTTCGGGTTGTTTTTTTAAACACAGCTGCTCCCCACGGCTGCTCTTGTGCTAATGGATGGATTCTGTCCAGCCCTAACCATTTTGAAATCCAGGTTGGCTGTTTTTCTAAGCAATCTGCTCTGCGAATTGTTTTGGGGCCATTCTCCGGCAGGTCAGCCTAGCTGCTCACGTCACCTTTGGAAGGTAGGAATGAATTATTTCAGACCCTGGCTTACTACTTCCCAGGCCCTCCTGGCCAAGGGATGGCTGAGACCCACCAGCTGCCAAAGGCAGGTCACACCAGAGAAGTTCACTGATCCTCTTGAAATTTGATGAACTATGTGCATGCTTTGTGATCACTCCTGTCCCCTCTGCTCCTCCACGGACTGCCCTGGGACTCTGGCAGCCATGGGCATGTTCTGAATTAGTTTGCTTGAACATTACATAGGCCTCAGCCCTTTGAACTCAGGCTCTTTGAAAGCTGCGAGCACAGCTGGCTAGGTAGGTTCAGCGCAACAGCGTTCTTGGTTCTGGTTAGGGATGAACACAGACATCAGGCATCTAAATTAGACCACTGGAAGCTCCTATCGTCTACCGAAAGCGAGGTAAGCTCTGGGCGTGGTTCCCAGGGCAAAATGCCCGTGGCAAGCGGTTGAAAGGGCTTGGTCTCTTTCGAGAGGAGGTGATAACGCTACACAGATGTGAGCGGAGCCGTGAATGCAGGTCAAGAGATTTGCTTCGCCTTGTCTCGTAACACAGGGCGAAGGCAGCAGGGCAGGAAAAGTGGCAAATTCACACCTGAGCAAAGCAACAACTGTTTTGCACAAAGCACCACTGGCCTGGGGAACTCATTGCCACATGGTATCATTAAAGCTGGGAACTGAGCAAGATTTGTGAAAGGGTTGGCCCTTGATATGGATAGCAGGAGTATTCAAGAGGTTACAACAGTCAGAGTTAATTGCGGAGCCCTGCAAGGGGATCTAAGCTCACCTGCCTTTAACTCCTAGGAAGCAGTCTCATGTGGAAACGTTACTGTAGTGCCGTTACCACAGACTTTCTTGTACCTTTTGCTTTAAGCAGCTAGTACTGGAGGCCCCGGTTGAGAGACAGAGGCTGGACTGGGAGGACTGAGGGGACTGGATATTCCCAGGAGGCGTGTCCCTGCTACACAGAACAAACGGCACATGGGGGACTCATTCCACCCTGCAGCCTGCTGTCATTTGTTTCTGGGCTGCTCCCAGCCCCTTGGCACAGTGCTAGCCAAATAACTGGCCCCCAGGTAGCATCAGCCGTAGACCAAGTGCAGACGTGCGACACCGGTGAATGGTTTTATGGCACTAGGACCCTGCCTGGGCTGTTCTGCAGTTTTCTGGGGCTCCAGGAAGCACAGAGGCTGGCAGAGGTGAGTGAAATCTGATGGGGGGAAGGGGGGAATTCTCACCTTAACAATTCAGAGGACTCTGAACTGTGCATTTGTGGGTTTACTTCTGCTGGCCCTCTGGAATGTCCCAGACCCAGGAGGACAATCTGTAACGGTTGTCCAGAGTCCTGCTCATCCAGAAATGAGTGCGAGCCACCGCCTCCATTCTCGCGGTACACTCAGTTCTAGAGCACAGGACAAAGGTGACCCATTCTTCCTGGAATATAAAATGACTCTGCTCCTGAGAGTAACAGTGAAACCTGGGGGGGAGTCACAAATGGCCAGGAGAGACAAAAATTTCCACTAGACACCTGCCTCTCTCGCGTTACCACAGCGTGAAGGCTCGTGTGGTTTCAGTACCGTTCTGCTGGCTTCTGACACGTGGCAGCAGACCATGGAAGTCAGAAAGCTTCGATGCTTTCCTGAACCCATCTGGCCTTGGCAGCTTGGGCCTTGCTTTTCTCTGCGCAGGGTGCAACATTCTCCCTGGTCATCCCCACTCAAAACAATTTGCAGTGCAGCCCGCAAGCTGTGGTCAGCTTTCTTTGTGTTACATGCAAGTAGCAGACTCCCCATGAGCAGTGATGGCCGAAGATGGGCTGTTACAGCTTCTGCTTCCTGTCCTGGTTTGTGTAACGAGCGAACACACTGGCATCCGCTCCCAGCCCCGTGCCTGTGCTAGACACACGCCGTGCTGGCTCCCTTCCCATGCAGCGTGATTCATGCGTTTTGCGATTCCGTTGACAGGTGCACTTTGCTTAGTAACATAGTCCAACATGCGGCTATTCCAGGCTCTCAGGTGAAGTGGTTTTTACCCACAAAAAGCTTAGACCCTAATAAATCTGTTAGGCTTTAAGGTGCCACAGGACTCCTCCTTGTTTTTACAGATACAGACTAACCCAGTAACCCCTCTGGGGTCCTGGGGGGACCCCACTAGTTACCTCTCTCCATTCTGGTAACTGACCATTTATTCCTACCCCTTGTTTCCTGTCTTTTAACCAGCGATCAGTCCATGAAAGGACCTTCCCTCTTACCCCATGGCAGCTCACTTACTCCTGCACCCCTGTCCCAGGTCAGAAACCTCTCCTGCACCCCAGCTCCCTTCTGCACCCAGCCCCCATCGCAAACCTGCACCTCCTCCATTAATATCAGGAAAGAGTACAGCCCTTGGCCACTTACCAAATTCTTGGAGTGGCCCCCCCCCCCATCAAAAATGATTGCCCACCCCCGCCCTCCGGACACCTGCCAGAATGCCTTGGCCCACCCCTGAAACGAGGTCTGTCAGTCGTGGCTTGGGAAGCAGCAGTGTTGAGTGCCCTGTGATGGACGTGGCGTGCTCTCCACTGAGGTCTGGGCTCCACTCAACAACCAGCAGAGAGTAAGAAGTCTTGTAACCTCCTGATCTGAATCAGAGTCAGATCAATGCCCCAGCGACGAAACGCCAAAGCCCCGTTACCGCGGCTGCCTCGCTACGAGTCTCAGATCGAGTGTGCGCTGACAATCGATCACAATCAGTTCCATTCTCCGAACTGCAACGGTCCCACCAAGGAAAGTGATCAGCTGCAGCAATCTGCAAGTGACCCGTGGAGGCTAAAATAAGAAACCGTTTTCCCTTTACAGGACTCAGGGGCCGACCACAGCCCAGGCTGTGTCTCTCTCTCCCTGTTGCTTTGACTCAACTAGGTCAACTGAACTCGGCAAATGAGTGAGGATGAATCAAGTCCTCTTTTTCCCGTGGTTGGTGGTTGTGTTTGTTTAACTTGCAATGGTCTTTTTATCTGTTTGAAATTCCTCCGGCCTTGGCTGGGAGCCGATTATGTCTCCTGCTAATCTGAGCTGTAAGAGCCATCCCAGCAAGCTCTAAAGTGCCTATCTCTGTGGTATCTAAGCCACCCTCCCATGGCTGATGGGTTTAAATCTAGCCTGCTGGGGTTTTTTCCGTTTCCCTGGCACCGTGCCCAAATCATGCTCCCTCTCACTGTTATTTCCTCTGCTGTTCCAAAACCACCACGTCTGGCCCCAAGCTGCTGAGCAAAAAAACCAGAACCAACCCCCCCACCCCAATAACCCCCATCGTGCCACTGAGCAGAGGAAAAAGGCCCTGGCTCTCAGCGTGGAGCCAAAGGGTGAGCAGTACAGTCGCGTGGCACTTCCTGGAATGACTTCCCTGTTTGCCCACCCCTAAAATACCCTGATGGGCATCTGTTGACTAGCCCCTCCTTGGTCTGCATCGCCCATTCATTCTTGGTTCCTCACCTGGGCAATCCGCTTCGGGCCCATTATGGCAGCAGCTTGTCTTACTACGTATTTGAGAAATGCATGTGTGTGTGTGTCCGTTTGTCTGTCTGTGAGTCTGTTTGTTCGAGAACTCCTCCTAAACAGTTAGAGGCAGCACTGCCGAGCTGGGCAGGCAGCTCCCTCTACTCATGACTAAAAGCAAGGTAACGGTCTGGTTGTGCCAGGACAAGGGGCAGTGTCTGGAATTCGATTGCATCTCAAACGGAAAGGGAGGGGTCTGGCAGGAAGGACAGATACGCCGCAGAAGGACCACAGGGGGCAGCACGAGGCCAGAGATAGGGATCAGGGGGCAGGGGTGGAGAAAGAGACAGCTATCTACTCTGTATTTCAGAGAGCTTGTTTGTGAGTCTGTGTGTCTGTCTGTCTGTCCCCCAGCCAGGGGACATGCACCCCTCCCCCAGCTGCGCCCACTGGAGCTGCAGCAGCCATGAAGAGGCGCTTCTCACCTGGCCCCAAGCTGCTGCAGTGAGAGAGGGCTGGGGCTGTCCTTTCTCCGTGGGGCAGCCTGCAGACTGAACCCCTGCTTCTCAGCCCTGCCCCAGAGCAATGATTTAAATGAAGAAAAAAAAACTGATTCCAGTTAAGAACCTGAGCAACACCCGGCAAGTCTTCTAGTTGAAATATAATCGGACTAAGCCCACTGACTTTTCTCACATTTGTGCTCTTCCTGTGGAAATTCAGCAGCTCGTGGTGTGGACATACCTTACGGTATTTGGTTTGTGGGGAGGCGGGAAATAATCCCAGAAAAGTTCAGCTGCCAACATAGAAGACTCATCTGAGTACTGATGGGATATCACACAGTCATGGCAATATCATCTATACTGATATGACTCGATTAGAGAATAAGATAAAAAAAAGAAAAGACATCAGCCAGAAACACCCTGCCCCAGGTTAGTGTTTAGATCATTTGAGTATCTTGGATGAACAAAGACTTTGTCACAAATGGCATGAGGAGATAATGTCTCCCCCATATGCCTGGAAAGCTCATGAGTAGGAAAAATTCCATATCTTGGCTCAGTGTATATTTTTTACACCCTTCTCCTTTTGTCCCACCACCTTTGTTTCCCCTGAGTTGGCAGTACGGCGTTGGAGGTTTCTCCAGGACACTTCGCTGTCATTTTTGGACATGTGTATTTTTGCTCCCATTGAGCAATCTGAAAAAACAAACAAGACTTACTAGTTAATCCTTGCTAGAAGAATTAAAATTAAAAGAATAAATATCGATTTTATGCCCTTTTTCTCCTTTGAAGGGGAAAACATGCTTCTTATACAGTCAGTAAATGGTTGTACAAAGTCTTAGGCCAGGCCTATGCTAGCCCCAGAAGATTGGCTTAACGAACACAATTCCAGCTATGTAAAGAAGAGTCAACATCTCTTAAACCAAGCTTGGTGCCATCTTCACAGTAGGAGGTCATTGGGAGCTAACGCTCCCGTTGGCTTCCCTTACTCCTCGTGAATCAGGGCATACCAGCACTGACGAGGAGCACCCTGAGCGTGTGATTTAGTGGGTCTTTACTAGACCCACTAAATCAAACACCAGAAGATCAGTCTCTGGTGTGGCGAGTGGAGACCGTGGCCTAAGTAACCCCAACAAGAAGCACAGCACAGAGCTTGTGAACAAAGCTCTCTTACTGGAGTTGTCTGGTTGTTATTATACAACCTTTGTGTTGCAGCCACGGGCCCCACTGTGCTATACCTGCCCCGACCCCAGAGGGCACAATCTAGGATGGGCCAGGATGCGGCAGACAGATGGGATGACTGGTGAGGGCGGGGATATACGGGAACACTAAAGTGAGCAAATGCGAGAAACTCTTCACTCGCCACCTACCCAGCCCTTATCTGGCATGTTTTCTGGCCTGCACATTTTCACATGGTTATACAAGATAGACAGTCAAGACAGAAGCAGACTGTGAGGGACTCCCAAGAAGATCTCACCAAACTAAGTGATTGGGCAACAAAATGGCAAATGAAATTTAATGGGGATAAGTGTAAAGTAATGCACATTGGGGAAAATAACCCCAACTATACGTACAGTATGATGGGGGCTAATTTGGCTACGACAAATCAGGAAAGAGATCTTGGAGTTATCGTGGACAGTTCTCAGAAAACGTCCATGCAGTGTGCAGCGGTGGTCAAAAAGGCAAATAGGATGCTAGGAATTATTAGGAAAGGGATAGAAAATAAGACCCAGAATATCTTACTGCCCCTGTATAAAACTATGGTACGCCCACATCTTGAATACTGTGTACAGATGTGGTCTCCTCACTTCAAAAAAGATATTTTGGCCTTGGAAAGGGTTCAGAAAAGGGAAACTAAAATGATTAGGGGTTTGGAACGGGTCCCATATGAGGAGAGGTTAAAGCGAGTGGGACTTTTCAGTTTAGAAAAGAGGAGACTGAGGGGGATATGATAGAGGTCTATAAAATCATGAGTGGTGTGGCGAGGGCTGATAAAGAAAAGTTATTTATTAGTTCCCTAAATAGAAGAACTAGAGGACACCAAATGAAATTAATGGGTAGCAGGTTTAAAACTAATAAAAGAAAGTTCTTCTTCACACAGCGTGTAGTCAACCTGTGGAACTCCTTGCCAGAGGAGGCTGTGAAGGCTAGGACTATAATAGAGTTTAAAGAGAAGCGAGATAATTTCATGGAGGTTAGGTCCATAAAAGGCTATTAGCCAGGGGATAGAAATGGTGTCCTTGGCCTCTGTTTGTCAGAGGCTGGAGAGGGATGGCAGGAGACAAATCGCTTGATCATTGTCTTTGGTCCACCCTCTCTGGGGCACCTGGTGCTGGTCACTGTCGGCAGACAGGATACTGGGCTAGACGGACTTTTGGTCTGACCCAGTCCGGCCATTCTTATGTTCTTATGTACAAGCCTGTCTAGAAACGAATTAGGAAACGTCTTCAGCAAGAGCTCCTGCCCCTTTCCGAGGATCTATTGGTGTTTCCTTGGGGGTTTTAAGCAACCTGTTTGGCGAGAGGTCCCAGTCAGAGGTGGTGGAAAGCGCAGCGCGGCTGAGGGCTCTCGGCCCCGCCTTGTGTGTTGTGTCTAGGAGCGTGATGTGTGGGGAGGCCCAGGACTGGGGTGCACTAAAGTTGAGTGAGTCTAGCGCCCAAACAGGCCCGCTGACGGGAAGTGGGGGCCTCACAAAAGGAGCGATTGCCCTGAGGCCCAGGAGCTCACGCCCCACTGACTCCCCACTCTGTGTGCGTGGCTCTGAGGGCTGGGGGGGGCGTGCCACGGGCTGGGTGGAGCCCAAGGCTACCTGCCCTTCCACCCGAGGCTGACTCTTTGACTTCCTGCTGTGGTGCTTTCAGGAATGGAGACACTAAAGGTTCCCTGGGAAGCAAGCAGAAGGGGTGAGTGTTTCAGTGGGGAATTGTATTGAAATCAGCCATGACTCAGAAGTGGAAAACACTTGATTGTCCTGCCAAGGAGGGGCACGTGCAGTTTGTCTTTTCCCGTAACAGGACCGAAGATACTTGGAAAACAATGAATAGTCTAGTCGCGCCTTAAAGACTAACCAAACCCAGAGGTATCATGAGCTTTTGTGGGCACAGCCCACTTCTTCAGATGACCTGAGTATTAAACATCCAGCTCCAAGAATAAATAAGAGAAGGGGGGAAGGAGGAAAAAAAAGGCATTGTTCAGGTAGTTACTAGAGGCTGAGAAGAACAATTGGTGCCTCCATTGTTTGGTGGGTTGGTTAAGTCATCAGGATGTGGAAGGTCGTGTGTGAGCCAGACAGTGTCCCTGGTCACGCCATTCTGATAAGAATTAAACTTGTCAATGACGTTACGTTCCAACCCTTCCCGGTATATTTGGCTTGTGGAATTGGCCTGAGAACATGGTGACTTAGAGATCCATTAATGCAGGGGTTCCCAAACTGGGGGGGGCGTGCCCCCTTGGAGGGGGGCATGAAGAAATTCCAGGGGGGGTGCGAGGTGACCCAGCTCCCCACCTCTCCCCCCGGTCAATTCCTTTTTTTTTTGCTCAACAAGTTTTGCTGCTATTTGGGGGGGAGAGGAGGCGTGAGGGGGTGCGATGCCGAAAAGTTTGGGAATCACTGCATTAATGAGTGCCTGGGCAGGTTAAAGTGTTCTCCAGCAGGTTTCTACTAGAAAACCTTAAAAACCAATGAATAGTCTAGTAGCACCTTAGAGACAAACAAAACGTTTTCAAGTGTTTCTAGTTACGGATTAACTCAGCTACCCCTCTGGAGGACAGAAGATAGCCATTTCTCTCGCTTTGTACAGTTACTAGAAGATCTGTCTGGCATTGCTTGGGTCCTTAACTTGAGTCCGTTTTGAAGCTTCAGGGGGTAGCCGAGTTAGTCTGCTACAGAAAAAAAAAAAAACATCAAATGCTCTGGTAGCACTTTCTAGACTAATGAAACATGTAGATGGGATCATGAGCTTTCGTGGGCACAGCCCACTTCTTCCACTCCGGTCATCTGAAGACGTGGGTTCTGCCCACGAAAGCTCGATCCCATCTCCACGTTTTGTTAGTCTAGAAAGTGCTACCAGACTGTTGGTTGGGTTGTTTTGAGTCAGTTTGTTTTTCTTCCTTTAAATCATTGCTCTGGGGTGGGGCTGGGGAGGAGGGATTCAGTCTGCAGGCTGCCCCAGGCAGAGAGGAGAACGCTAGCCCTTCCTCTCGGCAGCATCTTGGGGCCAGCTGAGAAGCGCCTCCCCATGGCCGCTCTAGCTGCAGCATACACAGCCCAGGAGGGGTGTACAACCCACATGATGTCCACACACGTCCCCCAGAGTACATTGGTTGCTACAGCCTCATCCTTATGATTTATGACACTGACGCTGCATACATCCCGTGACAACATGTGGCACAATCGCCTATCCCTGCTCTTCGGGGATTTTACACTCTTTTCGCTTCCTTCTGTTCTCTGCGAAAGCAGGCGCTCTGCACTAACGTAAGCTTTGTTACGGGCACACCTCTAACACAGATCGCTACTCCAGGTGCAATGCACTGACGAGGTTTGGAGTTGGAGTTTTTACAGAGGACAAGACTCACCATTTGGAACAGGGTTCCGTTCTGGAGTCCGTGAAATCTCACACCTCAGCCTCTTTGGCTTCTGCCTGAAATCGTGAAAATCTCACCCGAACAACTCTTCTTGGGAGGTTTAACCCCCTCACACACACCTGAACACGGTCTGGGAGAAGGACCGGTTTTGCTTTTTCGAAGAACACTAGAACTGGAAGGGAACTTGCGAGGTCGTCGAATCCGGTCCCCGGCCCTCACGGCAGGACCAAGCACCATCTAGACCATCCCTGACAGGCGTCTGTCCAACCTGCTCTTCCATATCTCCAGTGATGGGGATTCCACAACCCCCCTGGGCAATTTATTCCAGTGTTTCAACACCCTGACAGGTAGGAACTTTTTCCTAATGTCCAACCTAAACCTCCCTGGCTGCAGTTTAAGCCCATTGCTTCTTGTCAGCCTTGGAACCTAGATGAATTCAGTGCTGGGAATTGGATGCTGAACTTACCCATACCCTCCAGCCCAGCGGCAGAAGGACGGGCGGTTCCACCTCCAGGTTCGCATCTGATGGGTAAAATACACCATGCTTCATCCTAAGTACAGTCGGGTAGGCGGTGAACCCCGAGCATAGGTGAGAAAGAGTTAAAGGCCAGTGTGGCACGGTCACTCCACTGCGGTGGTAAGTAGATTGTCACGTGTCAGTCACGGAAGGTGGGGTTAAAGAAGGATCGGGTGAACACTCTGCAGACATCTGGGCTGCAGTGTATCAGTCCATCGGGGGAGAAGTCACCGGGAGCAGCCAGGCCGGCTGGCATAGGAGGGGTGGCACAAGGCCTGAGCGCGGAGATGGGGAAAGGCCGTGGAACCCAGGAAATAGGTGAGTACACGGCCCAGAAGACAGCTTGATTCCCTGGGACTTTTTCTTGCTACCCTGAAGTAGCCCTCCATCTGAGAAGCAGATGAGTGGTGCACAAAGACCAATGGCCTGACGGGGGCACCGGAGATGAAAAGCCCTGCACCACCAGCCCCTGACCCAAGGGGGCACACTCGAGGTGCACAAGCCAGCCGCGAAGGTGACGTGACGCACGCTAAGTAAGAGCTGGATTTGATAAGCACCTCAAGAGCAGTGGAAGTGAGCTGCGTGCAGTTTAGGCAGACACACCGTTTGTACCAGCCATGTCTGAGATGTCTACCTCCTCCACGGAGTTACCCTGCTGTCTGGGGCTTGAAACGCCCCCGGAGGCACCGAATGCACGTCGCAGCCAAGCTGGTTGGGAGGTTTTGACTAATTTGTCAAAACCTCCCTGTTCGCATAATGGGTTCAGCAGCAACAACGCTCCCAACTCAAACCATTTTGGGGGGCGGGAAACAAGTTTAGAATTTGTTCAGGAATTGTTTTGAGAGTGTTTTAAATGAAACATTCCAGTTCAGAACGATTTTGTTTTAAAAAAATTAAGTGAATGTAACTGGAAAAAAAAATTAAAATGGACAGTTTCAGAATCAGCACATTTCAACTGACCCCCCAAAAAACGTTTTGAGAAAAATTGAGCTTTTTGACCTTTTGGCCCAGTTTGGGACAGTAAATATTTTCAAAAACTCTGGAAATGCATCCGATCCGAAGCCACCGTGGACAGCAGAGCGAGTTAGTAACAAGAGGCCCTCTCTATGGCGCGACTCTTCAAATTCGGGAGACGTTTTAAAGAGCAGCGCTGCTCTGCAAAGTGTCCCTTTGCACTGGGCCCCCGGGGCAGCTGTGCTATCGCGTCGCAGGCATTGCTACTGCTGGGGTCCCAGGTTTCAGCGAAAGTGGTGGGGTGTTAGCTAGTGCCTGCCTGGCCTCTGAGCGTCAAGCCAAGTTCTTTCCTCTCCAGCAGCAGCCCCCGGGGGAAAGATCCCCTAGGCCTTGAGAGGCAGCCGTGCAACCTCATGGACTTCTCATTATGGTCCCAGGGTCAACTTAGACCAAGACGCTGCTGCGTCTGGAGTAGGGATGTAACTGGCTAACCGGGAAGCATCACCCTTACCGGTTGCCTAGCCGGAGTGGAGTAGCCCTCCGCCCACGGGGTCCCAGGGTTAAACGGAACGTTCTCCACCCGCCTTCACCGTTGTGCCTCGCAGGCCTTCGCGTTTCCTCTCTGCCCACGAGCAGGACGCAGATTAGCTGCAGCCATGCAGAGACTTGCTCAGAGATCCTCAGCCCTGGGCTAAGTCTGTGTCTGTGAAGGCAACAGGGCAGTGCTGAGCGCCTCAGAAAAGCGGCTGCTGGCCGGCCCCTGCGGGAATTAGGCGGCACAGCGAAGACCTGCGCCCGGCTCTCAACACAGGCCTCGAGTCCCAAGGGCCCTCGCTTCCCCCGCCTCTGAACGGTGGAGGCCTGAGCTCAGACGGCCACCTTCTCAGCCTCGCTCTGCCCCGATTTCCAGTCTGCCCTCAGGCAAATGGCGAAGGGGCCGGAAGCAACCTGGGTCACGTCCCTTCTGCGCGCGTGGAGGCAGCTCTCCTGGCTGCCTCTCGGGTGCACGCGCCCAGACATGCCCTTCGAAAAGAAACCCCCAGCGTCTTCTGCACTTTTTCCCTTCCTGCTCTCAGTTTGAAAAAGTGTCGAGAATCTCTCATTGTCTGCCAGCAACAGGAAGCCGCTTGCCGCTGCCATCTGGCCAAAGCACATCACGGCCCGGCAGCGCAGCTCCTTCGCAGCCACCCGCACCCTGGAGGCACAGCGCTCTCGCCTGGCACGGCAGGGCTTCCAGCCAGGCCCAGGGACCTGCCCCGAGGCCTGTTCTCTGCATGGAACTCAGCCCACTTCCATTTGGCAGCTGGCGGAAAGCAAGGGTCTGAGAAAATGCTGCTGCCTCTGTCAAGTGAAGGCCCAGCCAAGCGAGTTGTGCTGCCCCAGACTCATTGATTTTTCAGCTGGCCTCTTTGCAACACCCACTCCTAAGCCCTGGCTGCACTTTCGGGGCGATGCCTCGCCTGCATAATCACTGGAACTATGTAACTGATCCCTGCGGGTGGATGAATACGCGGAGCCCCGCCGCATCGAGCCGTTCACCAGCGGCTAAGCACGAGGGACTGAACAACCACAGCGGGACTCGCAGAACAGCAAGCCGTGTGGGAGCACGGCAGCGTTTACGCCTGGGGCGACTGGAGAGGAAACGCACGGGGGGCTCAAGACTTGCCCGGCCCAATGGGGGCAGCCAGAGTCCAAGCGCTACTTGCCCTGGAGTGTGGAAAAGCAGCCGCTGTCTGGCGTGAGGCGCGGGCCGGGGGAGACGTGTGCTGAGGAGGGCTGCCACTTGCACATGGGGTTTAGGGCCGTGGTTCTTGTAAAGTTTCAAATCACTTCTGTCGGCTAGAACCTCAGCTGCTGCAAATCTGGGTGTTTTCCACCCGCCGAGGGGTTGGCCCTGCCGAAACAGAAGCTTTGCTTGAACCCGCCAGAAGAAGGGAAAGAATCAATCGGGGTGGCAGAGCAATGCACCAGAAAGAAGAAGTTGGCTCACGAGTTGCTTTTCTGAGAACAAGTCACATGGGCTACCCCAGGGGAAGGCGGGACTGGAGCGCGGAGCCTGGGAGCCGTAAGAGGGCTGCGTAGCGAGGAGCTGCAGGGTGGCTCCCTGTGGATGACTTGACGGCCGGGCTTTCCTGCTGAAGATCAGAAAGAGAGGAACTCACCCGCTGCGCTTGCATACGCTCGCTGACGAGCCGCCTCGGCGCAGGGGCTCAGGGTCATCTATCGCGTCATCAGCGTCCGGAGCGAAATGAGCTTACGCTGCCAGCGGTGGGTTCCGCTATAATCCACCAAGAGGTCACCCCCTAGGCCCTAACCTCAGCCACACGAGCCCCCACGAGCACCCAGCGCTGGCCTTCCCTGCCCGCACTGGTGTCCCCGAGAACATGGGACCAAGCCCCGGAGTCTTAGCATCAGGGCCGGTGCAGCAGGGGGCGCTTTCTCAGGGACAGAGGAACGAACTCCACTGGGGCAAACGACCAGCACAACCCTTCCTCTGTAAAGGCAAGATCCCTGTCGCCAGCCTGCCCCCCACCTAGAGAGAGCGCAGCAGGTGACGAGACTCGCACAGCGGAGTCCTGCCGAGCCGTTACCCTGCGCCTGCAGGGCGCCCAGCGAGAGACAGAAGAGACACGCATGGCGGCTGTCAGCCACGTTGCTTGGCGCAGCGACCCAGTCCTCCGTGGTATAAGCCCCTGAGGGGCAGAGAATCCACGTGGTTTACACCTCAGAATTCAGCTGGGTTTGGAGCCAAGGCTTTGGGTCGCCCCATTAGGAGCTGGTGGGGGGGGAGAGATGCAAGATTCCTGCCTAGATCTGTGCAGAATAATTTTATGTGCACCAAAGCATGTGGGAATGTGCACCACCAATAGAAACACAACACCTGGCTGTGGGCCCCCTGCCATACAAGCACCCAGCTCACCAGGAACAGTGGTTGTGGGCTGTGATGGTTGCTCTGTATTGCCTGACTTGTACTGAACAAACCCGTGATTAACGCCTTACCGACGGCACCGGCGCAGGAGCGTGGCCATTGCAGCGAGAGCACCCTCCCGCGTGCGTGCGTGCGTCTGTTGGACGGGGTCAGACCTGCCCAGCCCGTCCATTTGGAGTGGCCCCCTGGCTCTGCCCAGTCTCCAGGAGCGTCTCCGTGACTCTACCGTGCAGGGTAGCAAGGCCTGCGAAGGCCCTAAGGGCCCGAGAGTCGCACGCCTTGCAGCCCCTTGGACGGGCGGGTCCCTGAGCCCTTCCCAGCTGTCCCCTTGGGGCAGAATGCAGCCCCGTGGGCCCGCCTTGCACCCTGCGCCAATGAGTGTTGCACACGCTCTGCCCAGGGGCAGCCGCTGGCACGGAAGAACTCGCGGGGGGCGCGGTGCAATGGGGGCAGCGACGTCTGGGAAAAGGTAGGAAAGCCTCCCCTCCCCCGTACCCAGAGGTGCCTGCTCGGTGTGACTCCGCCCCCTGCTAAGCCCCAGACATCGACCAGCCTTGTGTTGCCAAAGGAGATCGGACCCCGCCCCCAGCCTGGTGCCCTCTCCTGCACTTAGGTGCCCAGGCCAGGGCAGCGCCCGGAGAGAGCCCCTCGGAGCCAGGGAGCAGGGCACCCGCCAGCCATAAGCCACGCCCCTCAGGTGGGCAGGGCAGCTGCTTGCCGTAAGCCACGCCCCCTCAGGTGGGCAGGGCAGCCGCTTGCCGTAAGCCACGCCCCCTCAGGTGGGCAGGGCAGCCGCTTGCCGTAAGCCACGCCCCCTCAGGTGGGCAGGGCAGCCGCTTGCTGTAAGCCACGCCCCCTCAGGTGGGCAGGGCAGCCGCTTGCTGTAAGCCACGCCCCTCAGGTGGGCAGGGCAGCCGCTTGCCGTAAGCCACGCCCCTCAGGTGGGCAGGGCAGCCGCTTGCCATAGGCCACACCCCTCAGGTGGGCAGGGCAGCTGCTTGCCGTAAGCCACGCCCCTCAGGTGGGCAGGGCAGCCGCAAGCCACGCCCCCTCAGGTGGGCAGGGCAGCCGCTTGCCATAAGCCACGCCCCTCAGGTGGGCAGGGCAGCCGCTTGCCGTAAGCCACGCCCCTCAGGTGGGCAGGGCAGCCGCTTGCCGTAAGCCACGCCCCTCAGGTGGGCAGGGCAGCTGCTTGCCATAGGCCACACCCCCTCAGGTGGGCAGGGCAGCCGCTTGCCGTAAGCCACGCCCCCTCAGGTGGGCAGGGCAGCCGCTTGCCGTAAGCCACGCCCCCTCAGGTGGGCAGGGCAGCCGCTTGCCGTAAGCCATGCACTTCAGCCAGCACTTGAGCATTTTGTCTCCACCGGACCAGGGGCGCGCCCACCCCAGGTGCCAAGGGGGCTGGGCATATCGCTGGAATGGAAGAGGCACCAATTTCTGCTCCCAACCAGGCAACATGGGGCCCCAAACCAGGCTCTCCCGGCCCCCACATGAACCCCCAGATGTGGGGAGGCAGCCAGGGCATCCAGCCCCCAACCTGCTTGCCCCTTGGCTGTCCCGTGTGCAGGTAAGGCCCTGACGCTAGCCCTCAGTGAGACCCCCCCGAAACAGGTGGCTGCATGTGACTTGCTGTGGTTCCTAAGGGGTGCAAGCCCCCGAGGCAGCATCTCCTCCCCCCTCCCTCAGAAGCCCACAAGAAGGGCTGGGCCTCTGGATTTCCAAGGCAGTCTCTGGATTGTGCGCCCCCCCCGCCCCCCCAAGACCTGTGCATGCTGGGAGGGGGCAACCTTTCGAAAGGGCGCTCTCCCCCCCCCCGCCCGGCGCAAGCCCACACGCCGCCCCTCCCCCCGCCCGGCGACGGCGGAGGGCAGCAAGCGACCTGCCTCGTGCACCCGGCTTGCGAAAAGGGGAAACTTCAGCTCATTCCCACACGCCACACGAACAACATTGCGGTCAGGCAGCGCTTTGCGGCGGGGCTCATTTGCCTAGCACAGCACATCAGCTGCTTTGATGTCACATGGGAGGTCGGGATGCAGCCGGCGCCTTCTGCTCTCAGTCTGACCCATGTGCGCTCCAGCTGCCCTCCCCCCGAATTTGCCCGCACGGCTCATCTGATGGGATCAGGTGGCTTGGGAGGGATGCTGGCCCTGGGGGGCTGCCCCCTGCGCTGCCACAGCACAAGGGCTGCATGTGATGTGCTGGCCAGACCCCCCCGGTGTGAAGGGCCAGCGCCTTGGCCGCAGAGCCAGCAGCGCCTAGTGTGGCTCAGGCCCCGCCAGCGCTGGCGAGGCCGAGGCCAGAGTCGGGTGCTGCAGGAGGAGAGCCGGTCCAGGCTCGGCTTTGCTTCGCGCGAGGGGCACGAGAGCAGAGGGCGCTCGCAGCGTCCGAGTGACGAGGGACGGCTGCTCTGGGCCTGCCGCGGGCGAGTGACGGACGTGAATCAGTGGGCGGCTGCAGTGGAGATGTACAGGCGACAGGGACCAAGACGCTGGGAGACGTGCTGGAAAAAGCCCTGCTTCGGATCGTTCTGCTACTGAACGGACACCATCATGCTTCTGTCCTGGAGCCCATGACGACAAGGGGCAAGTCACATGAGCTGCTTGTGCCTCAGTTTCCCCCCACTGCAAGCTGGGGCTTAAACCCATTTTGCCAGCTTCAGTCTGCGCTCAGAAGAGGTCAGCTGCTGCCTCGCCGCTCTGAATCACACGACCGAGCGCCTCGCACGCGCTCCCTCTGAGCCGGGAGGGTCACCCTGGGGTGTGAAGCATGCTGGGCTCAGGTGTGACCCTGCTGTCTGTCTGAGCTCGCGACCCCTGGCCCTGCCTGGCGTCCCTCGAGAGGTCGGCCCCGCTGTGCTTCTCTGAAAGCCTCCTCTTCAACCACAGCTTCCTGGAAGAGCACCTCGAATGTCCCAGGCTGTGTGAGCAGTGGCTGACATGACTGAGTCTTCCTGTGGCCACACCAGCTGCGCTTTCTCAGGCAGGGAATTTCACGCTGCCTGACACTCGCGCTGGCCTCCCTGCCCTGATGCAAATGGGTCACAGATTTGTGTTAAGCCAGAAGGCACCTTTGGATCATCTGGTCTGAGCTGGCTGGCACAGTGACCCTCCGGCGCCCCGACCCCTCGGCTTTCGCGAACACAGACCTTCCGGAAAGGCATCCGGGCTGGAGCTGACGTCACGAGACAGAGAGACCGCCCCTGCCCGGGGTGAGTCCTCTTTGTTAAAACGACGTCCCCCTTACGCCGCAGCACACCGCTGACTGTGCACAAGGCAATGTTCCCTACCGCCACGGCCGGGATCGGGGGCCACGAGTCCCCTCTCCCACTTTTCAACAAAAGCAATCTACGTGCTGGGGGGAAAATCAGAGGTGGTGGGGGAGAGCACCCAGAGTCACCCCCCCCCCCCCGATTTCTGCCCGAGCCCACACCCGGGGCGGGAGGGAAGAGGGGAGCCGTGCCCTGCCTGCAGAGGAGAAGGGCTGGCCCCCATCTTGGCAAGGCTCATCCCTCCCCTGTGCCGGGAAGCAGCCCCCGTCCCTTCATGCGGGCACAGAGCCAAAAAGCAACTAATACCCCAGGCTGCGGCTGGCCACCCCCAGGACGTGTGCCCCCCAGCCTGCCCCAGGCGCCCTCTGCTAAGCAGTGAGAGCTCGCCATGCCTAGCCCTCTGAGCAGCGCGCTGTGGCGACGGAGAGTAACGGGGCCGGACGCTGGCCCTTGTCCCAGGACAGACCCGTGCAGCCTGTCAGGAAGGGCTCTGCTGGAGGCCTTGGCCGGGAGCCGCTGGGCTGGCTCAGCCCCAAGGTCCGCTGAGTTCTGCATCTTGGCATCCCAACGCCGCCAAGGCGCAAGGAGCCCTGATGGAGCCGGCTGCCGGGGGAACACCCGTCGTGTGCTGCCTCCTTCCAGGGACAGCTGGGCTTCGCTATTGCTCACGCCGTGCGGCTGCTGTCCCACAGGGGCACGTGGACCAGGTGGCCTGACTGACTTGCTCTACTCTACTCTGCAGTGGCTGGATTGCTCCTCCTGCCTTTGCAGGCCTCAGCTGTCTGCCCGCGGAGCGAGCCCCAGGTGTTTCTGCCTCTGGAGACGTGCCGCCCTCAGGGCCTTCCTTGTGCAGAGCTACCGGGTGTGAGACATGGACGGCGGGCCCAGCGGCCTTGCTCGGCTCATGCCCTGGTGCGCCGTGGCAGAAGCAGGACGTATCCTGCTCCAGCTTCTCTCTTTCCTCTGGTCGGAGATGCCCAGGGCCGGCTGCACCCATGTCCCACTAGCCTGGGAGGAGCCCGCCTGTGGCCTGGGATCCACTAGGATTTTCAGACCTGTCCTCCCGCAGGGAACAGCTCCAGAGCAGCTGAGGCAGGGTGTCCTGCCGTGCTGCTGCCCGTCCGCAGGGCCTGGCTCGCTAGCTGCCCTTGTGCGGCACTGAGTGCGCGACTGGCGCCTGCCAATAGCCCAGCACGCTGCGGGCTTGCAGGACCACAGCGACTGCTGGACCTAGCAGCCCGGCTGGGCGCAGGGGCCGGAGAGAAGGCCCAGTCGGGAGATGACTGGACAACGGCTTAGTGACTAGGGACGTCAGTGCAATGCTTACGGGTACCGGGTGGCCGATGCCTGGCCGCTGTACCACGGGCCCCGCGGTGAACCGGGTCACTGCTCCAGTGGGTCTCGTTTGCACGGCTAAGAGTGCTACATCCCGCGGAGTTACCCTCCTTAACGCCGCGTTTGCAGGAGAGGTGAGAGGAGCGTACGGTCATCTCGCCCGCCCACCCGCATGACAGCGCTGTCCAGTGGAATATTTCACTGCCCACAGCCCATTCATTTCAGCCTCCCACAGTCATTGGGGTAGCTAGAGTGAGCAAACGGCCCACGCCAGCATGGGTGACCTTTAGGCCATAGCTTCTGGGCTGCATATTGCCGAGATAGCGCTGCGCGGCCGGGCCCTTTACCCCTTTGCGGGGGGTCGTCCGGACAACGGTGGGCACCACCCAGTCGCTCCTGGCGCCTCTGACCGGTGAGCCTGACCGGTTTGGCCAAGGGGCCATCAAGTGCCAGCTGCCTCTCCCCCGCTGTGGGACGCCCCCTGCAATTTGCCTTGGTGCTGCCTCCCCCTGCTTGCCATGCAGGGCAGGGAAGGGAGAGGAGGGGGCGCTGATGTCAGGGTGCCCCCCCACCCTGTATCCTAGCTCCACAGAATGGGGGCACAACAGGGCTTGGGACGGAGGGGGTTTACTGGCTGCTTTGGAGAGTGGTGCAGGGCCAGGGCAGGGGTGAGCCTGTCTTAGCCCCACTGCACCCCCACCCAGGAGCCACCTGAAATACTCAGTGTGCAGCTGGAGTCCACTCCGAACCCCTGCCCCAGTCATGAACCCCTCCTGCACCCCTAGCCCTGAGGCCCCTGGCCCAAACTCCCTCCCAACGCCTGTACCCTGAACCCCCTCCCGTACCCCAACTCCCTGTCCCAGGCTCAGCTCAGAGCCCCCTCACACGCCAGATCCTGTGCCCCAGCCCCCTGCCCCTGCCTGGTGAAAAGGGGGGAGGATGGGGGAGGATGGAGGGAGCGGGGTGGGGGCCTCGGAGAAGAGACATGAAGGAGGCAGGGCAATGGTGTTTTTCAATCCAAAAAGTGATCTTGTGCTTAAGAAGGAGGGAGACCCCTGTACTACAACCGTCCCCCTCCGTGCGACTGACGAGTCAGCGCGTACGGGGCACATTCCTAGCTAGGCTGTGTCGACGCTGCAGAGGAAAAGCTCTGCCACAGCCAAGGAAAAGGCCACTTTGTCAGAACAGTGCCCGGAAAAGCGGATGGGTTCTTTCAGCATCTCTGTGCTCCGCATTGTTGGAGGAAGAAGGGATGTGCCGAGCGAGGAGGTTTTTCCGACACTTGGCCCCCTGTAGATGGGCCACGTTTCGGAAAAGTCTCTTCTGGAAAAAAAAGCGGGAAAAGATATGCAAATTGCATATTCCTGCCTCTGGAATCTCCACTACCTGCATCTGAGGAAGTGGGCCTTTGCCCACGAAAGCTTATGCTCCAATACATCGGTTAGTCTACAAGGTGCCACAGGACTCCTCGCCGCTTTTGCAGATCCAGACTAACAGGGCTAGCCCACTGATACTGGAGATGTTTAAGAGCAGGTTGGATAGACAGCTGTCAGGGATGGTCTAGAGATGGTGCTGGGTCCTGCCACGAGGGCAGGGGACTGGACTCGATGACCTCTCGGGGTCCCTTCCAGGCCTAGTGTTCGATGATGCTATGAAAACGTGAGGGATTTAGCTCCCCAGAGGGAGGCACCAGCTGGGTTTGGATCCTGGAAGCGTTGCTCTGAAAGCTTGGGGCTGAATTGTGGTTGAGTCCGAGGCTCTAGTGTCAGAGTGCTGGGACCAAGCAGCAAAACTGAGATCCAGATTCCAAAGAGCCAGAGAAGCCAACCAGGAAGATCTGAGCCAGCACTGGCCCCCAGACACGTTAAAGTTGGGGGTACTGGGGGTTTGATCCAGTCTTGGGTCAAGACCCAGCTTGAACAGAGAAAAAACAACAAATTGCTCATTTCTCCCAGTGAAAAAGCTCAGTGGGGTGGCCATGTTAGTCAGTATCTGCAGAAACAACGAGCAGTCCTGTGGCATCTGAGAGACTGACAGATTTATTAGGGCATCAGCTTTCATGGGCAAGACCCACTGCCTCAGGTGGAGTGGAAGTTCGGGATGTTAACTGACTAGTCAATAGGCACTTCCCCATTCCTCCTTTGAAATGTACAAGAGCACATGGGGCTCCTGTACATTTCAAAGGAGAAATGCAGAACTCCAGGTGCAGCCCAGGGCCCGTGGGAAGTCCCGCTGACTCTAGGCTGCAAGTGGGTGCCTGCTTGGAAATGCACAAGAAGCCCCAGTGGGGGCTCTTGTGCATTTCAAAGCCATGGGCTCCCCTGCCCCTTTGAATCACATGGAGGCGGCACTTTCAAAGGGGCTTTGGCCACACAGCTGACCAGCCGCTGTCCCTTTGAAACTGCTGCCTCCACGCGACTGAAAGGAGCGGCAGGGGAGTCCAGCTCCACACGGCACTTCCCTGGAACCCAGGGCCAGCTGGGGACCCTCCAGCTGATCCCGGGCCCTGGGGATATCCCGCTTGGTCCCCACCTGAGCCCAGGCTCAACGGCAGCTGCCCCTTTGAATCGCGTGGAGGCGGCATTTTAAAGGGGCAGCCCACCGCACAGCTGAGCCCAGGATCAGCCACTTTGAAACCCCAAGGTGGCAGCTGCACAGCTGATCCTGGGCTCAGCTGTGCGGGGGGCTGCCCCTTTAAAACGCTGCCTCCAGGCCATTCCAAGCGGCAGGAGGGGAGCTCGGACTCCACAGCTTAGCCCGGGCTCTCCGTAGCACTTCCCCAGGACTCGGGATCAGCTGGGGAGTCAGCCCCTGTGAATCCCTGCAGAGGTGGTGTTTTAAAGGGGCAGCCTGCTGCACAGCTGATCCTCTGAAGTACCCCTTCCCCCCTCCCCTTCTTTGCTGCCTCTATTTCACAGAGGCAGCATGGGGGGGGGGGGAGAACTGACTAGTCGACATTACTATCCGATAAGCAAATGTGTATTGGATAGTCGACTGGCCTTTAACATCCTTAGTGGCCATTGCAGAGGCAGGGGTACACGTACGGAGGAGTTGTGTGTGTGTCAATGAAGGGATCCTAGTCAGGGTGGCAGTGGATCCTTCTCAGCATTTGGTCTGGAGCTGTGAATATCCAGAGTGGGGAAGTTGCCTTTGTAGTGCGTTAGCCAGCTGAGATCCTTAGTCAGTCCTACGCGGCTAGCGTTGAATTTGCAAATGAACTGCAGTTCAGCTGGCTCCCTTTGGAAGCTGGTTTTGCAATTCTTTTGGAGAAGGATGGCTCCTTTCAAATCCCTTACTTGGGTGTCCGGGGCGGTTCAGATGTTTGTGTGTTACCATTCCTGATGTCTGCGTTGTGTCCATTTATCCTGCGTGGCAGAGGCTGCCCGGTTTGGCCAATACACGTGGCAGTGGGGCACACAGGAGGGCGTGCCGTGGTATGAGCCTCTGACGGTGTGGAGAATGTGGTGAGGTCCTGGGATGGTGTCGCTTGTGTAGACGTGTGCACAGAGCTGGCACTGGGCTTTGCTGCAGGGCTAGGTTCCTCCCCCCAATACATCCAATTTCCACCCCACAACCGTGTGCCCCTCTCCTGCCTGGCTGGGTCAAGGCTCCACGAGCCTCAGCTGCCAGGAGCCAAGCTACCCCCGAGACCCAAGTGTTGGCAGTTTCGGTACAAGCGCACCGGGCCTGGCACAGTCCACTCTGCCAGGCCAGGCCTGCGTGACGCATGAATTTCCACCACCCCGGGGAGAGGGCGGCTCCTGGGCGCTCCTGGCATGCTTAGCCCCGGGCCACCTGGCCTCTTCCAGTCTCAAGCAGGCCTCTCTGCTGTGCTCACGGCAGGGGAGCATTTCCACTGGTAGCTGCAGCCCGTTAGTCATTTCAGTGCAGGCAGACGGAGGGAATATGCAAGGCAATGGAAACCAGGCTGGGGGCCCGTTGCTGGCTGAGAGTTTTATGATGTTTTGGGGCTTTTTTTCCTACCGTGGGCGTCCTGAAGATGAGAACACTGCAAAGGGCAAGCAAGCCGTCACTGTCCACGCTGGGAAGTGTGAAGAGGCCTCTTCACTCCCACTGCAGGCTGCTCTGGGCCAGCGCGAGCCGTTGCACCACTAGGCCTTGAGGTTTTCTGAGGCAGCGCCGGTTTTTCCATAGCCCAGCCAGAGACATTTGCATCTGAGAGTTGCTCTGTAGTCCAGGGGCCACGTTCCAGTACCGGCGCCGCGGACAGTTCACGTTGCCTGGCAATTTCCATGAGAAGACTCTGGCGTCCGCTGCGTCTCACTTTGCCGCGTTTTAACCGCTCTAGCTCCAATTCTCCATGTCAGAGGTCTGCTTCAGGCTGAATTTCCAGGGGAGGCAGGGACGTGCCAGCTTAAAAATAATTCTTAGACCAGTTTTGTTGAGCCGCTCTAGCTGCGACAGGCCTGGCTGCTCTCCAGGGAGGCAGAGGAGAGGAAACCATGTCCCCCCTCTTCCTCCTGAACCCACCACTAGCCCCTGCGCTGCTCTGGAACCTGGAACATTCTTGAAGCTGGGAGACGCCAACCGATCCTGCCCCTCACTCAGCCAAGGGTTCCAGCCCTCCGGGCAGTGCTGTCATGGCTGCTCCAGAGGCTCCTGCCTGCCCCAGCTGCAGCGATTTCTGCTTGGACTGCTGGTCGGGACACCCGCACCGGCATCCCTCAGGCAGGGCGTGGCTCCCCCAGCTTCAGACCCTGCCACCGCAACGCTGCCTCAGCTCAGCCCCCCACTGCCGCCAAGCTGCCCCTGGCTGTGGCGTCGGAAATCAGCGGCCCCCAGGCCCACCGTGGGGCTGGTGCCACTGCAGAGGCCCTGCCGGCGGGGACCGGGAGCCCCGCCCAGGTGCTGGCCGTATCCGTTACCTAGCGGGGCCAGCGCTTGTGCTCAGTCGGTGCACGTCTCCAGCACAACTGTGTTGTAACCCAAACGCCTCAGCGGATAAGGCCAGGCCCCTCCATCACTTCCCCAGCGGGCGCGGCGCGTCCCCACTACCACGCGCCCGACCTGCAGGGGGGCCGCCAGGAGAGCCAGACGCCCTCGGCGCTTTGTCAGCTGAGTGTAAGAGGGTGGCGCCAGCAGGAGGCTGAGACTCGCCAGGCCCCTGGGCACAGCGGTGGGGGGGTCCCCGAAGGGACGGCTCCTTGGGCAGTAAGAGCGGGGGTGGGGCGGCCAGGCTCTGGGCACGGCGGTGGGGGGGGTCCCCGAAGGGACGGCGCCTTGGGCAGTAAGAGCGGGGGTGGGGCGGCCAGGCCCTGGGCACGGCGGTGGGGGGGGTCCCCGAAGGGACGGCGCCTTGGGCAGTAAGAGCGGGGGTGGGGCGGCCAGGCCCTGGGCACAGCGGTGGGGGGGGTCCCCGAAGGGACGGCGCCTTGGGCAGTAATAGCGGGGGTGGGGCGGCCAGGCCCTGGGCACAGCGGTGGGGGGGTCCCCGAAGGGACGGCGCCTTGGGCAGTAAGAGCGGGGGTGGGGCGGCCAGGCCCTGGGCACAGCGGTGGGGGGGGTCCCCGAAGGGACGGCGCCTTGGGCAGTAAGAGCGGGGGTGGGGCGGCCAGGCCCTGGGCACGGCGGTGGGGGGGGGTTCCCGAAGGGACGGCGCCTTGGGCAGTAAGAGCGAGGGTGGGGCGGCCAGGCCCTGGGCACGGCCACGAGGCACTCAGAGCGCGCCTCACATCCACTTACAGGGCCTGCGGCGAGCGCCCCGGGCCCCCTCGTTGCCGTCGGGCCTGGGCCCCAGCGGAGGGGTTCAGCAAGCCCACGGCTTTGCCCCGATCGGCACTGACGGGACACAGGAGCCGTTTGCTGAAGCTCAAAGGCCGCCCCTTCCCGGACCAGGATGGCTCCGTGGCTGAGGCCCACCCTGGCTACGGAAGGGGGAGAGAGGTCGGCTCAGGCCTGCCCAACCGTTCTCAGCCACCCGGAGATCAGCCACGCTCCCATCGGGAAATGAGTGCGGGGGGAGCAGGCCCCCCGCTCACTGCCTGCCTCCCCTCCCACTCCTCTGCTGCCGCTTTTCCCTGTGCCCCCTCCCCCGTGGCCCTAGCCCCCTAGCTGCACTTCATCTAGGGCCTCAGCCTGGCAGCGATAGCCAGAAACGCCTGCTCTGCGCCAGCCACGGTGCTCCCTAGCAGGCCAGGGAGAAACGCAGCATTGCTGAGCAGCCTGGCTTATATAGCCCCCACCACCAGCCCTGATTGGCTGCCCTAACAAGCTTCCCCCCATTGGCTGTTTCACTAAGCTCTCTCCCCACTGGTTGGGGCTTCTGCACAGCCTCTCAGGCTGGTTTTTTAACCGTTACCTGTGTGGCGCCCCCCCCCATAGCCCACCCGCCAATGCCTTGTGAGGTATCATTTGAACCGGCCTGAGCTGGTGGAGTTCGTTGTTCTGTTTCACTGGGGGCGTGCAGGTGTCCGTGCGGGTGTGAGATTGTGCTTGGGTTTGTTACAGACACGTGCTGAGTCTGGGGGCACCCCAAGGAGCGGTCGACACCCAGCCAGGGGACAGTGACCGTCACCCGCTATTCTCCAGCAGGGAGCTGCGACGGGCGCCGTGCGCAAGCACAGGTACGTGAGACAGGCAGCAGGCATCGGGTCTTCGGCCATTGACCTGCAATCCGCGGGGCTAGCAAAGTCTGTCCCACACCCAGCCTGCCCCTCTGCCGCATGGGGCTCCTTCCCCCATGGCCAACTCTGCGTCTCCCCTCTGTGGGCCCCAGGGGCAGCCCGTCTTCCCACCCGGGGGAGTAGCCGTGAAGCTCAAAGGGGAGCCCTCGGGTCGCCGTGCTCCTTGGTGCAGCAGGAGGGGAATTTCCACTGCTGCCCCATGAAGCCATTGGAAGGTGGGAGGGGGACTCCCCAGGGTAGGCACCGAGTCACTGACCAAGAGGGACTGGAACTCTTGCACCACTTGGGCTGGAAGAGCCCAGCGAGCAGAGCCCCTGCCCTTTCACTTTCTGGGGGGAAAGTCCCTGAAGCCGAGTGCAGCCAGGGCAGGCGTCTTGCAGGGGCTGCCGTGAGCTAGGTGTTCCGGAGTGGGCCAGTCCACTTCACATTCACGGTGCCCGGCTTCGTGTGCCGGCCACACGCCTTGCGGGCAAACAAGCACGCAGCACAAAAGCTGGCAAAGGGCGTTTATTAGCGTGGCTGTCCCAGAGCAACGTTTTTCCTGATAAATCCGCCCCGTGGCATCAGCAGCCGGGGGACTATCGTCAGACAGGCGAGAGTCGCTCGTTAGTGGGACGTGCCGGCCTCCAGCGAGCGGGCGCCCCGTCTGCAGCCCATCCATACTGGATCCGCTGTTGTGGAGCGAACCGGCTGGTGGCTTTCTCTCCACTCCCCTCCTCGCCACTGACGCGGCGACCTTGAAGAGAATTCCAGCAGCTCGCAGGAGGGAGAAAATGCCCCAGCAATGAGCAAATGCATCTGCGCACTGCTTGAATGCCAAGGGTGGGGATGACTAACCTTGCGTGTAAGCTCCCCAGTGCTTCGCCAGCCCTAGCAGACGCAGGGAGCGGGCGGGCGAGAGCGCGTTCTGTACGCTTTTGAAACTGCACACGGGAGTGCGTGTGTGCACACAGCGGTGCTGCCTGTAACCTTGTAAATAACCATTTCCTGGTCCTTGCTGTAGCTTTGGTTGGCTACTAGCGTTGGCCGCACAGGGAGACCCAAGAACGTGGCTGGTCCCTTGGGACTGAGACTAGCCTGACTATCGCTGTGATTCTTGGTGTTCGGGACCATCTGTCACAGACAGAGGCGTGTGGGTGACAAGCCACATCAGAGCCCAGGGCGGCCTGCGCACCCATGCTAACGCTGTTCTAGCACCCAGGGCGTTTACCCCAGAGCACAGGGTGGAGCCAGCTAAACAGAGCTCCCAGGCACTTGGGGCCTGTTTCCTGGCAGTCTGCCCCGGCGCAGGACTGGCCCAGGTGGCAGTATGCCAAGCAGCAGGAAGGCTATCCCGCCCTCGACCCCCCAGCACAAACCCGGCCTGTGCCTAACCAGTTTGGCTCTGAGCAGGTTGAAGTGAGATGCGTGGCAAATTACAAAGGGGAGCTTTAAGGCAGATCTGAAACACATTTTACCTGGGCTTGAAAAATCCCCAGGACTTTCAATAAGGAGGAGACACTCACCTCCTCTGTGGCGCTCTCTCTCCCAGCCTGGGCCGGCTGGCCTGGGTGCGAGCGCGTTCTTGCAGCAATGCATGACTAGCTCCTCGGCCGTGCCCCCTAGGAGCACTGGGCTGCCCGCCTCTGGCTGCCCTCGCACTACCCCTAAACTACGCTGCCTTGGTGCCTCTGGGCTTTTCCAGCAGGATGGCTAGCAGAGCAGAGCACCCTAGGCTCTACAAACTGCTCATCTCGGAGCTGGCAAACCCCTGGCGTGCGGGATCGTCCTCCCTCACGAGCGGCTACCGGAAACGCAGCGCTGCATGTCAGGGAGGGCATGTTTATGTGCTTAGTCACTAGATGAGAATGGGCCGTGGCGCTGGCCCAAGCAGGCCTGCCCAGCTGTTTAGCTGGCACTGGAGCACAAGGCTCAGTAACGAGCCTTCCCCCATCCCAAGACTTGTGGGGGAAACCATCAGACACCAATGCAATCAAAGCCACTGGGAGACGACGAGAACATGACAGCGGCCAGTAAATGCAGCCAGCCAGTGTCACCGCGGGAAGGCAAGTGCGCTGTATCCTGTCAGCTACTTGGAGGGGAAGGGGAGTGTTAGAGCATTTGGATCCCGAAGAGCCAGCCAGCTCCGCAACAGACCAGCCTTCGCGGGGACGCCTGGGAGAAGCTGTTAGTCAGTGGCCATCCTACTTCACGGTTCTGGTTTGCGATGCAGCCCTTTGCTCCCACCACTCTGGTTCCCAGTTAACTCTCTTCCTTCCCCAACTGCTAGATGGGAGCGATGGGCTGGGCTAAGCTAAAACCACTTTGTCTTCACAATCCCCATTTTCCTCACGCTGACAGTGTGAACTAACTCGTGTTGCGAACCGCCCCCGCGGAGCTCGCGTCGCCTGCAACGTTCCACGCTCCACAGCCAGCTTTGGGCACGCACAGCCAGGACTCCCGAGACTCACAGGGCGCAGGCTTTCGCCCAAGGGTCCCTACAGGAAGCCCCCGGCCTGCGGCTGAGCTTGTAGGAAGAGGTCTAGTCCCGAGGGAAAGGCTCCAGGTGACAGCACAACCCTGCAGTGGCTAGTCAATCGCTCCGGGTAACCGTGCGGTACTGGTACATCTCACCGCACTGCGTGGGGAACCAGACAGCGCTTCTGCCACCCCCCCCAAAGGAGCGGGCCCTACCTTCTCAGCATTTGACAAAGCAGGGTGTGAAACCAAGACACGACACCTTCACACCCCACCCACAGGAATGCAAGAGAAGGGAAGCCCCGGTGCCAATTCCTAGAAGTTCTCACCGCTCGCAGGGTGTGCTTTGGCGCCAGCTGTTGGCCACTGCCAGGAGATCACAGCCCCAGAGCCCTGGAAGGGCAGGCATTGGCCCGTGTGAGGGTGGGACGCCCGGGGGCCTCTCCCTGTCCTGAAGTCTGGCCCATGCTCACGGGCTCAGAGCCAACAGGCGAAGGAATTGCTGCCAGCTCAGAGTGGCAGGGACGTTGGCAATTTTGTGCCTTCCTCTGCAGCGTGGGGCATGGGCCTCCCGCTGGGTCCTGCGGGCAGCAGGGCCACACGGACCTCGCCCAGCCAGCCAGGCCAGTAGCAGAGCAACCCCGCAGTAAGCACCGCGGGCTGGTTTTGAATGGCCCAGCCCGCGCTTCCGCTGGTACCCTGGGAGCCTGATCATGCAGCTGAACGTGCAGGAGGAGACTGGCTGCCAGCGACGCCGAGCGATTGCTAGGCCACGGCAGAGAACGAAACACGCACGGTACTGATTGTCTGTATGGCGTCGGGCACGGGGGACAAGAGGATCCAGCCGCCCTCAGCCAGGCTCCCTGGCAGCCACGTGACTGCAGGAGCCAGTTGCTTTGAGCCTGCCCGTAGGTCCTGCTGGGCTGTTTGCCAGGAGCCACCTAGGTAAGTACCTGCCTTGGCACCCCCACTCCTGCCCCAGGTCACCACCCAAACCTGCTGCCCTCCCAGGTCACAGCTCCCTCATCCCCGCCCCCCTCTCCCGTACCCCCCAGCCCCAGCTCACAACTCCCTCCTTCACCCAAACACTCAGACACACCCCGCCGCACCAATCTCCAAGACCCCTCACCCCCGCAACAGAAAAGTTCAGCCTTTGGCCACTTGCCAAAGCCTTGGCATGACCCCACCCTCAAAAATCCCTGCCCTGCCCCTTGGCTAGCAGCACAGCGGAGCCCTGCTCCACCCTGGGGTGCTGCCACACCACCCACTCCTGCAGATGTGATCTGATCAAATAGAGCGGTCCCAAGCCAGGGCCCGCGGAGTGGGAGTAGGGAGGGGCGGTGCACGGCTCTGCCCCACGAAGGATTCAGAAAACTGGGTGAGGGCTGGAGAAGGTTTACGAGGCTGATTTGTGGTCCAGAAAACAAACCTTGCGGAGACCGACGCGCCGTCTGCGGCCGCAGCCGAGCTTGGAGATGGCTGTGCTCCTGCCTACCAGAGAGCTGACTTGAGGTGTCTTTTTCAGGCCAGCAGGCAAAGGCACAACAAAAACCCCAGGCTGGAAGCCGAAGTCAGAACAATTCAAACTGAAACTAAGAACCATTTGCCACAAAGGCAGTCAGCCATGCGAAGAGATTTGGCTGGGACGTGGCACAGCAAGGCAGCGTTTCCTGGAGTTTTCAAACCGAGATTGGATCTCTTTCATACAGAGAAAGGCTGCAGCCCAACCCGAAGGGCTCAGGTTCCTGTACTGCACAGCAGAGTAATTCCCTCGGCTGCAGAAATTACTAAGTGACATTCTCTGGCGTGTGTTATGCAAGAAATCAGACAAGCTGATCAGAATGGGCTCATCTGCCTTATCGCCTAGTGTCACCGCACTATTCATTCCAGACTTGCCCCCTGCAGCTGTGGTAACACGTCCTCGGTGCCGAGAGCCCCCTCTCCGCCCCTCCGCGACCACGGGCTGGATGCACAGCACACGTGCCATTGTGGAGACGGGTATGGTCTCTGCTGCCTTTGACCCTGGCTGTAGGGATGTCAATGGTTCTCCTTACTGGGTGATGTTACCAGTTAACCAGTGGCCTGGAGCAGCCCCTGCCCACAGCCCCCTTTAAGTGGTTGAATGGGCTTGTACATCCCTACAAGAGAGCAACTGGCCTGCAATACAGGTGAGGGGCAGGCTGGGGGAGGCAGCATCTTATTACATCCCCTTCGGCTGGCGAGAGAGAAGCGTTCTAGCCCCCAGGGCCCGTTCCTAAACGCGCCCGCTATTAGATTGTTTTACTGCAAGCTCACTGGCACCTCTGCAGGTCAGTCAGAGGGGAAGGTCACTTGGAGTAGCCACAGGGGCCCTGCTGGGGGTGGGGGGGGTCACGGCCTCCCCTGGGCGCTAAGCAGGAGCCTGGGGCTTGGCTTCTGGCAATGCCCCGTGTTCTAAGGGCTGCCAAGGGCTTGTTAACTGTCCAGGGGTCAAGCTCCGGCTCCGCATGCTGGAGCTTCACCAGCCCCCCAGCAAAGCTTCTGGGGAGTGAGTAATAGAGCTAGCCCAGAGGTGAGAACCACTGAGTCGGAGGGACCATGGGCAAGTCACTTAACCCCTGTGCTCTGTCCCCACCAGGGCTTTGGCAAGCGCCGGCAGGGCGACGTATGACCATTCCTCGGGCTCCGCAGCAGCAGGACTCCTCCGCCCGCCTCCCTGGCTTAGAGGTGGGTAACGTCACCGCGCCAGGCTAGCGAGGGTCGCATTCTGCAGCCGATCTCACACCTGGAAGGAGACGCGGGCTCGGTATCACTTTGCTGAGACACGGAGAGTGGCCAGACCGTCGCTGCTGGTGACGGCACGCGCCACAGCTGAGAGCCAAGGGCACCCAACTGCTCAGACTGGCAGCTAGTAGCCACAGCGACTCACCCAGCCCCGTCCAAGAGGCAGGGCTTGCAGGCAATCCCACCACACCCAGCCCACGCGGGGCGGGGCCCAGGGATGTAACAATACCACGTAGCCGTGGTACGGCCCTTTCCAGCCGTCGATTTGAAACCTGTTACAAAAGGTGGTGGGCACCCGACGGGGGAACGGAGGCATTTCCTCAAGGCAGCCCCATGTGGCAGGTGTCCTTTAAACGCGGCCTGCGGGTGGGATCCTTTGAACGAGGCCTCCCCTGGGAGCACACTCCACAGCGGTGCTGTCTCTCCCCGGCAGGGCGAGCGCTGAAAGACAAGCGGAGGGGCTGGAACAGACAGGTGCAGGGGGTCGGCGTTTCGAGCCCCCAGGGAGGTGCCAGGGCATTGTGGGAAGTGCCGGCTGCTCAGCCTAGTGGGCAGAGCCTGAGAGGTGCTGACTGACTCCCACTGGCTGCACTGGGTCTTAATTTTTGTATTCATGCATTGGCAGGTGTATGAACCACACAAGCTGCAGCCCTCGGCGTGCCCCCCGGGCCCAGCACTAGGCGTTTATTGAAGAACTCTGACACCGGAGAGACGGCGCGTTACAATTTCTGGCACACACACGATCTGCTGCCCTTCCCTGCCGTGAGCAGTGTGACTAGCTGGGAAATCCCCTGCTCCGCAGAGCACACTGGGTGCGCGGCGGATGGGACAGTCCAGCCTCAGGGTGAGAATTGCTTTCTAGAACGCGTGGCTCCCCCCCTGGAAGGGCGTGGGGCTCATTCTGCTGAGGGTGGTGGGGTGGGGGACTCCAGCGTCCCCTCTCATTCCACACCGGCCCAGAGGCTGCCGGGCGTTAGGAGGGTGGGGAGCTGCTTCTGCAGGGTCCTTTGAACCATTTACCAAGTGCCTAACTGGGCCCCTCACGCCGCTTCTTCCCCTCCCCCCCAACTCACGAGCCCCCTGCTACCCCTCCCGCCATGCCACCTGGTGCATCCCCTCCCCAGCAGGAAGCACCAACTGAGGGGGCACCACAGTAGCCACATCCTGCAGACCTGCAACGTACGGCTTGGGAAAGGGAGTCCCTGGCAGATCAGCAACTGGGTGGGAGAGCGGAGCCCTCTGACGGGCAGCAGCCCGAGGAGAGGAGCCTGGCTCTGGGTTGGAGTATCCTAGCGCCACACAGTGCAGCTCCCCCAGGAGCAGCGTGCTGGGAAGCAGGGAAGGTACGCCTCGCCACGCCACGCCACGCCTCGCCTCGCCGGAGCTGGAGGGCGAGCGGCCACAGCGTGCCAATGCCGAGCTAGCACCAGTACACCCGGAAACGTCACTGCCACCGCAGAGCGGCGAGCTGCCCTGGCTGCAGTCCCAGGCACATCCTCGGGGCGGTGAGCCTTCTAGCTTTAGCGCACTGGTGCAGGGAGGCTTCCTCTCACTGGAGACACCGCCTTCCAGCACCAGTATAGACGGCCCCTCAGCCTCCCCTCCTAGCTGCTGCTTCCTGCATAGGTACAATGGCAGATTGGGAGACCCCCGCCCCAAACAGTCCTGTCCAGCCGCTTTCCCTCTCGACACACATTTCCTTCTTTCCCCTCAAGCCAGCTTCCAACAGCAACACCCATGCAGCAACCTGGAAACGCGGCGGCGGCGGCGAACTCCGGCCACACCTACCCTTCAGGAGAGGCGACCCCTCAGCCCGACAACTCACTAACCAGATGGTGAAGCCAAACCTATAGGCAGAGCCCACCAGGCCAGAACACAGCAGGTCACGTCAACGCCTAGGAAGGGTGCCCCTCTACTCCACTGTAACGCAGCTGCCGTCGTATTTACGCAGACCGGGATCAGGGTATGTGCGGCTCCAATATTCATTTGTTTTGGATAAAACGAGGAAATCGTGTTCTTATTGCTCTGATCCCAGCTGAGGAAATTCCTCCGACTCAGGGCCCTGGCAGGCTGGTGTCACTGCGTACTGCGGCAGTCGCTAGCAGCCGTGGAGACGGCGACCCATCTGATGGCGAGTGCGCTGGATATTCCTCCTCCTATTGGCTCCCAGAGAGGCTGCCTCTTGCTCCAGAGGTAGCCTGTGAGAGCAAACTGCCCTGTGACCAGGCGTAGGCAGGGCGGGTATGTGCCAGAGCAGGGCAGGTTTCAGTGCCTTTAACTCTGCAGCTGCCCTGTGACCAGGCGTAGGCAGGGCGGGTATGTGCCAGAGCAGGGCAGGTTTCAGTGCCTTTAACTCTGCAGCTGCCCTGCCCGGCGCCTGGCACTTTGTACCACTGCAGGGCAGAGGAGGAGCCAGGGCAGGAGTCTGCCCATCCCACAGTGGGGTCTAACTGGGGGAGCTATTCAGCACCATCCGCATCCTGACTCCCCCGAAGCCCAGCCCAACACCTCTGACACCTGCAACATCCCCATTTCTTTCCAGCTAGCTCTCCAGCTGTGATACCCACAGCTCCACCATCGGACACTGGCAGGCTTGGGGCTCCCCCTGCTGCCGATGAGTGGGCAAGCAAGCGAGGATGCAGACAGCCACTGTGGCCGTGGGAAGGGATTTCACCCCTTCCCTGGGAAGGCCGAGCACCACCAAAGGGAAGCACTTTGTCACCGGCATGTTCCTTCACCTGGATTTTCAGCGCAGTGGTTCAGGCTGCAAGCCGAACAGTCACCGACCATCACGAGGGACAGTCCTTGCACTGCCAGACAGCTCCCTCACAGCCACTAACCCAAAGCATTGCCTAGTCTCCTTGAAACTAAATAGTTCCCTCTCCTGCCAGTCGAACTTCCGTTCCCTTTCAAATGCAGCGGCGGTCGGTCAGAGTAACCCAGAGCTGGCCGGACCATGGCTTCACGGTAAACTACCTCGGGCACGTTTCCATAGGGAAAGCTCATGCACATTACACATTTCTGTCTGAAATGCTGACACGACGAGGCAAGATTTGCGACCGTTTTCAGCACCGCAAAGCCGAGGAGACCCCCGCCGCTGCCGCGTCTACGAAATGACAGCTCGCCTGGCGCCGGCCACGCTAACACTAGCACGGTAGCAGCCCCTCCTTTGCTGCCAGGCGCTGGCGATGGATTTTGTCTTGCTGCAGCTCCTCGTGGTTTGGATGCCAAAGCTTCATGACGATTCTCTCGATGTTTAGAGCGTAGACGGTATGTGCTGGAACAACTTCTCTGTGCACCTGGGGGGGCATGGGGTGCTCGTTAGAAACCACTGGCAGCCAGACACGGCCACGCCTGCGCCCCCCATTTCTCTAGTTCTACGATAAGCCTGCCCGAGGTCCTCGGGGCAACACGAAGGTTGGCGTGGCGCCGTGTTTCTAGCTTGCCAGCACTCACGCCCACGAGACCACCTGCCCTCAAGCCACCCACTCAGGACAAGCCTTGGGAAACCGTCCTCACCACATGCACTTAAGGAAAGCCGATTCCAGAGTCCTGCTGAGAACGCTTGGTCTACGGCCCCAAGCCATGCAAAGCCAGGGATGGACCGGCTGGGCAGCCCAGCAGGTACCAAGTACCAGCATGGACATGAAGAAAAGAGGGATCTATGTGGCAACTCAGTCTGCTGGACTTCTGCCCAAGCCTGCAGCAATCGAATGCAGGGAGGGAGGCTGTGAGCACTTGTGACTTGTGCACAACCCAGAGGGCGGACCTGTGACCTAACACATGATGTGCTCACAGCTACATGGTAATATTTACCTAGCTGGCGGGGCCAATCCAGAGTCCCTGCCAAAAATTCTGGGCAGCTCCACGTATAGCCACAGCTTTAAGGAGCAGACAAGGAAATGGCCTGTTTTAATCAGGCAGTGGGGAGGAGGGACAATAGGCCAATCTCCAAGTACATACGACAGATCAGACAGGGTCGGCTCTGCCTAGCACTCTGCTCAGAAGAGCTTCTCCCCACGCCAGGCCACAATGGATGGGACGTTACCTGTAACGCCTCAAACAGGTCGTACATGTTGACTGGAGGGAGAGTAGCTGGCAAAGTGTCCCCCGAACACGCCAGGAGGAGAGCAGCCTGCTGCTCCGCATCGTCAGGAGCGGGGTGGGAAGCTAGATTCTGACCCGCAGAAGGTGCCAGGCAGGCGGGAGGGCTGTAATGAGAGGGACAGTAAAGAGATGCCAGTTAACAAGAAAGCACCCGCTTTGGGAAATAGCAGAGCAGCAGCTTGGCTCCTGAACACGATTCTCCACTCAGCGCTGGCTGCGGCCCTGTCCACGTCCCAACGCTGCACTAGTTCAACCAGCCCTTGGCTTTCACAAGGGAGCCAGCGAAAGTGGAGCCAGCATTCGTCACGTTTACCGTGGTCCCTTCACTGCAGACAGGCCACTGGCACTCCTCCAGGGCCACGATGCCAGGCTGTGCCCACACTAGGCGAGAGGTGCAACCAACTACAAACAAACATGCGCTGATAAACCCGGGTATCGACTGCAAGTCTCCAACGGCAAAGGCGCCCGAGAAGGCTTGCTGAGCTCCCAGCTTTCTGACAGCCAGGCAGCCTGCTTACTGCTGCACAGTGGGCTGCTGTTTGCATTTCAAGATGTGCTCTGGAGATTAGCTATTAAAAGCCCTTGTTATCTCGGGCTGAAAATGTCAAGGAGCCCATGGGGCCCTGCGTCTGGCAGAGACAAGGCAGGAACCACCACCATCTTGTCTAAAAAGTGCCAAAAATAAACCCCAAAAGATCACCTACGGCTCCGGAACAACAGCTGGGCGAAGCCACAGCCACCCTGGCCCGTTTGCTGGCCAAGATGGAAAATGTTTTGGCCCCTTCCTCCCCATGGGCAGCAGAACAAAAGCCAAACAGCTGAGCAATCAGAAGGGAAGCAAACCAAAGCAGTTTGGGGTCCCAGAGGACCCGCCTTTGGAACGGCCCCTGTCCCCAAGGCACGGTGGCGCTTTCCACCACGAGGCTAGAGCGATCCTCTGCAGACACCAAGCTCTGCCCGGGGCAGCCGGAGAACACGGAACACATTTGCACAGGATTTAAGGACTCTATTGACTCGCCCAGCGAAAAGCACAGAGCACAGCAGAGAGGAAACAAGCACAGGAAGTACTGGACAGGCCTTCGCGTTACTTTCCCAGGGAGAGAAGAAGAGAGAGACATGTGCTAGATGCTAGTCATGTGACTGTGCAGATCCCACAGTGCAGAGGGAGGCAGGCAGGCAAAACGGAATATAACCCCCTTGCCGGATGCTCAGTCCGTCCCCGGCCCCCTCGCCGGATGCTCAGTCCGTCCCCGGCCCCCTCGCCGGATGCTCAGTCCGTCCCCGGCCCCCTCGCTGGATGCTCAGTCTCTCACAAACGCTTTTGAATGGAATAACTGACCAATTCCACGCCTCATCTTTCTGAACTACCGGCCCGGCCCGGCCCCCTCCAGGAGGGTAGGACAAAGTGAGTTACTGCCCCTGGCTTGCCCCCCGGCAGCTCCAGTCGCTCTGCCATCACAAACTGTCGGAGAGAGCCCAGAGCAAGACCAGAGGTCTGAGCCAAAGGCTGGGAACTGAAGTCAGGTGATGTGCTGAAGCAAATGCCTGTAAATACAGTGTCTGTACATGAACGCTGCACAGCTCCTACTAGCATTGCTACAACCCACCACCAATAGATAAACACATCACAGCAGGCTCACGCAAGGACACCCCAACCTAGCACGGGATAAGACAATGGGACAGCAGTGATCAATATGGATATTTTGTCTGAAACACCGTGAGAAAGGGACAAGGGGAGCTAACCAGCATGTCACAAAACACACAAGGTGATATCCGAGGGGCAGCTGGGTTAATTTGTCCAGCAGCATTTTAAAGAATAACACGTTTATTAGGGAACTAGAGCATAAGCTTTCATGAGCTACCTCCTCAGACAGTGATGAGAGAAAGAAGACAAAATGGATGCAGAGATGGTACTGACACGCCACATCCATTCTGATCGGATTAGCACTGGTATGTACGTTGTTTATCCCAGATACACAAGGGATGAGGCAAGGGACCCCAAAACAGCATCAGGGGGCAACAGAAAGTCCTACTGCTAACTGAGCCCTTGCCACTTGGCAAGTGTGTATCACCCGCTCGGTGAGCCCCGCTTGCCAGCCGCACTGTCCGGCGATCCGCGCATGCGCAGATCACACGAACCCGGCTCTTCTGGGTCGCCAAGGGCGAGTAGATTGCTTTATTTGTCGAGCCCTGTGTATGACTGTACCTGGAGACGCTGGTCTGTGCAGCTCGCACGGGCTCTTGAGGGCAAAAAACCTGGCCTGGCGCCATCACTGAGGTCTGCGCGTGCCAACAATGGGCTTGTGACAGGATGTTGTGGAGATAGGGCATCAAGCCTGTACCCTGGAACCACTATGTAATTAGTCCTAAAACAGAATTCAGGACATTACCCCCTCCCTCTAACCTGAAATGTCTCCAGGAACGGCCTGTCCTCTCTTCCCTTGGCGTTAATGCCCAGCAAGGGCTGTGAGAGGTACCCCAGACACGCACTGCATTATTAGATCTTGAAAAATCCATTTGCCAGCAAGAGCTGGAAATTTTCCCCAGAGCGAGGGGGCAGGATAGTGGGAGAAGCATGAGCGCAACACACAGAATTTCTGCCGAATTTACTCTTTCATGCAAACCAAAGCCACCTTCAAAACAGCACTGCCTATGCAGGGACGATAACCTTCCAGAAGCAACTATGCAGCCTTCTGAAACTCGCAGACATGCGCCAGGTACCTGTCGCTGTTGCTCCTGGCATTCCCGAGAGGCAGCAGCAGGAGACTCAAATCAGCATAACTGCTGATCATTTTACTGCTGACAAAACAGTCCTGCAGTCACCGTGGGCCAGCACCTTTGTCAGTTCCGCACCGGGGCCGTCTGGGAGAGCTACAGGCTGCAACAAAGGCAGACGGCACCAAAGAGGCTGCAGAAGTGGCATGGACCTCTCGGTGGCAGCTGCCAGGAGAGCAGGGAAGGGCTCCTCGCTGTGCTTGCTGGGGGCATTCTCATTTCATCGGTACCCCGGTGAAAGCTCCTTCTCCCTTCCAGCAGCCAGAGTCTGTGCTTCAGATAAAGCACATGCCTATCAACAAGCAAGGCCAGCATGCTTATTTGTAGGGCCCAGGCCTTGTGCGGAGAAACCAACTCCACACGCCGGCCCTGCTAACCAGAGGCTTAGAAGAAAAACGGAGTCCCTCCGACAATCTAGAGGGAGCGCCCACGTGTTCCAGTGTCTTCCTAGCAGGTGAGGATGTTGGGGAGAGGCACAGACTTCTCACCAAGGCACTTGTGCTAAGCCCCTGTCCTTCTCCACCCAGTAGGGATAGTTCTCCAGTATCTGCCCTTTCGGAATATTACCACTATGTTTCCCCCAGAGATTTTGTTTTTTAAATGGATCAGCTGCAGGCTCAGTCTCCTACCCCAGCTGCTGCGTCTATGCTGAAGTAGTGCCGCGTCAGCTCACTTACCCCTCAATTAGATTATTGTAGGCAACGACACTGTTCTTCAGGTAAGGCTGGGGGTTCACGTTGCTTCCAAAGGCATATTTGAAATGGCCGTCTCTCAGGCGATAGGCTTTCCTCCGGGATACGACCGATGCCAGGATATCCTTAAGGTGATTCTGCAAGGACACACCAGACCGTTAGCATCGTTTGCAGTGTTGTCACATAGGCCAGTTTATCCCTTTCCACCTGGGTGCTGTGGCAGTCAGGACATCCCAAACGACTTCGCTCACGTACAAAGACACAGTAAAATGAATAATTAGCTATTAACAGGTGGAATCTTGTATGAATAGCTTCCGTTACCAGAGGCACAACCCGGCAACAGTTTATAGGAAGAGCGTTCAATAGCAGCCCCCTGCCTCACATATCTGGAAAAGGATGCACTTTGTAGTGACTGGGTTTCTTTACCTGGAGCTGCAAAAATCAAGATAGCCTTGAAAAAACAAAAACAAAAAACCCACCAGCTAAACCACCCAAAAAAAATCCCAGTTCCTCGGAAGGGCAAGCCATTCAAAACAAAGCCAGTGTGCTGATTTACTTGCTAGCACGTGCTCATGTGTTTCCCTTCCTGTTCCTACAAACCAGGAGGATATCACATTTTGCATGAAGCCTGCCTCAAGGGAGCAGGAGTGGTGTCAATGTCATCACCCTGTTTGTACACAAAGCACAAGCCACCCAGTGAACAGTACTGTGCACCCTTGCCTGGGAATGGAAACGTACAGCTCTAATTTGAGATCTCCCAGTGCCAACTTTAAAAGTGTCTCTTAAATGTCAGGAAATTCCCGCCACAGACAAGTGCACTGTGTAGAGGGCAAGAAAGGGTTTCACACTCTGCCCCAAGCGGTGCATGGGAACGCTGCATGGAAAGCTGTTCTGAAGGCGGCACTCTGCTTTAATTAACGGCTGGCCTCACTTCGGCGGTGTCGCTGCTGGGAGGAAAGGGGGTGCAGGCATGGAAGGGACAAGCAGAAAGTTGCTCCCACATCTGGTCGTACTGCCGGATGTGGAGCTGGGACAGGCCTCTGAATCTGAGCGAGTCCCCCGAAGCACACGCTCTCAGTAGCTGCTTGCATTGGGTGGGCTGGTCAGATGCTCAGACTCACACAGAAGACACAGGAATGACATGTAATCAGCACTTCAGGTTCAGCCACTCTGTGATTTAGCCACCAGGCTTCAGCCCCAAGAGAAGACAAGTTTGGCAACCGCCCGGCGTGCCTAAAAAGCGACTGTTCGAAAGGGCCCTGGACAGAAATCTGAAGTACAACCCAATGCTAGCAACGCACGGCCGCTTTAGAAATCCATCGCACACCAGAGGAATGGTTTGCCTTTTCAAAAGCAGCCTCACACTGGGCCTGTCGTGTTTCACTCGGAGCATCTGCAAACCGCACATGTGCAGGAAGCCAAGATCCTTGACTCTGAGCTGCAGCACTGCAGGAATAACTGCTGGTGCCAATTTGGGTGAAACACACAGCCTGGATTCTCTAAGCCACCTGCAAAGAGAGGGAAGCCAGTTCCCCCCTCGCTCTGCCCCGCCATACACCACACACAAAAGCCCTGTCAGCGGCAGGCCCTACTAACCTGCACGGCATAGACAATAGCCGTCACTGCCTCTTCGGTGACATTGTCCAGCCCGTGCTCATAGGCCGTCACTATCATCCTTCCTTCCAGCTGGCCCCGCGTCGGAAGCATCATGGTATGCGCACACAGCTTCAAATCGTCATCTTCTTGTGGGTCCTTTGCCACAAACTGCTGGGCTCCCGACAGTGGGTTCTGAGGCTGGAATCGGTGCTGTCAGACAAACGACACTTGTCATTTCAGCATTACTAATTCCCGTGCTCGGGTCCAGCTTTCGGGGAAGATGAGAAACTGAGGTACAGAATGTCCTGGGTCAATTAAAAAGGCAGGGATTTAAGCATGGCAGCTCAGTCGAGTTCCAAATGTGGTTATTCTACATACGCTGCATTTCCCTGAGATAAGGTGAATGGAGGGAATAGCTTTAGTGGGACCCACTCCTGCTGATGACAGAAACTTTGAAGCCACATGGAACTTGAAAGTTGGTCTCACTATCACAAGCTGGTCCAATAAAATATATTCCCTTCCCCTCCTTGTCTCTCCAATATCCTGGGACCAACAGTTACCACAACATGTCAGTTCATCTAACCTTTCCCCCTGAACATTGCTGCATGCTGTGATACAGCTGTTCGTCCATCATCCCAAAATATCATATGTTTAAACTAGAGTTTGTAAAGACATCCGTGGATTGAGGGAGTTATAAAAGCTTTATAAACACCCATAAAGAATAACCATAAATCTAACTAATATTTATTTAAATCAGACAGAAAAACAACGATCACCACACATGAGTGGGAAGCTGTTCTGCTAATTTTGAGGACTTCCGCTTTCATTTAGTGGTAGCAGATTCTGCAAACAGAGAACAAACGGCTTTGGAAAGCAGAAGCCAAGTGGAATTGACATGAAATCCGGTAGTTTTACAGCTGTTACCGGGACCTTCCTGGGTAGCAGTGAAAGCGTGTCAGCTTCATGCTACTCAGGAATACTAATAGCAGGGACAGGCACATAAGTTATTTATGGGGCAGGGAAAAGTATGAGGGAGAGAGAAGAAGAGACTTCTTTTCCCCTTCCCTCCTTGCAGCAGACAGGTGGCCCTGAGCGGAGCATTACCAGAATTCTCCTCTCTCAGCAGGGTTTGACTGACAGCTGGCCATCACCAAGGCCTTCACTCTAGTGGAATTATTCACTTTCCATCTTGTAAATAACCCTGTCCTGACAAAACCTCAAGATAGCACTGCACAGCCGTAGACTCCTGAAAAAAATCCACCTCTACAGTAGAGATTGTGACTGGGCCCCCCCAAGCTTTACAAAATGGGCTTACGAATATACATAACTCAAAGTGCTTTGAGCAAATTATTTCATGTAACCCATCGATCTTCGCGGCATGAGCCGCTGGTCCTGTTTATCTTATTTTGATGTAGGTATCATTTGTGTGTGTGTGAAGTTAGACCTATGGAGTGGGGAATACTTCGTGGGTTTCAAGTGTGTGCGTGAGAGGTGTCGAATTAGGCCAAGCGGTTTTGTGTCTTTTGATTTGTAACCTACTTTGCCCTGCCTGTGCTCACCTATTACACTCAAATCCTGCCGCTCCTATTTAATAAAACCACTTTTATTTTCTATCAAGCCCAGTGTAAATAATTGTTACCTGGAGGAGCAACCAGCGTGTACATTCTCTCTTTCATTGCTACCCAGGTAATTCACTGGGGGCTTTGATCCCATTTGAGGAGTGGGATCCCAGGAAGCTGGGCCCAATATTGCACTCTCCTTGAACCTGAAGAGGTTCAGTGTCTGTGCTGCTTCTCAGTGGGGCAGGGATCTCAGCTCGGGCCTTGGCTGGGGGAGACCAGGGAGCTGGCCCAGCAGGACCGGGTGGTGAGGAGAGCAGGAAGGCGAGCGGCAGTGGCCGAGTCAGCACCCCGGGAGGTTTTCTGTGACCTCACCTTGTCAGAGTTTTTTTTTTTTTTTTTTTTTTTAAATAAACAAAGCAAGTTTTAAGTCCACCCCCAAACATACACATTTCTCCATTAATCAGATTCACATCCTCACTTAGCACAGAAAAAAAAAATCCACTGAGAAGCTGCTGGTAGCGTCTCAGCCAAAACTGGGGGAAGAGGAAGAAATATTGTCTGAATCGCTATAGCAATTTTTACCCATTATTCTACTTCCATAGGGTAGCCCAGCCAGCCTCACTCACACAGCAAGTCACTCTGGGTAACTCGATCATGTGGAACAGCGACCTTCGCTCACTTTAGTACTTACCGCTTTACTGCAAAAGGCTCTGCTGGAACGAAGTGTCTCGGCCAAGCCGCTAACACGCACACAGGCTGCCAGCTCTTCCTACCTGGAGCAGTTAGCAGCGCCAAGACCCTTTGCGGAATAAAAACTTACATCAAACTTCTGCCGAACTGAAGAAAACTTCTTCTTTCCTTTGGGCTTTCCAGGTTTAGTCGCAGAGCCCCCTGTCCATGGCAGAGGCCCAGGGCCCTCTGAAAATAGGAGAGAAGGGGAAGTGTGTGTGGGGCGGGGGGAGGTCACTCCAATTTGGAGTCAATATAATTAAGTTCATGCAACTCAAAAATCAGACGAAACCACACAGTTCTGACACCTCTGAAGAGCACGTCCACCCTTTCCAACTGGAATGCACGTACCCTTTCTACTATACACTCTCACCTACTACCACCATGTAGCTGAGCAATATTCTATTACTTCAGAGGGAAGTTATCTGAACTATACTGTGCTTTTTTCGCAGACAGCTACACCAGTTGAAGAGGGAGTGGAAGCCAGACCCAAGGTGTCAAGTGGGCTGAAGAAAGAAGAGCAGACATACTGACAGCCTTGGGGATTGGAAGCAGGCACCTTCTTTGGAAAACCCCCTCTCTGAACAGACAACACCCGAGAGAAGCAGCACAAAGGGACCAATGGACACAGACCCAGATTTTGAATCTGGGATATATTTGCATAAAAGAAGGAAGCTGCTATAAAAGTGAGGTGTCTTGCAGAGGGCCCCGGGTTTCGTCTTGTCACCATCGGAGCATTGATCCGGATCGGCAGAAGCCCGGCTCCACCCCTCCCCCATCTAACTCACCTGGCCAGTGAAGTTAAGGGGAGCAACTTGTTGGTAACAAGAGCAAGACGGAGTGTGCTTGTGTGCGTGTGTGCGCGTGTGTGTGTGTGCGTGTGTGCGCGTGTGTGTGTGTGCGTGTGTGCGCGTGTGTGTGTGCTTGTGTGTGTGTGCACGCATGAGTGACATATATCATATGCATATGATAAGTATTGATTACTCTACGTGAGATCAATAAATGTGGCGTGTTGCCTTATCCCTCTGAAAACGATCCCGAGTACTTCTTTTAAGTACAAATTGTACCGTCTGTATGTTGTATCGACTAAACGATGAGTTGATAGGGAAGGTGCTCCTGCTGCGGCTCTGCAGTTTAAATGTAAGAGCTGGGCTGCCTGCCCGCCCCTTACTATATTTCAACTGCAGAGCAGTGGTGGGGGTAGGTCCCGGACCCCGTATGAACCGGGACTGGGTCGGGCTTGCTTAGTCCTGGCTCGCACTGGGTCCAGTAGCCCATGTCCACAGCAGTGGCGCAATAGAGGCAGCAGCGGCAAGGGGGGGGCCAGGTGGCACTGCGGAGACGATACTGGGGGGGAACAGTGGGAACCAATCCATTGTGGAGCTAGCCAGTTTCTAGCCTTGTGAGCAAAGGCAACAAGTGGAGAAAGAGGAAAGCGCTGCTTCTCTCCAGGCTTGTGAGATTTCCCAGCGCACATTCTACATCAGCAAGAGTAGAAAGGGAAAGACAGGTATTATGAGAGATGAGCCTTCAAGGATGCGTTTCAGAAAAGAACCCACCCGTACTAAATGCTTATTTCTTTGCTTTTCAGTATTTTAGTCTCTTGGCCAGAAGACAGACACAGGGTTAGGAGAATCTCTGAGCATCATCTTCTGTTTTCCATTGTTGCTTTATTCCTTTCTCCACCCCCCCCCCCCCTCTCTTTCTTTGGAGACAAATGGAACATGGTCAGACTGGCCCTTGAATCAAAACAGATTACCAACTCGGATATAATTCATAGTGTGAGGTGTAGACGAATACAGGTCCAAGGCTTTGTCAGCCCAAGAGCACTGAAAAAGAACTTGGTCTCTATAAAAGGTGGGATTAGTGAAACACTTCAGGAGGCAGCCCCTCAGAATAGGAAAGCAAAAAGGCAGCTAACTTTTCTGAAGTCTCCCTGGGAACAAAAACACTGAAACAAGCAATTTCCACAAGCTTAGTACTCTCAGGTGTCTAACACAAACCTCCCCTGAAATCACCAACATGAAACCCAACGTGAGCGGCTCTAGTGTGATTTTTATTGAAAAGAGACTTTGTGTGATGCCTTGTCTGACGAGGGCTTCACAGAACCCATTGCTGTAAGATCCAAGTGCTCCCGACTTTTTATGGATTTATCCTCACTTCACTCCTGGGAAGTGACATTATAATTGTTCTCAGCAGGAGGTGCTGAGTGCTCCAAGCCCTTACTGAAAATCTGGCCAGACATTTAGGTGTCTGACCAGGAGCCAAGCTCCCCGACCGCCAGAGCTGTGCCGCTCCTGGGAATGGAACCAGAACAGCCCAATCCCAGGCACTGCCGTGACCCGTTGGAAAGGATGGTCAGTCTGCCGTACACGCTGTCCAGATTTATTCAGAGGTTTGGTTACAAAACAAATCACATGCAGTGTATTTGCTGCAGCCAACCCAATGCAAAAAAAAAAAAAAAAATCAAGAGAGAAGCAGCAAAGGTTACATGGACAGATTTTGGTACCTGATTAGCCAGGTTACAGTGTACTACACAGTCAGCATAAATGATACAGCTGGCTCCGCACAAGACTCTAACATACTAGTCCCTGAACCTCATAGCAGTCTCAAATTCATGCTCTAATTCGCAGTTTGAAACACTCTCTCTTAAGAGGCCTTCTGGCTAATTTTCTGGCCCAGCCTTCCAAGATACATTCTGATATCAGCAACACTGAAACTCGCAAGACACCACAAACAGGTGCAGCACCACACATAATGTGATAGCAGCTGCAAGGGCTTACCAGAAGAATGTGCAAGTCACTGGCGACATTTTAATTAAAAACTTCACAACCAACTGCTTCCCACCCTCCCCTCTATTCTGAAGGCAAGACAGGAGGAAAAAAAATGTCTCTAAGTGCTGCCTCCCTCCCTGGCTCAGTTCCCATTGGTCTGACACAAGGCCCGGTTTCTTTTAGAGTCTGCCGCCATTCTCACAGATCGCTGGAGAACATGGAGCAAAACCTCAGCCCTACAGAGCACTGTGCCTTGTCGAACTCACAGCCAAAGCAACAGGAGACAAGAAATCAAACCTGGGTCCCCTTCTTGGAATTGCAGGGCACTAGTCTGTAGTTAAGCGTGTGAAATGCTCGTTTTGTAACGAAGATGATCATATTTATTCCACAGTCGTAACTAAGAGCGGCAATCAGGGTTCTCAGTGTCATACGGCACGCAAGCCATAGCAAGGGAGAGCATGCAATTTGAGAGCACATAAGTCACAGCATATAGCTTAAAAACAAAGCCCACCACAAACGCGTCCCAAAGGTATGCCATATGATCTTTTGTTCACTTACCTGGTGCAGAAACCAAGATTTGGCACCGGGTGAGAATGGCCAGGAGGAAATCATTGTGAGAATGGACTGTGAAAAGAAAGACCATTGACTCACAGAGATACCAGGAGAGAAAATGGTATTTGAAGACTGAGACTCACATTAGCAAAATGGCAGACACAATCCAAAAGCAGCTACTTAAAGCTACCCCATCAAGTGATTGTGTTTACACTTCCCACAACCATGTTTTCCCATTTGTTCCCCTGGTTGAGGACACCCCCAGTTAATTTATTAGACAAACTTTTTTGCCTCTATATGAAATTAGGAGCCATAAAGGGAAGATTCTCATCTCAACAGTAGCTATGTGGCCCAAGAGGCAGTAAGTACAGTACGTTCCAGAGGAGCAGACAGAGTTGTGGAGTCACACTTCACGTGGCTGCATTGTTCTGTAGCAAACAGCGACTAACCCAGAATTTGGTATTCTGGGGAAATCTGAGATGCAGAGAAAAAGGAGCTCTCCCAGGGGACTGTCTCTTACCATTGTCTTGGGTGAGGAGTCTGCGAGCTTCCAGATCAAACTCTTCTTTACTGATCTTTTGCTTGAACCAAAGTTTCAAGTTTGCCCAGTATCTGTGCATAGGAGAGAAAACATTATGCCCCGTAAAGAACACTGTTTTGCCTACTAAAGCTATTTCTTGCTTCCCATTTCTTAAATGGACAGTCATGTAGTTCAAGTCCAACATGTAGCTTTTTTTTATATATTTCAGAAAAATCTAATATGAAGCAGTGTTTTAATATAATGTCCGTTCCTCCCTAGTTCCCACCCAGCCGTAAATGCCAAAAAACAGTTAACTTCCAATAGCAGCTAGTGCCAGATGTTTCAAAGGGAACAAAGCAGAAAAATTTTCAAGTAAATCATCCCCCATCTTCCAGCCCTGACTGTTGGCAGTCAGAAGTTTATGGACACCCAGATGACCTTGGCTAATAGCCACGGATAAATGGATCCTCCAGGAACTTCTGTGGTTTCTTATGAACCCTGTTAAAATGTTGGCCTTCACAACATTCCCTGGCAACGAGCCTCACCAGCTGTCTATGCACTGTGTGAAGTCCTGCTCCCTGATGGCTGTTTTCAACCTAGTGCCTATTAATTGCACTGGGTGATCTGTACTGCTTGCGTTCCAGAAAGCAGTAACTGAACTCCCCAGTCGATTTCTCCATCACTCATGATTTGCGAGACCTCTGCACATCTTGAGAAGGACCCTGCGGGCCGGGATTTGCCACCCGCCCCGGGGGGGGGGGGGGGCGCGAGGCCGGTGTCACGGTGCGCACGTGCGAGCCCGGGGGGAGCCCGTTACCCACCCCCCGAGCATGACGGGTCCGCCGCCGCTCGGCTCCCGCGCGCTGCCCCCGGGCCCGGGCCGAGGCGGGAGACGAGCCGGGGGGGCAGAGGGGGGACAGGCCCGCGGGCCGGGGGGCGCAGGCCCGGGTTTCAGGGGAGGCAGGCCCGCGGGCCGGGGGGCGCAGGGGGGCGCAGGCCCGCGGGCCGGGGTTTCAGGGGAGGCAGGCCCGCGGGCCGGGGGGCGCGGGGGGGGCAGGCCCGCGGGCCGGGGGGGGCCGGGCCACACTCACTGCTTCACGTTCTCGCCCAGCGCCTCGCTCAGGTTCTTCTTGGCCGCCTCCAGCTCGCTCACGTAGGTCGCCATGGCTCCCTCCGCGCCGCTCTGCGTCAACGGGTGCGCGTGCGTGCCGCGTCACTTCCGCCGCCTGCGTAGTCCTGGGTTTCGCAGCGCCCGGCCGCGCCGCTTCTTCCGGTCACGTGGTGTCCCGCCGTCGCTGGGCTGGGGGTGGGGATCACGCGTTGCCCTGCTCGTTGAACGGACCCGTCTGCCCCGCCCCCGTCTCCCGATTGGCCAGGCCGAGCCCCGCCCCCGGCCTGGCCCCGCCCCGAGGCGCTGTGTGAGGCGCAGCCCGCGCGCTCCCCAGACGCCGCCATGCCCGGGCTGCTGCTGGGAGACCTGGCCCCCGACTTCGAGGCGGACACCACGCACGGGCGCGTGCGCTTCCACGAGTTCCTGGGCGGCTCGTGAGTGCGGGGGGGGCGGGTCGGTCTGTGCGGGGGGGGTCTGGTCTCTCACAGCGCCCACGGGGTTACCGGGCGGGGGGGGGGGGTCTGGTCTCAGCGCCCACAGGGTTACCGGGCGGGGGGGGGTCGGTCTGTGCGGGGGGGGGTCTGGTCTCAGCGCCCACAGGGTTACCGGGCGGGGGGGGGTCGGTCTGTGCGGGGGGGGGGGTCTGGTCTCTCACAGCGCCCACAGGGTTACCGGGCCGGGGGGGGGGTCGGTCTGTGCGGGGGGGGGTCTGGTCTCAGCGCCCACAGGGTTACCGGGCCGGGGGGGGGTCGGTCTGTGCGGGGGGGGTCTGGTCTCTCACAGCGCCCACAGGGTTACCGGGCCGGGGGGGGGGGTCGGTCTGTGCGGGGGGGGGGGGGTCTGGTCTCTCACAGCGCCCACAGGGTTACCGGGCGGGGGGGTCGGTCTGTGCGGGGGGGGTCTGGTCTCTCACAGCGCCCACAGGGTTACCGGGCGGGGGGGGGTTGGTCTGTGCGGGGGGGGGGGGGTCTGGTCTCTCACAGCGCCCACAGGGTTACCGGGCCGGGTTGGGCTGCGGGACTGGGAGGGGAGGGACGCGCTGGTGGGGTGCCCCCTGCGTGGGGGGCAGGGCCGTGGCTGACTGCGGGGTAGCTGGGGCCCAACTTTGCCCCAGCGCGGACACACCGCTTTCTACCTGCCTCCGGGAAGACGGGGAGCCCCACCTGCGGCCCCGCTACCGAGGGGAGGTGGGCGGGTGGGGAGGGCTCTGGGTACCGGACGCTTAACCATGGAAGAACCATATTACTGATTCAACACCCCCCAGCCGTGCCTGTTCTCTGCCTCTTCCTCCCTGCCCCGGCCTTGTCTGCACCCAAAGGGCCACGCCTGCAGGTGGGCTATGGAAGCCCGGTCCTCACTCAGGCTATTGCCACTGGGACCCTCAGCACCAGCCCAAAGCCCACACAGCCCGCGCCCAGTTCTGCTCTTGTGGAGACCAGCCTTGCTCTGAGTCAGAGGTCTCCTTCCCACTAGCACCCGGGGCCTGGCAGGTCACTCTTTCTGCACAGCCTGTTCCTTGTGTTTGTGGGGTAGGTAAATTTGTCACATCGCATATGAGTCCGGTTCTTCTCAGTCACTGTTACACTGACCATGCTGGGGCGGGGAGGAGGTTTCCGTGCTTGACTTGGACTTTCTCCAAAGCTCAACTGGCCAGAGGGCTGATGCCTCAGGCTTGCGAGAAGTTTACAAGCGTCTCCTGATGAGCAACCCTTCCAAAACACAGTCTACCGAGAGCTCGGGGTGGGCAGGGAAGCGTGGAGGTGTCTCTGGGGGTTGTGCTCAGCCCAGCTAATTTGCACCACTGCAGCCCATGCTGGCAGCTGCACTGCAATTTCAGTTTGCAGTGCAAGGATGTATGTGTGTCAGGAATCACAGCTCTAGCTTGTAATGTAGACACAGGCCTAGTGACCTAGTTTTATTAGTATCCGAGGGGTAGCTGTGTTAGTCTGAATCTGCAAAAGCAACAAGGAGTCCTGTGGCACTTTAGAGACTAACAGATGAATTGTAGCACAAGCTTTCATGGGCAAAGACCCACTTCGTCAGATGCATCTGAGGAAGTGGGTCTTTGCCCACGAAAGCTTATGCTCCAATTCATCTGTTAGTCTATAAGGTGCCACAGGACTCCTCGTCGCTAATTTTATTAGGGATGAGAAGGGTTAACTGGTGGGCTGGAGCAACTGCCCGTTGCGGGAGGGGTCTGCATTAACCCTGCCGTGCCCACCCCCATTTAATTGGTTAAGCAGGATTTACACCCCTAAATTCTACTACACACAAAAACATTTGGAATTGTCATTACTCAAAGGAAGGAGTCGTCTCCCTTACCTGTTCATGTTGAAAGTCACACAGGAGTGAGTTATCGATTGTTTCCTCTTAGGCAAAGAGGTTATCTGTGGTGAAAACAAGACCCAAATAAGAACTTTCCCAAGTATGTGTAAGAACACAAGGAAAGGCATCACGTTTACCCCCCAAAAAGGAGGCACAGTGGCTTGGGAATAAATAGGTGTTGAACTGGCAAGAAATGGTGTTCTGCCCACAAGCCCCGCGGTAGGCACCAGGAGTGAAATGCCCCTATCCAATAGGATTGTGCTCCTTTTTCACACTGCTCCATCTGTGGAGAAATACTTAACAATGCCGGTCTCTTGTAAATGTTGGCCTTCACCCTTAAACGCATGCATGTCTTCCTCGCTGATTTCAGGCACTTGTCTTTGAAGAGAAGTTGCATCACTATTTCAGGGGCGCTCAAACTTTGTGATACTGCAACCCCCTCCCCCCCAAGTTGCTCGCAACCCCCTGGGGGTTGGGACCCACGGTTTGAGAAACGTGGCTCTAATTAAACTAGTGCAACCCCCTCCTTCTTCCCCTCCTCCCCCCAAATAAGAACACTTAAATAGACTTTGGCTTGGATAATTCAGCATATTGCAACTTTGGGGTCTAGCGAAGTTCTGGAGCACAGGTTACTCTATCAGCTCACATTACATTCATAGTCATTTTAATCCTGGGGACAAGCAAAGCTTTTGTTCGGACAGACGCCAGAAAAATGTGCCCCCCCCCCCCCGCAAACTGTGACACGCTGCACCAGTTTAAAACATTCTGAATAAGCTACCCTCTGACGTAACAGACTGAAGGCAGCCGTTCCCAAAGAAGAGGGAGTGTTTGGCCCTCCAGCCAGACTCTGCCCCTTGAGACCCCAAAAGAGCAGCCGGTTCCTCCTTTCACAACTACACTGTTAACGACTTACATGCTTCCGCACGTCCCTAGAGCCCACATTGCCGGAACACCCAGCACCCGCCCTGAACTCGTATCTGAGGATAGCACTTTCTAGCCTCAGCCAGCCAGTGTGGGGTGTGTCATTTCTGGCCCTGTGTAAGCAGGCTCTAAGGTTTCATGTTGAATTGCAGGGTTTTGTTATACGATATGAGATTAGACTGTGGCTCTTGATAACAAAGCTGCCCTTTTATACGCCCTTTCGCCAAGGGGAAGTAGAAAGACTGTTCACTTTCAGACTCTGCAGGGAGGCGCCTTAGCCCCCAAAGTAACGTGACTGGGACTCTGCCGTGGCAGTGGGTTCCAGTGCCCTTTGTCCAGTGTCTGTTCATCTGCCAGGCTAGTAACTGTCATGTGAAATGCGTTTTACAGGAGAGGGGATGACACAGCAGATGTGGGAAGGTGGCAGTTTGCCCAGATCAGCTGGTGGTATCAACATAAGGAGCTCCGGGGCTGGAGGCAGTGCGTGTGCCTGGTGTCAGGTGGTCTGGGCTACGAGAGGGGAGCACGTGGGAGATCTAGAAGTGGGGATAGTAAAATCCTGAAATCTTCCCTCTGGGGCAGGGAGCCATCATGAGCCTTGGTCTGAGCTGAGAACCCCGTGATCACGGCCGGCACTGGCCGAGTGCTGTGCTCTGGTAGCGTCCGATGGCAGCACGAGCCCCAGCCCCGCAGAAGGGGATGGGTTAGGCATGGTCTGGGCTCACGGATCCACGGGAGAGCAGCCTGTCGCCGGAGTGCCCGAGGCATGCTGCTCAAGAGCCAGCCTGGCTCTGCGCGGCTCCGGCAGCAAAGGGGGGGCCTGGGGGCAGTCACGGGAATTGCTTCTAATTGCGTGTTGCTCCCCTGCTGCCTTTTGAAAATGGACACGTCTAAAGGAGCCGAAGTTGGCAGACTTTCTGCCTTCTCTCTGCTCGGCCGTGGTGCTTGTACGCTGCACAGGCTTTGCACGTTAGCTGTGAACTTTGCACCAGAGAATGGAAGTTGCCAGCCCGTCAAGGCCAGAGGCAAGCAAGCTGGTTACACAGTAATAGGTCCATGCCAGCTAAACTGGCGCTTGTATTGTGCCTGGGTAAACTCTGCTCCTCGGCTCCCGTACGGAGGAGGCTGCAACGGCTAGTGCGTGTTAATGTCTGCTATGGGAAAAGGAGAAAAAGCCACAGGGCAAGTATTTTGGGTGAAGGTTCTTTTGGGAAATATTTGGGGTGAGGATTATTCACAGGCTCATGCCTTGAGCTTCTAGCTGTGAATGAGATCCCAGGTCCCAAGGGAAGAAATGCCCCTTCGGGCGCTGAGTCATGCTGAGACGCCTCTTCTCTGGGAGATGTTGTAATGCCCATTCCTCAGGTGAGCTCTGGCGCCACTTTTCAAACGGTCCTTCCCCAGCTGGCGCCCTGTACTGGGACACAGACCTGCTTGGTGACCATGGACAAGTCCTAGCCCCGCTGGGTGCCTCAGTTTCCCCATCTAAGAGGTTCAGAGATGCCAGCCTCACTTGTGAAGCATTTCAGTAGCTACTGAGGACAAGCCCTGAGTAAAAAGGGGGGGAGAGGAGGGCTCCAACCTTTTTATGCCCTACATCATTTTCTAAGGGAAACCCAAGATCCCTCCCCCCCCCTCCCCGCCAGGTCCTGCCCAGCTCACTCCATCCCCACTCTCCCTTTCACTGCCTGGAGCAGGGGTTGGGATGTGGGAAGGGGCTCTGGGCTGAGCCTTGGGCAGGGGTTGGGGTACAAGAGGGGATTTGGCTTGTTGGCTCTGGGAGGGGGCCAGGGCTAGGGGTGCAGGAAGGAGTTTGGGATATGAGGGGGATGTGGGGCACTGGCTCAGGGTGGGGGCTGGGATCTGACCTCCCACCCGGTTGGTGGCGCAGTGGGTCTGAGGCAGGCTCCCTGTTCAGCAAGTCTCGCTTCATCCAGGCCCCCTGCGATGACGGAGCCCCAAGGCGGCGACTCTAACAACAGTTCCTTGCTCCTTTGTTCCTGGGGCTAGTGAGTGTTACATACTGCGGGCAGCTGGGCGTTTCTTGGTGTATCTAGCAGATTCCTGGTCAGAACCTGGGCTCACCCTGTGTCTCTCCTGTTGTGGTCGCTTTCAGATGGGGCATCCTCTTCTCCCACCCGCGGGACTTCACGCCCGTGTGCACGACGGAGCTGGGCCGGGCCGCAAAGCTGGCCCCTGAGTTCAGCAAGCGCAATGTGAAGATGATCGCCCTCTCTATCGATACTGTCAGCGAGCATCTCGCCTGGTGTAAGGTAGGTTGGGTGAGGAGGTGGCAGCAGGGAACTGTGTGATTCAAATACCACCCTGTGGAGGAGCAAAGCCGGCAGCATGTGTTTCTATGGGTGGTGCACATCTGCATGTGCTTTGGTGCGCACAACAAAATTCATTCCACACAGGTGGACCAAATAGGAAGCCCATTGGTTAGGTGTAGGGTACACCGCACTGACAGGTGCTCTCAGAGCGGGGGGGGGGGGGGGGAACACCCTGTGCATGTACAGCCCGGGCGGGGACCCTTTTGGATTTGGGCCACAAAAAGCCCTCACTGAGGCGGCCTCCAACTGAGAAGCAGAAAGGCCCTCCCCAGGTTCCCCTGCACACCAGTGCCTAGAGGGGCTTGGGCTCATAGATTGTGAGGAAGAGCCCCAGGCCATGCTTTACTGTGCCTCCCGGGGAAAGGGAGCGGCAGGGCCTGGAACAGATTCCTCCCCGTGGGTCGGCTCTGGCCTGCCTGACTGGCCCGGGAGGCACTGGGAGCTCCTCCCCCCCACACACACAGTGGGGAGCAATGCTGGTGCTCGAGCCCCGTGGGGGAAGCTGCGGGGTGGGATGTAGGCCTGGAGCACCAGTGTGAGCGCCTCAGTGCTGAGGAAAGGGGGAGCCTGAGCCCCAGTGGGCAGGAAAGCCCCCAGCAGAGTGTGACTGGGTGCAAGGGCAAGCCTCTGTGCAGCCAGGCAGTGCTCTCCCCGCCCCGGAAACCCCTCGTGCCAGAGCTCTGCGGGCGCCTGACTGCGCCAGGGCGGGATTGGCACATGCACGCTCCAGTGAGGCTCTTACGGGCGCCCAGCCAGTGTGGGGGCGGCTGGGAGAGGGCGCCTGTGCCAGCGCCCGTAGGAGTGAGCAGTTCTTGCACGGTTAGCCCTTGTTCCTCCGCCTCGGCCCTCGTGCCGCTCCCAAAGGGTAGCTACCGCACCGGGCTTAGGCGAAACCTTGGGTCGCGGAGGATCCTCCATCCAGAAATCTAAGGTAGCCGGAGCCGAGCGTCTCCGTCGCCTCTGTCCTGGCTACGTACGTTGAAAGCCGGGGATGCTGCTGGTGCAGTTGGTCCTGAATGTTTTCCCCTGGCAGCCGAGACTCCAGCGAGCCTGGCTCACGCCCGCGCTTTCTCTCCCTTCCTCCAGGACATCAACGCCTACAACGGTGACCCACCCACGGAGACGCTCCCCTTCCCCATCATTGCCGATGCCAAGCGGGAGCTCGCGGTGCAGCTGGGCATGTTGGACCCCGACGAGCGGGACAAGGAGGGCATGCCCCTGACGGCGCGGGTGGTGAGGACAGGCTGCGGGGGGTTGTGGCAGAGCCGGGGTGCCGTGTGTGCATTAGCTCGCTACCCCAGTGCAGCAGCCAGGTGGGGGAATGCCGCTCCGTGAGTCCCGTCCTCTGGGCCTGAGTAGGGGCCCCCTGCAGCTGGGATGCTGGCTGAGGAGCAGAAGCCTGGGGTTGTGGGGTGGCCCTGTCGTACTGAGCGTGATGGAGTGGGCAGCGTGCCCTGGCCGGGGTCTCCCACGGGCAAGGGGCAGAATTAAACGGGTGGAGGGGGAAGGGCCCTGATGCATGTTAAACGCTGTTTTGGGACGGTCTCCTCCCGCCAGCACTCGTGTAAAGACAGGAATTTCCCTTTCCCGGGAGAGACCTGCCGAGGCAGTAGTGCACCACCCGGTAAAATAACCCACACTCCTCAATACTAGCTGTGGCATGAGAGCCGATGGCCCCTCCCCCTGCGTGTGCGTGTGGGTGCGGCTTCCCTCTACACGAGAGGCGTCCGTTCGCTGTAATTGGCGTGGTGCTGGCCATGTAAATAGCACTGCTCCGGGCCCCAGGCCTGCCTCCTGGCAGGGGGGAGTGTGGGATCGTGGTGCAGGGATTGCTTGGCAGGAAGCAGGGTCCTAGCTGGATGAGGGCGTCTCGGTCCTGGAACCCCGTCTGGCACCGTTACGGGTCAGTTCTGGTTCCGTGTCTGTCAGATTCCCAGAGTGGCTCTTCCGTCTGCTCTCCAGGTGTTTGTGTTTGGCCCAGATAAGAAGCTGAAACTCTCCATCCTCTACCCAGCGACCACTGGCCGGAACTTCGACGAGATCCTGAGAGTGGTGGATTCCCTGCAGCTGACCGCGAAGAACAAGGTCGCCACCCCGGTGGACTGGAAGGTAAAGCTCTCTGGCGCCCTGAGAGCCCCAGGGCCTGGCCCTAGGGTTCAGTGAAGCTGGGCAGCAGACTCCCTGAGCCCGGCACATGCAGGCCGGGAGAATTCCTGGTTAACCGGTCAGCACCACCCACCCGATTACGGTTTACCAAGCCGGTTAAACAGTGCTTAGCCGGTCCAGTGGGATTTTCCATCTGAGGAGGGAGGAGGCCCGTGTTGTCTTGTGGCGGGCGCTGACTGCTCTGGTGCTCCTATGTGACCCGCGTCAGAGCCATGGTACGGCTGCCAGAGCTTTTCCTGGGGAAACCGAGGCGCACTCTGGCCTGCAGAACGTGGGGAAGGGGCCGTCTCTCCCATAAGGCATCCGGCACTCGGCTGCCGTGTCCGTGAGATCTTCTGGCGGTTGGCGTCCCTCGGGCTTGCTCCGGTCCCCGAGCGGGCTGGCGTGTCCCCAACCCTGGCCGTGGGAGGCGTGAGCGCAGCGTGAAGGGAGTGCTGCTTCTAGCTTGACTAGGGGAGGCTGAGGCCTTAGCGTGCCGATCCTGCTTCGGGCACCCTGCTACCCTGAAACCCCAGGGCAAACGTTTTCTCTTCTCTGCCCTGGGCCTGAGGCTGGGGGGCGGGATTTCAAGAGAGAATTCAGACACTGGGGTTTTTATTGAACTTCTCCCCTCCGCGGGAGATGAAGGGGGCGTCTCCATATGCCCCGGGGGCGTGCCCCTCCCTTTCTCTGAACTCTCCCCCTCTTCCCAGCGTGGCGACAGAGTCATGGTTGTGCCCAGCATGCCGGATGACGAGGCCAAAAAGATGTTTCCTGACGGCGTCTTCACCAAGGAGCTCCCGTCGGGCAAGAAGTACCTCCGCTACACCCCACAGCCGTAGGGCTGGCGCCAGGCTGCGGACCGCGCGGCTTGCGCAGAGCCCGGCGGCGGGGGGGCTGCCTAGGGAGTGAGGGTGGCTCGTTGATTGGCGTCCCAACCAATGCTGGTTCTGCTTAAGCCGTGTGATCCGCAGCCTTGTATTGTCCGCTTGAAACCAGGCGGACGGCAGCAGCGCGGTGTGAAATTCCCAGTCAGTCACTTGCCCCTCTTAGCTAGCAACCGGAAATGTCTCCCTGGTGGGAATCGCGAGCGTGCGGCAGAGGGGACGGGTTTGCGGTGGTGCTGGCGGCGTGTCCCCCGGGTCTCTCCTCTCTCGCGTTGGGGCGGGGGGAGCGCTTTGTGCCTCGGAAGGAAGCTCCGGTCCTGCAAGGAGATCGCCTGCGAATGGTTCCTCGGGAGGGATGGCCGGACTGAGAACTGGCGAGTGAGCAGCCCGATCGGAGGGGGGAGCCCGGGCCTGGTCCGAGCTGCCTGCCCTATCTCTGCCTTTTGCACCTTTCATCACTGCCATGTTAAACCCACCAGTGCCACGGCGCTACCAGAGCATTGCAGAGCAGATGGAGGTGTGGGGCTTCCTTGCAAACTGTTTCTCCTGGGGGTTGTGCTTAGATCCTTGTCTGACATGCTTTTTGGAGGGAGTAAAGCAGCAATTACCGGAGGGGTGTGTGGTGCGTTGTATCCCCTGCGTGGGCCAGCGTGCGCCGTTAGCCCTGCACACGTGCAAGGGAGACGCGCCGGCCCCCCCGCACGGCCGCATTTGCTTCCTTCGCTGTCTCCCCCAGTGGCCTCATCCTCTCAATCACCTCTCTTAGCTTTGCCCCGTTTCCCTTTGTACCTGTCTGGGCACGGCCGGCCCTGTGCAGTATGTGGGCCCAGGAGCCACTGGTGTTTGGGAGACCCTGAAACCAGGTTCAAAGGAGGGGGGGTGGCTCAGCCTGCCTAGCTCCAGGGCAAACACCAGCCACAAGTGCCAAAGGCCGGAGCCGCCTGGCTGTGCACACAAGAGAAAAGGAGCCAAAGTCAAGCCCTCGGGGGAGCGTTTGTGAAACAACGGCAGCTTGTGCTCCTCAAATTCCAGTTCTGAGAGAGAACCCGGTTAGTTTTCTTCCAGCAGCCATCCCTGGTGGGGCAGGGACAGGGGCCTACTCTGGCCCCTCTCATGGCCCTGTGCTGGTGCCAGGGGCCACAGGCACAAAGCGGAGAGGCAGGAAACGGGGCCAGGAGTCTCCCCTCGTGGCCGGGATGCTTGGGAGGCCCAGATCAGCGCAGCTGCCCCTGTTGCAGATGGAGGATGGCCGGGCAAAGACCGAGCAACGGGAATGGCAGCCTGCTGGTCTGCCCCCAATGCTGCTTCTAAAGGACTGGGGCGCTTCGTGCGCCAGCTCCTTCCCGCCCTACCGGTGGGGCCTAACGGCTCCTGCGGAGACTGGCTTGTTGGTGTCCAGTCCTCACTGTTCGGCCGAGCCCTGGCCTGGCGCGGGGCCTCCAACTGCTCTTCCTGCCTCGTGTTTTACAAGCTGCTCTGTGCAGCCGGCCTTCATAACGTTTCCGTGCACCCGGGTAATCGCCCCGTCCGCTCACACCGAGGGGAAGGGGGCCCAGCCGGGGCGCCACGCTGCTTCTCCAGCCACGGCCATGGGGGGCTGAGAGCTCCAGGAGCACTGGGCTCACTCAGAAGCAGGCGCCGGCCCCGGGTGGCCAGCGCTGAGCCAGACAAGCTGTGGAGCGCACGGCTTTTTCCTGATCGGAGCTGTCTGCCAGCTGGGGCAGGGGGCCGCAGCATGGGAACAGGGCTGCACCCTGTGCAGGCTGCACCTGAGCCAAACTGGCGCGGGTGCTGCACGGCCTCATAACATGCACCTGCTTGTTGGCTGCGTGGTGCACCACGGTGGTGCGTCTGCGGCAGGCAGAGCCGGTGCTGGCCTGGGCCTTAGGCCAGAGCTGCGAAACCTGCTTTTAACCAACGTCCCTTCCGCGGGGGGTGTCCCTGGACACTGCTCGGGGCGATGGCATGACCCGTGTTTCTCTGGCGGAGGGTGTTGATACTTAACTCTGACTCTTTAAAGGGCAAAATTCTAGGCAACGGGGCCGTGCAGCTGGGTGCCTGCTTTGTGCGCACAGTTCCAGCAATGCCAGGGGTCCTGCCTCCCCCCGCGCCGGGCCCCTGCGTTACACCGGTACTTGGACTCTCCCCGGCAAGCCAGCTGGGGGTACCAGACTGCCCGCTCCAGCCCAAGGTGGGCAGGGCTTGTGGGTAGCAGCCCCCAGGAAACTGACATGGCGGCTGAGATGGTCTCTATGCCACTCCCACCTGGCCTGTCGACTGCGGGACCCACCCAGCCACCACCTGCGCCCCTCTAGGGCAGAGGGGGACAAGTTTCCATGGGGGGGCACATCAAGATGTTGTAAGTGGCCAAAGACAGCAGCTTCCTATGGTGGTGGTGTGGGCGCCGAGGCCCAGGGAGGGGTGCCGGGTCTGGCAGGAGGCTGTGACCTGGGGCAGGGTGGGGGTGCCAAGACAGGCACTTACCTAGGTGGCTCCTGGCCAGCAGCCTGGCAGGATCCTCAGGCAGGCCCAAAGCAGCCAGCTGCTGGGGAGGGTCTCTCCAGGGTGGGTTGGGCATCCCATGGCCAACGAGCTGACCACAGGCCTCGCCCTCTGCCCCAAGGCCGGGTGTTTGGCCCTTGGACACCGGGTTGAGATGGGCCAGGTGCAGCTGTGGGGGGAAGGCTCTTGCTCGCATGGGAGCAGCCCACAGCACGTCTGGCTCCAGATCACAGGACAAGAACCCTGCCACGGCGGAGCTGCCTGGGGTAGTGAGGTTGGAGTCGTAGCGGGGGTAGAGAATCGGACCAAGCACAATGAGACCCAGATCGATTTATTAACTTGGCCACGGGGGAAACTGAGGCACAGAGTGGGGAGGGGGGAGGAAACTTGCCCAAGGACACCCAGCAGGCCAGAGGCAGAGCTGGAACTAGAATGCAAGAGTCCTGAGGGTCTCTGCTCTATCCACTAGGCCACACTGCCTCCCTTGCCCTTGCATTGGCTCAGCCCCCCCTCACCTTGACGATGCTGGCCAGGCGATTTCCAGGAAGCACCGTTCGGTGTATTTCTGCTGCCCTATCCGGCTCGGTGAACAGACTCAGGCCCAAACGCCCCCGCTGCACGGCCAGCAGCACCCAGGCGATGGCGCCAGCGCAGCACGGCTGCTCCTTAGGCTGGGGGGGGGGGGGGGGCGCGTTGTTTTTTAAAGGCTATGGATTCCCATTGTTCCCTGCCTAGCTCCAAGGCAGTACAGAGCCCCGCCTTGCCCTCCTGCCTCCGGCTGACATTTGCCGCCTTTGGCTGGTTTTTAAGGGAGTTTGTGTTAATTCCTCGGTGTGTGTCACTCTTGGGCCCGTGTTAATCCAGCCTGGAACCCCCTGTCTGTGTCCACCTGCAGCGGGGCTCGGAGCCGGCTTGGGCGGGCCAGCGAGTCCTCGCTACAGAGACGCGGCTGCCAGCCCCGGCCCTTGCGCCCGAGCGGAGTGTGTGGGGGGAAGGGGCACCCAGTCCGGACAGGTCTAGGATCCTGTCGGCTCAAGGCACGGCGGGCGGGTTTGTCTCTAAGCCACTGGCTTTCATTTAGGGCTTGGCTGAAAAGCACAAAAGTTTCCTGCTGGACCCATCCCCGGGGGGTGAACTGACCCCAGTACAGCCCGTTCTGCTGGCTGAGCCCTCCGGTCCGTTCCTCCCCATGGCAGGGCCACACCTGCATTCCCAGCCACCCGAGGCCTGGCAGCAGGGAAGAGGGCCTGGCCGGTTGTCGCGCTGGGCCTACCTTCCGGTCCGAATCCTTAGAGGCGCTTGGGAAGTTTAGCCTGGGCCTGGTAGGCGGCACGGCAAAGCACCCAAGCGACTTCCATCTCCCACCGTCCTGCTCAGGGCCTGGGTGCAGAGTTTCACAGTCTGCTCTGGCATTTACTGTTCCCCTTACCAGCGCCTGTTCTGAAACACGGGCACAGGTTACGGCAGCACTGAAGCGGAGTAACGAAAGGTACAGGTGAGCTGAAACACACACACACACACACACACACACACACACACACACACACACACACACACACACACACACACACACACACACACACACACACACACACACACACCCCCCCCCCCCCCCCCGCATTACAAACCCAGGCCATTCAGACGGAAGGTTCCACTTGAAACCCAAACATGGTGTCATCTTTACGGGACTGTCAGGCAGGGAGCAGTTCCAGAATTTGGAGATTTTGAAAAACGTACCCACCCTGAATGGGGCCATGAAGTCACAATCTCAATTTTCTGCACGCTGATTAGCCAGACCCAAATTTGGATGGGGGGGGGGGGCGTAGTAGCGTGAAACATTTTGTTTTGATCATTGAGATACTTTATATTTATTTTGACCTTTTGCGGGGGGGGGGGGGTAATTTATACTTTGTAGTTACTCAATCTCAAAAATCGTGATTGCCTTTTTTTTGTTTGAAAAGTGCTGAACTAGGACAATTCAACATTTCTAAGCTCCCCTCTCTGCCCCACAAAATGATCAAAGCGAGAGTGCCAATAAAAAACCGACCTGCTTCTGTGAACTGTTTTGGTTGCGACTAATCTGCATTTTTCTGAAGGAAAAAAAGTCATCTCAACCAACTGTACTGGACATGAAGTCAGGGTGTCTGGCGGGCTAGCCCCGTCCCCCTTACCGCGCACGGGCGGGCTGACCTCGCGCCGAGAGCGGGGAGCCAGGCAATCGCCACACGCGCAGCAAGACGGCAGCCCACCTGGGGGGAGCGTCCATGCAGCGGAGAGTGGGGCGGACGCCGAGGCAAGGGCAGGGGTGGCCACATCCCGAAGGGGGCAGAGGGTGGCCACCGGGGACGCTGACACTGGGGCAGCAGCTGCCGGACCCGGAGGCACCCGACCAGCTGGAGGGAAGACGTTGGGCAGGCGCCAGAAGGCAACGCCGACCCTGGGACAGAGCCAGAGAGGAGCGAGCCCGCAGGAGCCCGAGCAGCAGCGGCCCGGAGAGGGAGGACCAGCCCGGAAACTAGCGGAGGCCACCGGGGCCCCGAGAGACCCAAGCACGTGGAAGACCTGCCTAGGCCCCCACCCCGACGGGGAACTGTGACCTGACGCCGACTAGGCCGACCACGCGTCAGACTTCGCAGACACGGTCTCTAGTGGAGGTAGGAAAGAGACCCAGGACGGGGTGCGCCGGCGGACGCAGCCGACCCTGAGAGGGGTGGTGAGGAGCCGACGACGCGATCCTCGCCATTCGGGTAAGGGCCAGGCGTCCTACCCTCAGGGGCCTGGGGACGGGGCGTGGGAGCGCAGGAGGGCCCAAGCACCCCTATGCCACGCTGGTGGGCTCAAAGCGCTGCACAGCCCCCAGTAGTTTGGAGACCAATTGCCCGCGGGAGAACTACAGGCTGGGCGGGAGATAGACTTTGGAATGAGACTTGGACTGCACAAGGGCCCCGGGGGAAAGAGGGGGGGTTCGGACCGTGTCGGGAACCCTACCCCGCCCTGAAGGCCTAGAGTAAACTGTCAGCATGCAGGGTGGGCCCCTCAGTGACACCCTGCATGCTAACCCGGGTCCACCCCTGCCCCACAATCCTTTGGGACTGAGGGAGGGGGGTGGTAACCCCCTGACAGTATCCAATAGCCTTAACTCTGCCCTCTAGTGACACCATGCACTAACCATGCACTTCTGATTGGGACAAAACCAACGAAATGTTCACAGACTATTAGATGAAATGGATTTTAAGAGACAAGGGCTTCATTCACCCCCCCCCCCCCCCCATGTTATCACCACCAGGCAGAGATCAAGGTTATTTTAGACTTGAACAATTATCTCAAAACTACAGCAAGGCAGTCATGGGCCCACGCACTGCTTAGAACTGCTCATGCCCAAAGCCAGGAAACGAGGCCCCTGCCCCAAGGGCCAGCCTGCTGCCTCCCCGCCTGTCACGTTACTGAATTGGAGGGAAGCAGCCAGGTCACTGCTGCACCCATAGGTGGGGGTGTTGGCCCCAAAAGTGGTATAGGAGGGGCCATGTGGGGTGTTGAATAGCAGCTCACTGTCTGCTAAACCTACGTACGCTGTTCATGTGTTTGTAGAATGTCTGTGTGCAATTATTAGCATGTACTTGTATGGATACTGAAGATTTCTCTGCATGTGGTTGAGCATTGGGCAGAGCCCGGCCTATGGACATGCTAATTAGCGAGGCCCTGTGGGACAATGACACTCAATGGGCCAAGGACACACCTAAAGCAGGAGGGTGACTTATACCTAAAAGCTACCAGCAGGGGACACAGGAATAAGCTGTGGACCAGGTGACCTGCTGCAGCCAAGAAGAGGCCAGGAAGGAGGGATAAATAGGCCATGTGGGGGACTCCATTTGGTTCTCAGCTCAGCACTTCATCCCAGAGGCAGCACTGCAGGGATCGAAGAGCCAGAAAGACCTGTGAACCCATCCTGATCATAGGATGTGCAACAAGGACTTTTAAACCAGCAGCTGCAACACCTCTGCTAGAGCCTGCATCGAGGACTGGGAGATTCGGTGCATGTAACGTACTATCCTTTAACAACCTCACTCTCAGGCTTTTCTTTCTTGTGATGATAAACCTTTAGTTGTTAGATGCTAAAGGATTGGCCCAGCGTGATTTGTGGGTAAGGTCCAGGGGGTAAATTGACCAGGGATCTGTGGCTGGTTTCTTGGAACCGGACAGAACTTGTTCGGGGTAGGTGGGATTGGGTGCTAGGACCCCCCACCTGTGCATCTGGGGCACGGATATTGCTGGGGTGTCGGGGGGGTTTTGCTCAGGAGGCTTCAGGCAGGCAGCTGAAGCGCTCTGTGGGACTGGTGTGTGGCCTGTTCGGAGAGGTCACCAGTCTGGGGGCTGTAAGGAGCCCCGAAGTTGAGCAATTCGCCCTGAGCGGGCGCCCTCAGCTGTGCCCAGACACGGCCCGGTCTGTCACACCACCCAACACCCTTGTGTTATGTCAGAGGGGGCAAGACTTTGGTTTTCACAAGCAGCTGGAGTGCAGGGCGGCTCAGCCATGCCGGAACTCAACTGGAAAGCATGAGACTCAAGAGACCCGACTGGAGCGTGACGTTGGGGGGTTCCCGCGCAGCAGGAAAAGGTGCCTAGAAGTCGCAGAGGCTGCGAAGGGAACGTGAAAGGTTCCTTTGCGCGCACAACCTGATCGCTTGTCAGCAAACTGGGGAAACCCCAATCGTCATGCAGCTCCCTGCGCCGAAAGGTCTGCCACAGCCGCCCTTCTATCGCCCATGGCAAGTCAGTGGTGAGCAGCCACGAGGCACCCTCGGAAACTGAACAGCGGCCAATGCAACCCGCAGACGTCAGCCCCGAGCAGTCAGCACAAGCCGCAGGTTGGTGGCGTCTCCCCGTCGGGGTCTAAGCGCTCTGCAGAGCTCACACCCCCGGGCACAGGCTGCGGGTCGGTGGCGTCTCCCCGCCGGGGTCTAAGCGCTGTGCAGAGGTCACACCCCTGGGCACAGGCTGCGGGTCTGTGGCGTCTCCCCGCCAGGGTCTAAGCGCTGTGCGGAGGTCACACCCCTGGGCACAGGCTGCGGGTCTGTGGCGTCTCCCCGCCAGGGTCTAAGCGCTGTGCGGAGGTCACACCCCTGGGCACAGGCTGCGGGTCGGTGGCGTCTCCCCGCCGGGGTCTAAGCGCTGTGCGGAGGTCACACCCCTGGGCACAGGCTGCGGGTCTGTGGCGTCTCCCCGCCGGGGTCTAAGCGCTGTGCGGAGGTCACACCCCTGGGCACAGGCTGCGGGTCAGTGGCGTCTCCCCGCCGGGGTCTAAGCGCTGTGCGGAGGTCACACCCCCGGGCACAGGCTGCGGGTCGGTGGCGTCTCCCCGCCAGGGTCTAAGCGCTGTGCGGAGGTCACACCCCTGGGCACAGGCTGCGGGTCTGTGGCGTCTCCCTGCCGGGGTCTAAGCGCTGTGCGGAGGTCACACCCCAGGGCACAGGCTGCGGGTCGGTGGCGTCTCCCCGCCGGGGTCTAAGCGCTGTGCGGAGGTCACACCCCCGGGCACAGGCTGCGGGTCCCTGCTCGCGTGAGCCTGAAGAAATCCGTTCTGGCCCTTCTACCGTGCGCTGGGACGTGTCGCACCAGTGGGTGCGGCAGAGTCCCACCCCAGAGGTGGCTGCATTTCAGCAGGGACTAGATGGCTGAGAGCCATGTGGCCTGATCCGGCCAGGAGCTGGGCATCTCCTAGAAGGTGCTGCGCAGCCTCCGCTCCCTCGGAATCGCCCCGGTTCCAGCCTGGCGCTGGCTGGGTTCTAGCCACGTCCCGTGGCCCCGGCTGTAAGGGTGGGCCGAGGCCAAGCGGAGCCCCCTCTGCCCACAGCGCTGGGTGTCTGCAGGAGCAGGTGACCGGCCTGTCTAGTCTCCTCCTGGGTCTGCCACAACCCAGCCCATGCCTGGCCCGTCCTGCCCACAAGCCCACGGGCAGCACAGTCACTGCCCACACATGGGCCCACTCGCTGGTACCAGCCTGCGGCGCCTCGCTAGCCACGCAGCCCAAGGCCGCACTGGCAGGGGAACGACGCCTCCCCTCCCCGCCCCAGAAACTTTTCTTTTCCATCACAACTGCACATCCCTCTGCCACACCTCGAGGGAGAGCCCCCCCCCCCCCCCAGCCCTTCTCAGCCAGCTCAGCGGGGCCTGCACATCCCTCTGCCACACCTCGAGGGAGAGCCCCCCCCCCCCCCGGCCCTTCTCAGCCAGCTCAGCGGGGCCTGCACATCCCTCTGCCACACCTCGAGGGAGAGCCCCCCCCCCCCCGGCCCTTCTCAGCCAGCTCAGCGGGGCCCCTGCGTTAGTGCCCATGACCGTGGCCTCGGTGCACCTCGCGCGCAGGCACGTTCCGGAGCCCTGCCCCCCCGGCTGGGAGGGGCACGCCAGACCCAGCTGCTCCTCGCGCACACGGGAAGTGCTGTTGCCCGATGTGGGGTGCAAGGGGGTGCACTCACCTTCACAGCGCCGTCTCCTGACTGCGCGGGGGCGGGGCTCCTTCCAGCCTGCTGCCCTGGGCACTGTGGTGAACCCCTTCCAGGGTAGCAGAGTCCCACAGGAAACCCTCACAGCCGCTGTGCCGAACACGCCACTTCCCCCAGCCTGGCCCAGGGGCTGCGCCGCTGTCCCGTCCCGACTCCACATCTAGCCACTGGTCCCGGCCTCCTGCCTGCTCCTTGTGCCCCAGCTCAAACACCCTCCTCCAGGGAGCAGCTACAAACCATTGCCCCTCTGAGCCACCACCTCCCTGGCCTTGTCAGCCCCGCCTGCTCCTCCCCAGCTGGGCCCCATCAGCCCTCCAGCCCTGCCTCTCCCCAGCTGCAGTTAATTACCCCGTGTGCCCTGCCCTGCCTTGCCTGGCACAGGTGCAAACACAGGGCGACCCCCAAAGGCCTTTGGCTTTGAGCTCTGAACGCAGTATGCTCAGGGGGCGTCCTTCCCTCACTGGCCACGGGATTTTCAGGTCTCTCCTCCACTTCATTCTTCTCTCCTGAGCCTCCGGTCTCTCACTCCCTCTCTCTTTCTCTCAGCTCTCCGCCTTCTGCCTCCCCCTCTCTCTCAGCTCTCCTCCGCCTTCTGCCTCCCCCTCTCTCTCAGCTCTCCTCCGCCTTCTGCCTCCCCCGCTCTCTCAGCTCTCCTCCGCCTTCTGCCTCCCCCGCTCTCTCTCAGCTCTCCTCCGCCTACTGCCTCCCCCGCTCTCTCAGCTCTCCTCTGCCTACTGCCTCCCCCGCTCTCTCAGCTCTCCTCTGCCTACTGCCTCCCCCGCTCTCTCAGCTCTCCTCTGCCTACTGCCTCCCCCGCTCTCTCAGCTCTCCTCCGCCTTCTGCCTCTCTCTTCGTCTCTTTCTTTCTCTTCTTCCCCTCCTGCCTCTCTCTCTTCTCCCCGTCCTCCCTCACTCTCTCTCCACTCTCCTCTGTCTCCATCGGGGATGCACGCTCGTCCAGGCCCCGCCCCCCTTTGCCTCCCGCCATGGCGCTCATCTGACTTGTGTGCCGCCGCGCGGGAGCAAGCAGCCATTTGAGCACCGCGCTCCCCATGCAGCACCCCTGTACTGCACGGGGAGTGCGGACCCCAAACGGCCGCTTGCTCCTGCATGGCAGCCCGGCTGAGTGGCGCAGAAGTCAGCCGAGCGCCACGGCGGGAGGCAACAGCTCCACTCAGAGGGAACAGCCGGCGTTTCAGCGTTACAGTGTCTCAGACATTGGGCTACTGTATATATGATGTGGCAGGCAGTTCCACAGGCTTGGCCTCCTCTCCTGCATGTCTCAACCTCCCCCAGCCCCCCATTGGTGAGACAATCCCTAGAAAGCCTTTGAATATCCTGGCAGCCACCAGAAGCTCCTCCAAGCACTTGCTGAATATTAATGAACTCAGCCTCACAGCAGCCAGTGAAGTAGGCAGGCGCTCTGTAACCTGACACCGAGGTGCAGGGAAATTAAGCGACAGGCCCGAGGTCCCACGGGGAGGCTGTTGCAGAGCTGGGATTGCAGGAGCTATTTTCCCTGGCAGTTTACGCAGGGGCAAGGGAGCCAGATCCCTCGGCTCTGCTCCGGGGGCCAGAAGAATTGCACCTCCTGTGGGGTGCGGTGGCTGCGCACAACTGCTACGCTTCTGCTCCGTGGCCCAGGGCATTTGCCCCCTGCTCGGCGGGGCTGCGTTTCCTTCCTCCTGCTACTTCCCCTTTTCCCTCCCCAAGGGGAGGGCTGCCGGGGGGTGGATCAGCCCCTGGGCTGGTGGAGCTAGGACCTGCATTGGATGCTCCTGCCAGCCGTCCCTGGGGGAGCGAGCCCACCTCGGCATCTGGCTCAGGCCTACCCGGGGATTTTGGGGGGGGCTCCCTTGAGTCCCCACTCCCCCGGGGGGCTCCCTTGAGTCCCCACTCCCCCGGGGGGCTCCCAGCCCAGAGAGTCTCTCCTGGCCCCAACAGGGGGACTCGGTGGGACAGAGAAGCAGGGCAAGAGCAGCCCTTAGGGCCTTGCTTGTCGGGACAGAGCTCCTGGCAGCCTGCTGTCGGCTGGCTCTGAACAGCCCCCTGCCCTACAGACAGGCCCAGACACCCCTCCAAAGGGACGTGGCAGCCTGCACCTCCACAGGGTTTCTCCGCCCAGCACGGACACGGCTGGGTCCCGGTGACTGTTCCTGGAGCTCGGTGGCGCAAGCTGCGATCACACCCCCGCCTGCAGCATCGACCCGGCATCTGTGCCACTGCACTCGGTTCGTTCCGTGCTGCAGCCCCCAGTGACATCAGCTGGCCCGACTGCACAGAGCGTCTCACTGGCCCCGTAAGTTCCCCCTTGGCGGCTTCACCATCTGCTAAGTCCCAGCAGGAGTTGCCGGGGCCGGTGGAAGAGGATTTCCCTCGGTGCCTTCTGCGAGTACAGCCAGGGAGCACGAGACACATCCGCTGCCTTGACAGCTGGGGCCCGCTTAGCACAGCGCCCGCCCCTCCAGCTGATGCCCACGGCTGCAAGAAGGGATCAGCTCCTGGGGAGCATGAGAGAAGGAAACAGCCTTAGACGCCTCAAGCTGGATTCCTAAAAATGAGGCCCATCCGCCCAGCTACAGACCGACCCTCCAGCAGGAAAAATTCCCTTGCCCTCCCACTGCAGGGCTGAGATGGCAGCTGCTCACTTCCGGCACACGAAATCCAGGGAGCACATTCCCTCGCGGGCTACGCACAGAGTGGGAGAACCCACCCAACCTCCACGGCCAGCCCAGAAGTTTCCATCTCAAACGAGGGCTTCCCCCAAAACTACATTTTGGGGGGAAAACATTTTTCTCCATTTTGTTTTTAAATTCTAAATGACACATTTCAGCAAACCACGAGCCCTTTTTGGTGTATTTTACGCTGTTTCCTTTACGTTTCTGACAAAATTCCCACTGTCTCTCAGGTTTGTGGGCGGTTGGGTTTAAACCCCCCTCCCTCCAAACACTGGGACAAACGTTTTGTTTGTTATTGTGTCAGTTTTGCTTTCTTTCACTTGTTAATTTCCCCTTCAAACATTTGCTTCCATGTCCTTTTGCGTCCCCTCCCCTCCCTTCCCGGTCTTTTTCCAGGTGAGCAAAGGAGAAAACCGTGTTTTTAAAAGCGGTGGTGGTAGAAGGGACAAAAGTTACATGTTTTCCAGCTTTCACAAGGAATTCAAACTGCGAATTTCCACACCAAACTGCGATATGGGAGCGGGGGCAGGGTGGTGTCCTTTTAAGTGGTGTTCTAGGGGGCAGATGCCACCAGACTCCAGTCACAGTCCTGCAGACTAGCAAGGCCGTGTGTATTTAATACGCACTGTTACCGGGCCCCACGCGGTCCCTTCCGATTGTCTTCCTTGTGTGTGGCACAACAGGCACAGCAGAGATAAAAAGGACCGCTCCGTTCCGTCTCGTTCTGACGCTGTTTGTTGGGGAAATGCTGAACGAATCCATTTGGTTCCAAATGTTTCTCAGGAAAACCCCCGCTGATTTTCCCACCGGCTCTCCTCGTTTGTGTTCACGTTCTGTTACGTGCACAGAGGAGCCAACCCTTCCCGCACAGCAGGGCTGCTCAGGGGGTATTTGTGAATAAGCGTGAGCGGGGCACCAAGCCAGGCACCAGAATTTAAACATGTTCCTAGAACGTAAGGCCAGAAGGAACCACCCGATTAGCTAGTCTGGCCTCCTGTACATCACAGGCCACTAACCCTCCCCAGATACCCCTGCACAGAACCCCACACACGCTTAAACGGCTGGATTCCAGCCCCGGCAGTAAGCTATTGTGTGTCACAAGCAGAGACTAGGCAGGACGGAGGTGTGCCAAAGCTCATGGGGTTGATTTGGGCAGCCATACCCAGCTGCTCACACCAAGCCTGCTCCCGGGACAGTCGGTGCCCCCGGCGCTTTGCAGCATTACGGTCTCGTTAAAGCTCTCTCCCAGCTGCTCTGCTCTCGCCCGCTAATCAATTTCAGCGACTGACCTCTGGGCCCCACTGGGAATCAGCCACTCCTCCTCCAAAGCAGAGAAAAAGAACGGTTACTCACTTCATAACTGTGATTCTTCGAGAGGTGTCGCTCACGTCCATTCCAATTAGGTGTGTGCACGGTGCGCACGCGTCGTCGGAAGCTTTTCCCTCGGCAGTAGCCTTAGGGCCAGCGCCGATATACCGGCCCATATATACCCCTGCTGGCCCCTCACCACCTCAGTTCCTTCTTACTGCCATACTCCGGAGAGAAGGTGGCGGGCGGGGATGTGGAATGGATGTGAGCAACACCTCTTGAGGAATCACACTTACGAGGTGAGTGACTGTCCTTTCTTCTTCAAGTGATTGCTCATGTGCATTCCCGTTAGAATCATAGAACACTAGGACTGGAAGGGACCGCAAGAGTCATCGCGTTCAGCCCCCCGCCCTCACGGCCGGACCAAATAACGTCTAGACCATCCCTGATAGGTGACTCCAAAGCGGAACCTACGGAGGAGGGGCAGATGTTGACGCTACAGAGGAGCGGAGGACCGCCCTTCCCAGGGCGCCCTCTCCCAAGTCCTCCCTGGCTTGCTGCGTTAGCGCACAGTGACTGGCGAAGGGATGGACAGAGGACCATGTCGCGGCTCTGCAAATGTCCAGGACGGGAACCTGTGCCATGAAAGCAATGGAGGCTGCCACGGCTCTCGGAGTGCACTCTAAGGGGTGGGGCTGGTACCCCCGCTAGGGCATAGCACTCCTTGATACAAGCGGTGATCCAGGAGATCCGCTGGGAGGACTCGGGTTGACCCCTCGCTGGCGATGGCCGCAAAGAATTGCGGTGACTTCCTGAACGGTGCGCTTAGAGGACCCGGTGCCGACTCCGCCGCCGGTACCGGATGGAGAGCCGCCTCCATTAGGATGATCTTAAGACGCGACTCTCTCGCGCGTTTTGTGCGTGGCTTAAACGCCCTGCAGATTCTGCAGGCTTCCGGGAGGTGCGTCTCCCCCAAGCACTTTAAACACGAGGAACGAGGGTCGTCATGGGGCATAGGCTTGTGGCACTTTATGCAGGACTTAAAGCCTTGCGGGCCGGGCAGGCCCTGCCATGAGCACACGGCGGGGAACAGCAATGAAAACAACAACAGAGTCTTTAACTTAACTGCACGTACTTACGCTAACTGAAGCTCCAGAGCCATACTGGAGACAGCCATCGCTAGACGAGCTGAGGGTTGCTCCAACGACCGTCCCGGTGGTAAGAAGGCGCTGAGGGGTGAGGGGGCCAGCAGGGGTATATACGGGCCGCTATACCGGCGCTGGCCCTACGGGTACTGCTGAGGGGAAAACTTCCGCCGGCGCGAGCCCGCTGCGCGCACACGCCTAATGGAATGCACACGAGCATCACTCGAAGAGGAACTCACTGCACTTGTGTCGCCGTTACAAGCTGACGACAGAGACACAATTCACCCTGCCATTGTGCGACGGGGTTGCCACTCGGCTCAGCACGCCCAGCAGGCTCCCCGGGCCAGACTTGTCGTGGGTACCAAACTCCACTGCAGGCAACGAACCTGCAGTCAGCGGAGAGTTCGGGTGGGTCCCCTCTGTGTCTGGCTCCCCTCTTCCAGAGAGAGGGCCTGATTGGTACAGAGCTGCATCCGGCAGACAGGTGCATTGGTGCGGCGAGGAGAGCAATCAGCGCCCCGGGACTGCGCCGAGAATCACGTGGACAACAGCATCAGGCGCCTTCTGGGGCCTGGTGGCCTCCGTCCCCAGAGGATCACGACGGCATTGAGGGAGACTGGCTGGCGACTGCATTCCCACTGGCCCATCCCTTTCCACGGGGCGTAGAGAAGGCCACTTTCATGCAGGCCATACCTCCAGCAACCACCCCAAAAGCAGGGATCCAATCTGCTCTCAATGGGGCCTGAAATGAGATCTCCAGCCCCCGGCCGCTTGCCTTCACCGACTCCTCCTCCCCAGGGCTGGTGCCTTGGCGCCTTGCCCGGGGCCCCTCGCCAGAGAACCGAGTCAGGCTGCAGTCGTCACCTTTCTGCCGCTCAGCAGGATGCCAACAGCTGCTGCTTTTGTCTCCTTGCATCAGGAGCGTCCTTTGGCCTCAGCCCAGGGAAACGGAGCTGCCAGGCAGCGTGTCTGGTAGGAGTCCCGGCCATCCACTGCCCCATGCCCCGATCATGGCGCTGCACTTCTGGTGCGGATCTGATGCCACTGGCATGGGGCGCCAGGGAGAGGTTGGGTGCATCTCCCGACTGGCGCAGTGATGCACAGGACAGGGCTGGAGGGAGCCCTGTTCTCCCTTGAACCAGGGGATCAACACGCCCTCCACCCAGAGGCCCCGTTTGCAGATGGGCCCCAAGCAGCAGCTCTCTGAAGCACAGGAATGGCGGAAGGTAACGGATCCCCTCTGCCCTTCCTGGCACTGCCTCCACCAGCCCTGGCAGGACACCAGGAGCAAAGGCTTCTCTGAAGAGGGGCAGAAAAGTACATGGAGGGAAACCACGGGCCTGCCAACCCACGTTACAGGAAACCACGGGCCTGCCAACCCACGTTACAGGAAGCCACGGGACCTACAACCCACGTTACAGGAAACCACGGGACCTACAACCCATGTTACAGGAAACCACGGGACCTACAGCCCACCACCCCGCCCCAGGTGAGCAACCAGCCAAGAGCCAGTGACAAGCACTCGACGAGCCAGGATCTGGCAACTGAAGTCCCCCACTCCCCCCAGTGTTCAGGGTCTGGCCACGACGGGAGCTGGTTTTGAACTAGCTCTTGCAAGTTCAAAGTTCCCAGCAGAAGGCCGGGCAAGCCCACCGCCACTGACACCAACCACCAGGGCCTGGGATAAAACGTTGGCCCCAGGTGACCGGGACATGCATGGCCAAGCGAGGCCACTTCACCCAGTGCCCACCACCATGTTCTTGTCTGGGCTCCACGGGAGGGACTCTGAGGATGGATACTCCCCTTGTCCTCTTCATCCCAGCGGCACATGGCCCAGACCTGCAAGGAAGCCCACAAAGACGCACACGCTGGTTTCGAATGCATTCTGAACCGCTGCTTTAATCCCAGAGAAGTGAAACGCAACGTCTGAGTTTTTAACAACATCCAAAGAGAGAAGAGCCAGAACCCCCGACTTGTGAAAGTCCTGTTTGTTTAAGGCACTCTGCAGAACCAGCTTTCGTCTTTTCTTCCTTCTGGTTTTCCCCACACGGCAGCAGAATACCCGACTCTCTTTTCTCCCAAGAAACGCCCGCACGTTCCTGCTCTTATCATCTCTGGAAATTGGCAACATCACATACAGCAGGAGTCAAAAAGAAAAAAAACAACCAGGGAAGAGCAGCAGTGAATAAAGAACATGGGAGAAAGAGCAGAGACGCCAGACGCTCCCGGATTTCTAGACAAAGGGTTTGGGGGCTGGATTGTGCATTGGGATTTCCAGGGGGTGGGTTCATAGTTTATTAGGTTGTGATAGCAGAAAGACAGGTGACGTCACTGCTAAGGGTATTTCTCTGGCCAATTGTACCCGGATGCTGTTGACTGCCACCAACGACACGTTTTCCCTAAAAGAAGGGCTTTTCCCAAACTCACGCAGGGCTCTGAGGCTTTTCAATGGGTGGGTGGTTTACAAGGTGAAATGCAAATAAATTAAATAAATAAATAAATAAATAGAATAAAGCGCGCGCGCGCGCACACACACACACACACAAAGTGGAAGCAGCTTACAGTTACATGGGGGAAGCCCCCAGTGGGTTCAGATGCAATTCTGGCCAGGGGCTGGCTTGCTTCACAGGCGGCGAGTGTCCTGCCCCACGGGGGTCTCGCTGGGCCCCCCAGGCTACACCCCGACACAACAGAGCGTGCGCTGTCTGTGTAAATTCCTCTAGAGCGTAAAGCAAAACCGTGTGCATAGTGGGGGAGGCTAGAGGGTGTCCGGCTGCCACAGTGCGACTCAAGTGGTCTCCTACAGACTTGTTGCGTTTGGTTGGGGGCGGCTGACTCGGCTGCGTCTTCTACTCCCCCGTCCCGGGCCGGCAGAATCTGCCCGGACGTTTCACGAGAACGGGTTCTCTTGTGATGCTTTGGGCTCCTGCTTCTGGCTCGTGAGCCTGCTGCAGGAGCAGCTGTGGGGCCGGGGGGGCGTAACTGACGGGCCAGTGGCTCAGCAGAGCAGAGGCCTGGCTGCGAACGTGACATGTCAGAAAGGCGGGAAGGTAACCGCCAGCTGAGCCCCTCAAACCCCCCGGCCTTCTGGTTTGGTTCTAGCAAGGGGAGGAAGTTTGCAGGTTCGTATTTCTAAGAACTGGCCCCCCCGCCCCTCCCTGAGATCCCAGGCGCTGGCTACAAGAATTGGAAGGGGGGGAACCAGCTGGAAATGCTCCAATCTAGTGCCATCCCCCTGGGGGCTTTGCTGATGTCGGCCCGTGTCTCCGGGGCGCTCACGGCGTACAGCCCCCGAAGCACCCGCCCCAACTGGCATCGCCCGGCTCTGGATCAGGAATGTCACAATTCCCTGGCCCCACAGATCTCATGTTCATTCTGAACTGCCCCTTCTTCAGCCGCACAGGTGCAAAGCCCACCTGAGCGCCCAGCGACAGCCCAGCCCTGCTGATGCAAGGGAACCGCTCTTCCCCTGCCGGATTTCCAAGCCCCTTGCAGGCGGGGCGGGGCTGGCTCCAGTCGAGCGTGTCTGCCGCCCACAAGCTGGGGTCCCTCGACCAAAGCCATCCCCCGCCCCCCCGCCGCGTCTGCTGAGACAAGTGACCCCAGAACAACTCTGCAACGGCGGGAAGCAGGGGGCGCCTCCCCTGGGGATGCTGGCGGAGCCGGCTTGCCCGGCTTAGAGACCATGCCGCCGCTCAGGAGCCGTCTGTCAATCCTGCAGCGTTTGTATCCAGATGTGCATCCCCTGCCGCCCATTCTGGCCTGCTCAGGGCTGTTGTGCGGGGCTGGGGCTGCAGAAAGAGCCGTGACAGAAATACCTAGAGAAACGCACGATCCCAACACCCGGCGCTCGCTCCGCATCGTCCAGCCCCACAACGCGACCCGGCAACCCCGCGAGACTCGGGAGCACTGAGACTGGCCACAGCACCCCGGTCCCCGCTCTCGGCCTGCCCACTGTCACTAGATGAGCAGGACTGACAAGGTACAAGAACTGCAGCAGGTGCAGCCAGGCCAAACTCTCCAGTCTCCCGCCCCACTGGGAGCCCTGGGGGTCAGGCCTGCCCTGCGGTACTGCCAGCCGCGCAGAGCCCCAGAAGGCAGCGTCCCAGGGCAGCTGCTGCAGGCACTCAGGGCAACACTTCGGCTGTGTCCACATTGGCATGATCTTGTGCAAAAGTGGCCGCTTTTGTGCAAAACTTGCTGCCTCTCTACACTGCCCACTGTGTGCAAGAACACTGACGTTCTACTGTGTGAAATCAGGGCTTCTTGCGCAAGAACTATGATGCTCCTGCTCAGGAAGAAGCCCTTTTGCGTAACTGTTCTTGTGCAAGAGGCCAGTGTGGACAGGCAACATGAGTGTCTTGCGCAAGAAAGCCCTGTGGTTAAAATGGGCATCAGAGCTTCCTTGTGCAAGAGAGCGTCTACACTGGCACGGATGCTCTTGCACAAAGCACATGCCAGTGCAGATGCTCTCTTCTGGAAGAGTTTTTGCACAACTCCTCCGCAAAAGAGTTCTCGCACAAAATCACGCCAGCGTAGACGTAGCCTTCCAGAAACGTCTCGAAGCCCTGGCGCAAGGCAGCCGGCGCCTCAGCAAGAGCGGCCACTTCCTGCTTTCCCGGCGGAGGGGCTCCCTGGAGCGGAACGTCGCGATGGCCGTGCGGAGCCAGGAGACCCGGGTCGTTCTGCGTGCAGGCCTGCAGGGACGGGGATGGGCATTTCTCCCTAGGGAGCTCGGTTGGACGGCTTGTGTGCCCACTGCTCGCTGAAAACGGGCCCCTCCCCAATTCGGCATACAGCGCCCTGCTTGGCAGAGACCAGACAAGTCCTGATGCCACAGGGAGCCGATGCACCGTTCTCCTGGCCTCGGAGAACTGCTCCCAAATCCAAGCCAGCCTGCCAGCCCTGCTGCGGGAAGGCCGGCGGAGGGGCCAGGCAGCGGTGGGCCCCAGCAGTGGGCCGGGCTCAGGACTGTGTGTGGCACGCTGGTCCTGCACCGGCGGCCGGCTGGCTCAGTCCCAACTTCCACAACCAGGTACATCATCCAAGGAAAGAACCCGTGCCGACTCCCGGCCCCTGGCTCCCCCCGCCGACTCCCGGCCCCTGGCTCCCCCGCCGACTCCCGGCCCCTGGCTCCCCCCGCCGACTCCCGGCCCCTGGCTCCCCCGCCGACTCCCGGCCCCTGGCTCCCCCGCCGACTCCCGGCCCCTAAGGCTTTGGGAGCCTCGAGCACAAAGAGTGGGGGGGGGGGGATCACCAAGGGGCAGAGCCCTGGCTGGTGTCGGCCAGCCAATGCCACCGGTATCCACAGAGGTACCACCCCCAGCCAATCAGAGGTCAGCGATCCTGCGTCACTCGGCTCATCCCCCCAGGGACTGCCCGATGGGCCGGGCCGTGCATGAAACCATCCCAGCCGTTCCTCAAATGGAGAAGGCAGCAGGTCAGGAGGAGGGGGAGGGACCCCCCCAGAAAAGGGCCAAGTGAGAGCACCCTGCTGGGGAGCAGCAGCCCCTCGCTGAGGCGCCACGGAGCGTTCGCGCAGGCCTGGGACCAGCGACTCTGTTCCCAATCCACAGCACGAAGTCCTCCAGGCTGCCCTGCGCGGGGAGAAGACGCTGCCACACCCAGCCACCCGGCTGAGACCTTCCTGCCGACGGGGTCTGGTTTTCAAAGCCACACTGGGGGCATTGGGACTCCAAATTACCGCCACCTGGGTTAGATGGACACAGCACAGAGACCCGTCCGGGGGCGGGGGAACCTCCCCGCCAGATCGCACCTCACACTCACTTCACCTCCTCTGGACCCTGATGGTCAGACTCGGACCAGTGATGTTTGTTCAAGAGACTCGTGTGTCATTGGGCAGGTACGTTCCCACCGATCCCGGGGCACAGCCAGCCCAGAGCCAGCAGAAGCCCTGAATACGCCAGAAACACGAGTGCACCGCCGGGAACCCTGCCGTGCCGGTCTCAGGAGGCTCAGAAGCAAGGTGGGGAGAACGCAGCAAACCATGAACTCGGTGAAAGGGGAGCGTGCGGCACCAAGCAGAGCCCTGGATTTCAAAGCACCGAAATCACCACGGAAATCAGCCTAGAAATCCGTCTCCAGAGAGAGCCAGGCTAATGCTGTCAGAAGGGTTTTGGACCAAGCCGCCAGGAGAAGCTAAGGCCAACGTCGCTCACAGCACTTAGGGGCCCGGCAGGGTGTGCGCCGAGTGAAGGCAGGCGGGGGGAGGCCTCTGAACCGTGCAATTCTGAGGGTGGTTTCGTTGTAAGAAGCCTGAATTCACACAACAAAGGAAACTTTCTCCTTCTGTTACCGAGAGATTAGCGGCTTCTGAGAGCAGCGACCCAAGGTCCCAAGTCATCTCTGGGCCCACGTAGGAAGGGCAGACGTAGCAGCCTGCAGGCAGCATGGATCTGTATCATCTCACACCAGTGAGGACTCGACAGACAGAGTTCCTCTGGGCTGGGGTCAATATTAAGAGTGTCCCTGGCCATCCTACAGAGACTTTCTTTAAACTAGTAGCTGGGTCCGTACTAGGGATGTTAAAATGCATTTCATAAGGTAACCATGTAACTGCTGGAAGTTTCATCGGTTACACGTGAGGCGGCAGGCGGTTCCCCATGAGTACCTCTTCCCTCCCCCCCACCCCCGTGCTGCTAGCTCTGGTACAGAGGCAGCAGCGCAGGGGAAGAGGGGAGCAGGCGGCTCCCCGGGATCTGGTGCGCCCAGGGAGCCAGTTTTTAAGCCAGCTCCCCGTGGGTACCAGGAGCCTGCATGTAAACGCGAAGATTAACCGATGCTTATCGGTTAACCACATGCACGGTTACACTGTCACATCCCTAGTCAATACTGTGGACCATCCCTTAGCCACACTGGGCTGAGTCATTAGCGAAACGACCCTGCTTACCCACCACCTCTTCTGCTGTTCTCTTGCTGTGTTGGGAAAAGCAGGAGGCTTTGCCGCGGGGAAACCGCCGAGGAGTTTTCATGAGCTGGCCCCCTTCCTTTTGGAGACCCTTCCCCTTGCCCCGGCCAAGGGACAGGCAGGCGGTCCCCATGTGCTAGCACCCCGGCTCCAGAGCAAGGCCCTCTGGCCTGGAGCACGCTGGCGCAGTGACACCGCTCTGGGGCAGTTGGGGACGAGGCTTGCCGCATGACCAGCCAGTCACACGGAAAAGGAGCGAGCAGCCCAGCTCCTTGCGACGGCCTCACGCGTGCAAAGGGACTAGGTGAACGATGGAGCGCACCCAAGCTTGCTGGAGCCATGCAAACACCCTCCCCCGGCTCTCTCCTCGCTGCACGGACAGATGCTGCCCATCACCTGTCTTCGGACCAGGCAGTATTCCTGCCTCTTTCAAAGGAAGGGCGCGGGGAAGAGGAAATGGAGGGGCGGGGAAGACTAGTGCATCTGAGAACTAAATGACATGGAGATTTCCCTCGGAACCAGGCCGCTCCTACAGTGACGACTACTGGAAACACCGAGATGCATGCAAAACGGCCTCCTTCCGTCTGGTGGAAGAGATCATTCCGGGGAAGAGGAAGGGAGTTCACACTGGACTTCAGTTCAGCACCTTGGACAGTTCCCTGTGGCCCGCAGGTCTCTGGCGAAGTGGAACAGACGGCATGGGCTAGACCCCGCTTTGTAAACATTCCTGTTGTTCCAATGAGCAAGCGGATCATTTGATTATCAATCAAAACTGCATAGGTATAAAACCGGGGCACCGCCCGCCCCTGCTGCCAGAGCAGGTTCCAACTGGCAGGCCATGGACACGCGGTGTGCTCGGGCTCCATGTCTACCTCGAATTGGTGGGGAAGCAGCGTTTGCCGCAGGCACGGTTTCATTGTGTTCGCGGCCCTTGCGCGCCACGGCAAGGGAACGCGAGCTATTCCGGTAAGAAACCCTCTGCCAGCCAAAATAGCCTAGAAGTTCGGCCATCGTCGGCAGTCCCCCAGCTCGGCGAGTCCTCCTCTGTGACACAGCTTTCGCCGCTGCTGGGTGCCACGCTCCTGCTGAATAAGAAGAAGCCCTATTTGCACTCTGACCTGCCCAGGCAGATGGGCCCCCCAGGTCTGCTTTGGCTCAAGAAATCCAGCCCATTTGCACCACGCCAGCCGCAAGGAAGTCCTCCAGCAAGCCCGCCCACACGCCATCTACTTGGGAGGTATCACGACCAGCGGCTGGCCTCGCTTGGGTCTCCACATGAGGACCTGGGCATCGTTGGCGTTGGGTTTCACTAGTGCGTTTGGGGGGATGGGTTCCATCCGGCTCAGAATCCGGGGCTGCTCCTGCTGAGTCCTTCCCACTAGTCGCGCTCGCTGCCCCAGCAGCTGCATGGGGTCCACTTCAATCTCCACGCGCATCCGCCACTTGATGGTCTGCAGGATGATCTTCTCCTTGGTGGTCATGTTCATGGCCACGAGCCATGTGGTGAAGCTCTGGTCCCTCTTAATCCTGGTCAGCAGCGGCACGTTGCTGTCACTCACCGGGATCGCCCACGTCACACTCGGGTAAAAATTGTCATTCATACTGACTGAGAACCGGGAGACCTTGCTGGTGGGCCCCACCAAGGTCACGGTTTCCGTGGTGTTCCCGTACCAGGGGTAGCTCACACCATCAGAGTCGCTGATGGCTTTTACTCGCCCTTCTCGCAGGTCGGGAAGTTCCCAGCTGGACCTAGGAAATGACAATGAAAGAACCCAGTTAGAGACCACGTGGCGCCAGCTCCTGGCTCACTCCTGTAGCCTACAGCAGGGTGGGCTCAAAAGCTCTTATTGGAATCATGATTTACATCCGCAAGCAGGGAACCTCGATTTTCATCTGTTCTAACCGTGTTCTGCCTTTCTCTTCCTTATTTTCCGATAAAAAGGTTGATTGAATGGCGGCCATTAAAATACGTTGAGCTGCAACTCAATAGACCGTTACCCAATAAGCATCAGTCTTAACGGTGATGCTTGCCGGGTAACAGTTAACTGGTGCCCAGGAACAGCCCCCGCCCGCGCCCCGCTGTGGACTGCTCCAGCCCCGCCAGGCCTGCGCATGGGGCTGCAGGCTCCCAGCCTCGCAGGGCCAGGAACCCAGAGCAGACGCTGGCAGAGCCTGCCCCACACGGGATCAGCAATGCTCCTCCGCCCCCCAACCCCTGCTTGTGGCTGGGAGAGTCGCTCCAGCCCCTCCGCCCCCTCTTGAATTGGTTAACCGGTTTAAGATGGCATTTAACCAGCTCACCCGAAACGGGAGTTCACGTCCCTAACCTAGAGTAGAGCTACTGCGCTTCCCTTAGCTGAAACGCGGAAACGAGGGGAGTCTGGCCCGATCCCCCTTTGGAGAAGCCCTGGTGATACGCACCCCATTGCCACTCACTTCCACTAATTCCCCGTCAGTGGCAACCGCCTGGCTAACCCCCGAGCAGCCGCTGAAAACCTCAAGCCAAGCGATCGACCCAAGCCAGCAGCAAAGCGAGTCCCTGCAGGCCACAGCCCCCTTCCCCGGCAGGGGCGCGAGGGCAAAGCCAAGGAAGGTCCTGCTGCCCGGGAGCAAACGTGCATCCGCCAAGAGCAAGTGTAACCGGTGGGTTTCTGCGCCGACGCGGGGCGAGGCCGTGGCTTTGCCGACATGGCTCTCAATGGATTTCTCAGCGGTGGGGCCCGACCACAGGGCCGAGTCCCTTCCATCGGGTCCCTCACTGGCTCACACGCTGGGGGAGCCAGAGCTGCCCCCATCCACGGCACCCACAGCACAGCTGGGCAAGCAGCAGAGCCCCGTGGCGGGGCAGGGTGTCTCTGTGGCTTCCTACTGTCCTCGAATAGGCACGAACGACATTTCTGCAAACCCCTGGGGGAGCAGCCCCGCTCCGATCCCACAGGCAGTGCAGCTCTGGGGAGCAGCCAGTTTGCAAACTGCCCCCCAACAAGACCAAGAGCCGGACCTCCCACCCGCCTTGCCAGGCCGCCGCGAAGGGAAGAGCAGCCCCACCGCTTCACTTGATCCAACTGCTGCCGTCCGATCTCCCAACGCTGCGCCCTGCCCGGCCCAGCTCTCAACGTGGTCCCGGCTGGACGCTGCCTGGAAAGGCTGCCGGCACCGGCACAGGGAGCCCAGGAAGGACAGAGGGGCCGGGGCAGGATAAAACACAAGTGCGCGTAGCTGTGGCCAAGCGCTCCGCCCGGAAGAGCCGCGAGGCCCAGAGGGGCCATGGGGCAGCTCCCGGCAGGGGAAGCTGGGTTACGTTTCCCGGGCAGCTGATGAAATCAGTTCTTGGACACTGCCCAGCACTCCCGAGCCATCCCCCCGACCTGCTAATGGAGCGCCAGGCTCGTGGGCGGCAGCGCTGCTCTTGGCCCTGGTGCGGCTCAGCGCCGATCTCGCCACGCCCACACATTAACCCCGGTCCAAGCCTGCCCGGCCAGCCCCCGCGCCTACACCCAGCCCAGCCACGCTCCGAGCTCGCGGCTTCCCCCACCTTGCGCCCAGGTGCACCCTCTGTGCAACGGTGTAACTGGTGACCAGAAACTCAGGAAGCCTGACCGGCGTTCCAGTAACAATCTGGGGTCACTGCTACCCATTTCTCTGGGGGACGATCTGCCGTGGCGGGGGCTGCTCTCTTGCCATCACTAGCCACGATTACCCTTCCCCCGGCAGGGGCCTTTGGGAGCCATTGGGCGTCCCAGCAGGCCCGCCGGAGATGCAAGCCCTCGGCCGGGGAGGCTTTGCGTGAGGTGTGACTGGCGCTGGCTTGGCAGGAGCTAACCAGCTAACAATTACGGGTTAGCTGGTTAACCCGTACTGGATGAGGCTCACCGGTTAACCAGTGGCCCCCTGGGCTGCAGCAGCCCCCTACCCAGCCCGTGTAAGTGGTTAACGGCTTGACTGGGGTTTCAAAACCCTGGAACAATTATACAGCGATTACTTCCCATCTGGACTCTCGTACGTGGACAAAGAGATTTCCAGCTGCCTAATAAGGCCAGTAAATCTCCCCACGCAGGCAAGCCCGTAGACAGATGAAAGATGGCATGTGAGTGCCTCAAGATCTAGGGCAAGAGGGGTCATGTAAGTGGCTTAGACAGAGATCCAGGAGAGTGGTGTTTAGAAGCGCCCGGCCCCGACGCACACGCTGCTCTGCTGTCAGTGAGACGAATCCGAGCAGGTCCCAAGAACTAGACTTCCGTGGGATTTTTTCCATTTGCCGCGGATCCCTGCATCTGTAGCCCTCCGAAAAACACCCTCTGCTTCGTAAAAGGGGCTCTGAAGGAAAGTGAGGAGACGGGTTTGAGTTACTCTCGCAGCGGCAAACCCCAGGCTGCCGTGTCAAGGAAAGCCAGGGAGTGCCAACACACCACACTGCGTTTCAAGTGCGGCTGCCAGGGCCCGAGTGGAGAAAAGGACGCCGGCGCCCCCGCTCTTTCCATCCACAGACCCCACAACGCTCCCGTCGCGGGCACAGCCGGGGAAAGGACGTGGTCCCACGGCAATGGCAGAGCGCAGTGCTCTAGCCACTAGAGAATGCTGCCTCCCGTTCCGTCCCCAGACAAAGGATGTAGCACAGCCGGACGGCTCTCCCTCGCCCCCGCGGCTTGTTTTTAATCTAGCTACGTGCCAAAGGGCGCAGACACCCATCGATCTGAACCTCCCGCAGCCACACTTCCCTGCAGCACCCTGGGCCAACGGCACGAGTGACGCGGAGGCACAAACCAACACACCAGGCTAAGTGCCAGCTGGGAGGGCTTTCCGCGGACGTCACTTACGTAACCACGTTTGCGGGGCCGCGGCTGCGCCAGCCGCGAACATCCCACAAAACCTCCTGACACAGGGAACCTCGGCCTGCGGGTGGGCCTTGGTCCTGGAACAAAACCTGTTTCAGGGAGCAACTCGATGGCTCTGGGTCTATTTTCCTGCCGATCCCTGTGCAGGAAGCATTCAGAGCAGCCTCCAGGATGGAGAGCCACACTCAGAAACCTCGATTCTCAATTACCCTACATAGTGTGTCCTCGTTTCACCCCGGGCACAGCCAGCCTGAAACCCTGCCGCTTCCGTCCTGAGCAGCAGCCCACACCCGCTCCGTGCAGGGCAGATGGGGAAGGACAGAAGTTTCTAATAACGGAGCCTGCGGGGCTCAGACGCCCGGGCACCAGCTCTGCCCAGCGACACAGTCTCTCCGCTGCGTCCGCACCAGGGATCCATTCCTGCCCCTTTGCGCTCCGCTGCCAGGGCAGGCACTACACAAGGCCATAAAATAGACATCACCACAAACTCAACAACAGGCGCCATTTCTCAGTACCCTCCTGAGTCACCGGTGCACACCCATTCGCCTGGGAAAAGGAATTTTTAATGACGGTTTTATGCAAAACGTGAGCACAAATACTCCCTTTTTTTATACATAAAGAAAAAAGGTTCAGTTCATCTCCTGCAATAACCCTCTGCGATCCCACAGCGCAGCAGCCAGCAGCTAGAGCGGGACTCCCCAGCCAGAGCACTGCTGCGGCAGAGCGATCAACGGGAACGAGAAACAACCCTCTTACAAGCACCAACCATTCCTGACACAAGCCAGGGCTTGACAAGCTCTCTGATGGTGCAGTCTTTTTATAGCCTGCGACTCCAGTTCCTGAAGCGTGCGTGACTAGTGGTACATGCAAGCACCTGGCAGATCAGAACAGAAAGCTCCGCGGCACCTCGGCTTCCTTTTAACTGGGAACCCTTCGGACACTTGGATTGCTCCAGGATGGGTCTCAGGGATTCGGTTTGGGAATCACAGGGTGAGGGGCTCTGTCTGGGTGACCGTATCTGGCCTTAAAATCTGTACCTCTTCCTCCCGCTCCCTAGAGGCTTTAAGACACGCCTTGCAAGGAACAATTGTTCCTTGCCCGGCTGTGCATTGCACAGAGTCGGTCTGTATTCCTTTAACAGCTCAGGCACACAAAGCACCTGGAACACCAGATCCACTTCCTGTCCTAAAGGGAAATGAAGAAGCTACAGCCACAGGCAATTGGAGCTGCAGGCCAAGATCGCGTCTCGTCCCTGCTGTGGCCGGGGTAGCAGGCTGCTGGTTAAGGAGGCAGCAGATGGTTCCAGCCGCACACCCACGGAGGCCTGCAGATGAAAGGGTACTGCTGCCACCGGTGCCGACAGCTCTCTGGGCAGGGTGTTACGTAGCCGTACACTAGCATTACAGTCACTCCACTGAGAACGGGATGTCAGCTTCGTGATTAAGGGGGTATTGACAGCCTGCCAGCTCCCAGCAGGACAGGCACCGAAAGGCACAATTCCACAGAGCACAGAGAAACATGGCGCTTCCCTCCCCCCGCTACTTGCCAGGCCTACCTCTGGCAGCCAACCCTGCAACCAAAGCAGAATGGGACAGCCGGCTGCCAGCACTTGCGGGGGGCAGCTGGGAAGCCGGGGGCCAGTGGGAAGATTTCCTGCACCCCTCCCCCTCACGCACGCAGGCCCGGAGATCCAAAGCCTCTTTCGGATCCCCAGCAGCGGGCAGGGAAGCCCTTTGCACACAGGAATCACACACACACCCCGGGACTCCCATTGTCCACGCAACACTCAGAGGGCGGCTCTTACGGTGGCAGCACCCCACCCTTCAGGCCCAGGAACAGGTGGGGCAGGTGGCAAATGGGATGGCCTGTCAGTGTCCCGAACATGCCCAGGTGGCTGTAGGTGTGTAGAGCTCCATGGGGTTGCAGGGTGCGGTGTAAGGTGCAGGGGAGGATCTCGGGGTTCAGAATAGGGCGTGGGGGTGCAGGGTGGGATACCAGGTCGCAAGGGAGGACTCTGGAGTGCAGGGTGGGATACCAGAGTGCAGAGGAGCATTTTGGGGTGTAGGGTGGGATACCGGCGCATGGGGGTGCTTACATGCCCAGGTTGCTGTAGGTGTTGTAGAACTCTATGTGGGTGCAGGGCAGGGTCCCGGGGGTGCTTACATGCCCAGGTGGCTGTAGGTATTGTAGAACTCCTTATGGATGCAGGGCAGGGTGTGGGGGTTCAGGGGAGGGTTTCGAGAGTGAGGGACGGGGTCTCAGGGCACAGGGGTGCTTACATGCCCAGGTCGCTGTAGGTGTTGTAGAACTCTATGTGGGTGCAGGGCAGGGTACCGGGGGTGCTTACATGCCCAGGTGGCTGTAGGTATTGTAGAACTCCTTATGGATGCAGGGCAGGGTGTGGGGGTTCAGAGGAGGGTCTCGAGAGTGAGGGACGGGGTCTCAGGGCACAGGGGTGCTTACATGCCCAGGTCGCTGTAGATGTAGAACTCCATGTGAGTGCAAGGGAAGATCTCGGGGAGCAGGGGAGGGTTTTGGGGTGCAGGGGAGAGTCTCAGTGCGCAGGGGTGCTTACATGCCTAGGTCACTGTAGATGCAGAACTCCATGTGAGTGCAGGGGAGGATCTCGGGGAGCAGGGGAGGGTTTCAGGGTGCAATGCAGGGTCTCGGGCACAGGGGTGCTTACATGCCCAGGTCGCTGTAGGTGTTGTAGAACTGCACGTGGGTGCAGGACAGGGTGTGGGGGCCCACGGGAGGACCTGGGAGTGCAGGGGAGAGTTTTGGAATGCCGGGAGGGATCTTGGGGTGCGCGGGGGCGCATACATGCCCAGGTCGCTGTAGATGTTGTAGAAATCCATGTGGGTGCAGGGTGGGATACCGGGGTGCAGGGCAGGGTTGGGGGTGCACAGTGGGCTGTGGGGGTGCAGGGGGGTACAAGGGTGCAGGGGAGGATGTGAGGGCACACGGGGGGTTCTGGGGTGCAGGGCAGGATCTCGGGGTACAGAGCCGAGGCGTAGGTGCAGGGCGGAGTTTGAGAGTGCAGGACAGGCTGTGGGGATGCAGGTGGAATACCGGGGTGCAGGGCAGGGTTTGGGGGCGCAGGGGGAGTACCAGGGTGCAGGGCAGGATTTTGGGGTACAGAGCCAGGCTGTGGGGGTGCATAGAGGTACCAGGGTGCAGGGGAGGATGTGAGGGCGCATGGGGAGTACTGGGGCGCAAGGGAGGATCTCGGGGTACAGAGCTGGGGTGTGGGTGCAGGGGAGGGTTTGAGGGCGCAGGTGGGGTCCCAGGCCGCAGGGCGGGATGTGGGGGCGCAGGGCGGGTCCCAGGGTGCAGGGCGGGATGTGGGGATGCAGGGGGACCCGGGGCGCAGGGGGTCCGGGGCGGGGCACTTACATGCCCAGGTCGCCGTAGGTGTTGTGGAAGTCCATGTGGGTGCAGGGGGGGGTTTGGGGGCACAGGAGGGTGCAGGGGGGTTTGGGGGCGCAGGGCGGGGCGCAGGGGGGGTGCCAGGGCGAAGGGTGGCACTTACATGCCCAGGTCGCCATAGGTGTTGTAGAAGTCCATGTGGGTACGGGGGGGGTTGGGGGTGCAGGGCGGGGCGCAGAGGGGTGCGGGGGGGTCCCGGGGTGCGGGAGGGCGTGGGGGGGGTCCCGGGAGGGCGTGGGGGGGCTTACATGCCCAGGTCGCCGTAGGTGTTGTAGAAGTCCATGTGGGTGCAGGAGGGGTTTGGGGGCGCGGGGGGGTCCCGGGGCGCGGGGGGGTGCAGGGGAGGGTTTGGGGGCGCAGTGGGGTCCCGGGGGGGTCCCGGGGGCGCTTACATGCCCAGCTCGCCGTAGGTGTTGTGGAAGTCCATGTGGGTGCAGGGGAGGGTTTGGGGGCGCAGGGCGGGGTACAGGGGGGGTGCCAGGGGGGGTCCCGGGGGCGCAGGGGGGTCCCGGGGGTGCTTACATGCCCAGCTCGTCGTAGGTGTTGTGGAAGTCCATGTGGGTGCAGGGGAGGGTTTGGGGGCGCAGGGCGGGGTACAGGGGGGGTGCCAGGGGGGGTCCCGGGGGCGCAGGGGGGTCCCGGGGGTGCTTACATGCCCAGTTCGTCGTAGGTGTTGTGGAAGTCCATGTGGGTGCAGGGGAGGGTTTGGGGGCGCGGGGGGGGTCCCGGGGCGCAGGGGGGGTCCCGGGGGGGTCCCGGGGGCGCTTACATGCCCAGCTCGCCGTAGGTGTTGTGGAAGTCCATGTGGGCGCAGGGGAGGGTTTGGGGGCACAGGGCGGGGCGCAGGGGGGTGCAGGGGAGGGTTTGGGGGCGCAGGGGGGTCCCGGGGGCGCTTACATGCCCAGCTCGCCGTAGGTGTTGTGGAAGTCCATGTGGGTGCAGGGGAGGGTTTGGGGGCGCAGGGCGGCGTCCCGGGGGCGCAGAGGGGTGCAGGGGGGGTCCCGGGGCGCAGGGGGGGTCCCGGGGGGTCCCGTGGGGCCCGGGGCGCTTACATGCCCAGCTCGCCGTAGGTGTTGTGGAAGTCCATGTGGGTGCAGGGGAGGGTTTGGGGGCGCAGGGCGGGGTCCCGGGGGCGCAGAGGGGTGCAGGGCGGGGTCCCGGGGCGCAGGGGGGGTCCCGGGGGGGTCCTGGGGGCGCTTACATGCCCAGCTCGCCGTAGGTGTTGTGGAAGTCCATGTGGGTGCAGGGGAGGGTTTGGGGGCGCAGGGGGTGGGTCCGGGGGGGTCCCGGGGGGGTCCCGGGGGCGCTTACATGCCCAGCTCGCCGTAGGTGTTGTGGAAGTCCATGTGGGTGCAGGGGAGGGTTTGGGGGCGCAGGGGGGGGTCCCGGGGGGGTCCCGGGGGGGTCCCGGGGCGCAGGGGGGTCCCGGGGGCGCTTACATGCCCAGCTCGCCGTAGGTGTTGTGGAAGTCCATGTGGGTGCAGGGGAGGGTTTGGGGGCGCAGGGTGGGGTCCCGGGGGCGCAGAGGGGTGCAGGGCGGGGTCCCGGGGCGCAGGAGGGGTCCCGGGGGGGTCCTGGGGGCGCTTACATGCCCAGCTCGCCGTAGGTGTTGTGGAAGTCCATGTGGGTGCAGGGGAGGGTTTGGGGGCGCAGGGGGGGGTCCCGGGGGGGTCTCGGGGGGGTCCCGGGGGCGCTTACATGCCCAGCTCGCCGTAGGTGTTGTTGAAGTCCATGTTGGTGCAGGGGAGGGTTTGGGGGCGCAGGGGGGGGTCCCGGGGGGGTCCCGGGGGGGTCCCGGGGCGCAGGGGGGTCCCGGGGGCGCTTACATGCCCAGCTCGCCGTAGGTGTTGTGGAAGTCCATGTGGGTGCAGGGGAGGGTTTGGGGGCGCAGGGCGGGGTCCCGGGGGCGCAGAGGGGTGCAGGGCGGGGTCCCGGGGCGCAGGGGGGGTCCCGGGGGGGTCCTGGGGGCGCTTACATGCCCAGCTCGCCGTAGGTGTTGTGGAAGTCCATGTGGGTGCAGGGGAGGGTTTGGGGGCGCAGGGGGGGGTCCCGGGGGGGTCCCGGGGGGGCCCGGGGCGCTTACATGCCCAGCTCGCCGTAGGTGTTGTGGAAGTCCATGTGGGTGCAGGGGAGGGTTTGGGGGCGCAGGGGGGGTCCCGGGGGGGTCCCGGGGGCGCAGGGGGGGCCCGGGTCCGCTTACATGCCCAGCTCGCCGTAGGTGTTGTGGAAGTCCATGTGGGTGCAGGGGAGGGTTTGGGGGTGCAGGGGGGGGTCCCGGGGGCGCAGGGGGGTCCCGGGGGGGTCCCGGGGGGCCCGGGGCGCTTACATGCCCAGCTCGCCGTAGGTGTTGTGGAAGTCCATGTGGGTGCAGGGGAGGGTTTGGGGGTGCAGGGGGGGGGTCCGGGGGTCCCAGGGGGGGTCCCGGGGCGCAGGGGGGTCCCGGGGGGGGCCCGGGGCGCTTACATGCCCAGCTCGCCGTAGGTGTTGTGGAAGTCCATGTGGGTGCAGGGGAGGGTTTGGGGGCGCAGGGGGGGTCCCGGGGGGGTCCGGGGGGGCCCGGGGCGCTTACATGCCCAGCTCGCCGTAGGTGTTGTGGAAGTCCATGTGGGTGCAGGGGAGGGTTTGGGGGCGCAGGGGGGGTCCCGGGGGGGTCCGGGGGGGCCCGGGGCGCTTACATGCCCAGCTCGCCGTAGGTGTTGTGGAAGTCCATGTGGGTGCAGGGGAGGGTTTGGGGGTGCAGGGGGGGTCCCGGGGCGCAGGGGGGGTCCCGGGGGGGCGCAGGGGGGTCCCGGGGGCGCTTACATGCCCAGCTCGCCGTAGGTGTTGTGGAAGTCCATGTGGGTGCAGGCCTGCACCCAGCCCACCACCCAGGTGTGGCGGCGCGGGATGGGCGGCAGGCTGCCGCGGGCGGCGGCGCGGAAGAAGGGCGTGCGGTAGCGCAGCACCACGGGCGAGCTCTCCTCGATGGCGGTGGCGCCCGGCTCGATGGCGGCGGACACGTCGCTCAGGACGATGTTGTCGCGCCGCACGCGCGCCTTGCAGGCCACGCTCTGCAGGCAGCCCATGGCCCCCCCGGGCCCCCCGGCCGCGCATCCCCCCGCGCCCCGAGCCGCCGGGCGGGGAGCCGCGGGCACGTGCGCCGCTGCGCCGGCCGGGGCGGGGCTGCCGGGATCGCGGGGGGGGGGGCATGGAGGGAGGGGCGGGGTTCGGGGGGGGAGGACCGTGGAGGGGTTAATGCGGGGGGGCAGGGGGTTGTGGGGTGTAGGACTGGAGGGGTTAATGCGGGGGGCAGGGGGTTGTGGGGTGTAGGACCGTGGAGGGGTTAATGCGGGGGGGCAGGGGGCTGTGGGGGGAGGACCGTGGAGGGGTTAATGCGGGGGGGCAGGGGGCTGTGGGGGCAGGACCGTGGAGGGGTTAATGCGGGGGGGCAGGGGGCTGTGGGGGGAGGACCGTGGAGGGGTTAATGCGGGGGGGGCAGGGGGTTGTGGGGGGAGGACCGTGGAGGGGTTAATGCGGGGGGCAGGGGGGTTGTGGGGGGAGGACCGTGGAGGGGTTAATGCGGGGGGCAGGGGGTTGTGGGGGGAGGACCGTGGAGGGGTTAATGCGGGGGGCAGGGGGTTGTGGGGGGAGGACCGTGGAGGGGTTAATGCGGGGGGGCAGAGGGTTGTGGGGGGAGGACCGTGGAGGGGTTAATGCGGGGGGCAGGGGGTTGTGGGGGGAGGACCGTGGAGGGGTTAATGCGGGGGGGGCAGGGGGCTGTGGGGGGAGGACCGTGGAGGGGTTAATGCGGGGGGGCAGGGGGCTGTGGGGGGAGGACCGTGGAGGGGTTAATGCGGGGGGGGCAGGGGGCTGTGGGGGTAGGACCGTGGAGGGGTTAATGCGGGGGGGCAGGGGGCTGTGGGGGGAGGACCGTGGAGGGGTTAATGCGGGGGGCAGGGGGTTGTGGGGTGTAGGACTGGAGGGGTTAATGCGGGGGGGGCAGGGGGGTTCTGGGGTGTAGGACCGTGGAGGGGTTAATGCGGGGGGCAGGGGGGTTGTGGGGTGTAGGACCGTGGAGGGGTTAATGCGGGGGGGCAGGGGGCTGTGGGGGGAGGACCGTGGAGGGGTTAATGCGGGGGGGCAGGGGGCTGTGGGGGGAGGACCGTGGAGGGGTTAATGCGGGGGGGCAGAGGGTTGTGGGGGGAGGACCGTGGAGGGGTTAATGCGGGGGGGCAGGGGGCTGTGGGGGGAGGACCGTGGAGGGGTTAATGCGGGGGGGGCAGGGGGGTTCTGGGGTGTAGGACCGTGGAGGGGTTAATGCGGGGGGGCAGGGGGCTGTGGGGGGAGGACCGTGGAGGGGTTAATGCGGGGGGGCAGAGGGTTGTGGGGGGAGGACCGTGGAGGGGTTAATGCGGGGGGGCAGGGGGCTGTGGGGGGAGGACCGTGGAGGGGTTAATGCGGGGGGGGCAGGGGGGTTGTGGGGGTAGGACCGTGGAGGGGTTAATGCGGGGGGGCAGGGGGCTGTGGGGGGAGGACCGTGGAGGGGTTAATGCGGGGGGGGCAGGGGGTTGTGGGGTGTAGGACCGTGGAGGGGTTAATGCGGGGGGGGGGCAGGGGGTTGTGGGGTGTAGGACCGTGGAGGGGTTAATGCGGGGGGGGGCAGGGGGTTGTGGGGTGTAGGACCGTGGAGGGGTTAATGCGGGGGGGCAGGGGGTTGTGGGGTGTAGGACTGGAGGGGTTAATGCGGGGGGGCAGGGGGCTGTGGGGGGAGGACCGTGGAGGGGTTAATGCGGGGGGGGCAGGGGGTTGTGGGGTGTAGGACCGTGGAGGGGTTAATGCGGGGGGGCAGGGGGTTGTGGGGTGTAGGACCGTAGAGGGGTTAATGCGGGGGGGCAGGGGGCTGTGGGGTGTAGGACCGTGGAGGGGTTAATGCGGGGGGGCAGGGGGTTGTGGGGTGTAGGACCGTGGAGGGGTTAATGCGGGGGGCAGGGGGTTGTGGGGTGTAGGACCGTGGAGGGGTTAATGCGGGGGGGCAGGGGGTTGTGGGGTGTAGGACCGTGGAGGGGTTAATGCGGGGGGGCAGGGGGTTGTGGGGGGAGGACCGTGGAGGGGTTAATGCGGGAGGGCAGGGGGTTGTGGGGTGTAGGACCGTGGAGGGGTTAATGCGGGGGGGCAGGGGGTTGTGGGGGGAGGACCGTGGAGGGGTTAATGCGGGGGGACAGGGGGCTGTGGGGGGAGGACCGTGGAGGGGTTAAGGGGGGGGGCAGGGGGTTGTGGGGTGTAGGACCGTGGAGGGGTTAATGCGGGGGGGCAGGGGGTTGTGGGGGGAGGACCGTGGAGGGGTTAATGCGGGGGGCAGGGGGCTGTGGGGGGAGGACCGTAGAGGGGTTAATGCGGGGGGCAGGGGGTTGTGGGGGGAGGACCGTGGAGGGGTTAATGCGGGGGGGGCAGGGGGGCTGTGGGGAGAGGACCGTGGAGGGGTTAATGCGGGGGGGCAGGGGGCTGTGGGGGGAGGACCGTAGAGGGGTTAATGCGGGGGGGCAGGGGGCTGTGGGGGGAGGACCGTGGAGGGGTTAATGCGGGGGGGCAGGGGGGTTGTGGGGGGAGGACCGTGGAGGGGTTAATGCAGGGGGGCAGGGGGTTGTGGGGTGTAGGACCGTGGAGGGGTTAATGCGGGGGGGGCAGGGGGGCTGTGGGGGGAGGACTGGAGGGGTTAATGCGGGGGGCAGGGGGTTGTGGGGGGAGGACCGTGGAGGGGTTAATGCGGGGGGACAGGGGGCTGTGGGGGGAGGACCGTAGAGGGGTTAATGCGGGGGGGCAGGGGGCTGTGGGGGAGGACCGTGGAGGGGTTAATGCGGGGGGACAGGGGGCTGTGGGGGAGGACCGTGGAGGGGTTAATGAGGGGGGGGGGCAGGGGGGTTGTGGGGTGTAGGACGTGGAGGGGTTAATGCGGGGGGCAGGGGGTTGTGGGGTGTAGGACTGGAGGGGTTAATGCGGGGGGCAGGGGGTTGTGGGGTGTAGGACCTGGAGGGGTTAATGCGGGGGGGCAGGGGGTTGTGGGGTGTAGGACTGGAGGGGTTAATGCGGGGGGCAGGGGGTTGTGGGGTGTAGGACTGTGGAGGGGTTAATGCGGGGGGGCAGGGGGTTGTGGGGTGTAGGACTGGAGGGGTTAATGCGGGGGGGCAGGGGGCTGTGGGGTGTAGGACTGGAGGGGTTAATGCGGGGGGCAGGGGGTTGTGGGGTGTAGGACCGTGGAGGGGTTAATGGGGGGGGCAGGGGGTTGTGGGGTGTAGGACCGTGGAGGGGTTAATGCGGGGGGGCAGGGGGGTTGTGGGGTGTAGGACCGTGGAGGGGTTAATGCGGGGGGGCAGGGGGCTGTGGGGTGTAGGACTGGAGGGGTTAATGCGGGGGGACAGGGGGTTGTGGGGTGTAGGACTGTGGAGGGGTTAATGCGGGGGGCAGGGGGTTGTGGGGTGTAGGACTGTGGAGGGGTTAATGCGGGGGGGGGCAGGGGGGTTGTGGGGTGTAGGACCGTGGAGGGGTTAATGCGGGGGGGGGCAGGGGGTTGTGGGGTGTAGGACCGTGGAGGGGTTAATGCGGGGGGGGCAGGGGGGTTGTGGGGTGTAGGACCGTGGAGGGGTTAATGCGCGGGGGCAGGGGGTTGTGGGGTGTAGGACCGTGGAGGGGTTAATGCGGGGGGCAGGGGGTTGTGGGGTGTAGGACTGTGGAGGGGTTAATGCGGGGGGACAGGGGGCAGGGGGGCGGACTGTGGAGGGATTAAGGGGGGGGCAGGAGGGTTGTGGGGTGTAGGACCATGGAGGGGTTAATGCAGGGGGCGGGGTTTCGTGGGGTGTAGGACTATGGAGGGGTTAATGCGGGGGTAGGGGGGTTGTGGGGTGTAGGACCATGGAGGGGGAGGGGGTGTGGAGGGGGCAGAGGGGGTGTAGAGGGGTTCGAAGGGGGGAGGGGGTGTAGAGGGGTTCGAAGGGGGGAGGGGTGTAGAGGGGTTCCGAGGGGGCAGAGGGGGTGTAGAGGGGTTCAGAGGGGGGAGGGGTGTGAAGGGGTGTAGAGGGGTTCCGAGGGGCCAGAGGGGGTGTAGAGGGGTTCGAAGGGGGGAGGGGGTGTAGAGGGGTTCCTAGGGGCCAGAGGGGGTGTAGAGGGGTTCCGAGGGGGAGGGGGTGTAGAGGGGTTCAGAGGGGGGAGGGGGTGTAGAGGGGTTCCTAGGGGCCAGTGGGGGTGTAGAGGGGTTCCGAGGGGGCAGAGGGGGTGTAGAGGGGTTCCGAGGGGGAGGGGGTGTAGAGGGGTTCCTAGGGGCCAGAGGGGGTGTAGAGGGGTTCCGAGGGGGAGGGGGTGTAGAGGGGTTCAGAGGGGGGAGGGGGTGTAGAGGGGTTCCTAGGGGCCAGTGGGGGTGTAGAGGGGTTCCGAGGGGGCAGAGGGGGTGTAGAGGGGTTCGGGGGGAGGGGGTGTAGAGGGGTTCGAAGGGGGGAGGGGGTGTAGAGGGGTTCGAAGGGGGAGGGGTGTGAAGGGGTGTAGAGGGGTTCAGAGGGGGGCGGGGGTGTAGAGGGGTTCCGAGGGGGCAGAGGAGGTGTAGAGGGGTTCCGAGGGGCCAGAGGGGGTGTAGAGGGGTTCCGAGGGGGCAGAGGGGGTGTAGAGGGGTTCAGGGGGGGAGGGGGTGTAGAGGGGTTCGAAGGGGGGAGGGGGTTTAGAGGGGTTCAGAGGGGGGAGGGGTTCCGAGGGGGCAGAGGGTTGTAGAGGGGTTCCGAGGGGGCAGAGGGGGTGTAGAGGGGTTCGAAGGGGGAGGGATGTGAAGGGGTGTAGAGGGGTTCAGAGGGGGAGGGGGTGTAGAGGGGTTCGAAGGGGGAGGGGTGTGAAGGGGTGTAGAGGGGTTCAGAGGGGGGAGGGGGTGTACAGGGGTTCAGAGGGGGGAGGGGTGTGAAGGGGTGTAGAGAGGTTCAGAGGGGGGAGGGGTGTGAAGGGGTGTAGAGGGGTTCGAAGGGGGAGGGGTGTGAAGGGGTGTAGAGGGGTTCAGAGGGGGCAGAGGGGGTGTAGAGGGGTTCGAAGGGGGAGGGGGTGTAGAGGGGTTCGAAGGGGGAGGGGTGTAGAGGGGTTCGAAGGGGGAGGGGTGTGAAGGGGTGTAGAGGGGTTCGAAGGGGGGAGGGGGTGTAGAGGGGTTCGAAGGGGGGGTGTAGAGGGGTTCGAAGGGGGAGGGGTGCGAAGGGGTGTAGAGGGGTTCGAAGGGGGGAGGGGGTGTAGAGGGGTTCGAAGGGGGGGTGTAGAGGGGTTCCGAGGGGGCAGAGGGGGTGTAGAGGGGTTCGAAGGGGGGAGGGGGTGTAGAGGGGTTCGAAGGGGGAGGGGTGTGAAGGGGTGTAGAGGGGTTCAGAGGGGGGAGGGGGTGTAGAGGGGTTCGAAGGGGGGGTGTAGAGGGGTTCGAAGGGGGGAGGGGTGTGAAGGGGTGTAGAGGGGTTCGAAGGGGGGAGGGGGTGTAGAGGGGTTTGAAGGGGGGGGGGGTGTAGAGGGGTTCAGAGGGGGGAGGGGGTGTAGAGGGGTTCCGAGGGGGCAGAGGGGGTGTAGAGGGGTTCGAAGGGGGGAGGGGTGTGAAGGGGTGTAGAGGGGTTCAGAGGGGGGAGGGGGTGTAGAGGGGTTCGAAGGGGGGAGGGGGTGTAGAGGGGTTCCGAGGGGGCAGAGGGGGTGTAGAGGGGTTCAGAGGGGGGAGGGGTGTAGAGGGGTTCAGAGGGGGGGTGTAGAGGGGTCCGAAGGGGGAGGGGTGCGAAGGGCTCCTATGGGCAGCGCACACAGAGGGTCTCCTGTGGGCCGGCTCGGTGCGGGCGCTGGGATCTGGGGACTCACCTGCGCAGGTCCCATGCCGCGAGGGAGCGGAGGGGCGCACGGGAAGGGGCTGGAGTCGGTGGCTCCCGAGGCTCTTGCGGCCCAGGGCTCGCGTGGCGGGGGGCGGGAGGCAGAGTGCGGGGCGCAGGGGTTCCCACGTCGGGGTGGGGCTTGTCTCACTGGGGCTGGCTCTGGTGCGGTGCCTCGCGGGGGCCGTCCATTGGTGGTGTGTGGGGCGGCGGTGGGCCGGGTGCCCCAGGCACACTGCTGAGGGAGGCTGGTAACACCGGGCCCGTGGGCGTCACTCATCCAACCTGCGCTGCACGTAGGGTTAGAAATGACCAAGTGCCCGGGCAGCAGCTCAGGGTGAACAGTTGCTGGTGACTGCCCAGCCCTGGGCGCTCACTGACATCAGACCCGCCTGGTCACCGTTAGCCGGGGTCATCGACGCTCATGGACCCTCCCCTGCCAAGTGGCTGTTCTCTGGCAAGGCTGGGGGGCAGACGCAGGTCGCTCTGCATCTTCGCCAGCCCCGAAACAGGGCCCCTTCCCCATGACACCAGCCTCACAGCAGGGATGAGCTTTTGGGGAGGGGGGGCCCTCAGGAAAATGCATTTCCAGGGGGGGCAGCACTCGAAAAGTGAAGGGGGAAACCCCTCCAAGCTCTCTCTCCCCATCAAAGCAACAGCCTCTGGGCTTTGGGAACAGACCCTGGCCTGGGCCGCAGGGCCCCGTTGCTGGAAGCTGCAGCGGCAAAGCTTTGAGACGCTCCCAGAGTTGCAGGACAGGTGTTGACACAACCCCTTGCTGGTCTGGATTGCACCCCAGAATGTCCTAGCGTCCCAGGGCATTGGGGTGACTCGCGTATTGGGCCAGGGTTACACTGGGGCTGTTGCTGGCTCCTGTCACCCTCCCACAGTGGTGAGGGTTAGGTGAGGTGGCAGGGCACGCATGGCACATGCGGTGGCGAGGACGTGACGTGGCAGCCCAGCTGCACTGGAGACGAGTTAGAATCCTGCTCTCGGCCTCCCGGCCGTTGCAGCGGTTCCACCCCAAGTAAGAGGGAAAGCGTACACGCGAGAGGGGCTTGGGAGGGCCGAGCGAGGCGGGGGGATTGTCTTGGCTGCCCGTCTCTGTCTCGCCGGCCCTGCGAAGCAGGAAGGGGCTGGACAAACACACCAAGCTCTGCAGGGCCTTCCCCGCGCTCTTTCCTTCTGCCGGCTCGGGGCTCAGTGGGAGCCGAGGAGAAATGGGGTCAGAGCGGCTCCGAGTGGCCCTGCGTGGTGCGCTCCTGGAGGCCCTGGTCTGCTCCCGGCTCTTCCGCTTGTGCAGGAGGGGCTGTGGGGTGCTCGAGAAGGAAGTTGTGCAGCACGAGCTGGTGTTGGGCTCTTTGGATGCGTGTTGCCCAGCCTGAGGGCCTCACCTTGGGGCCCCCGCTGGCTCAGACACGGAAGGGCTCGATTCCCCGCCCTGCCTGGCCTCATCTTGAGGACCCAGATGTGTGGATCACGTGCTTGAATTTCGGGGTTACGTGCAAATTGTGCGACAGCGTGCAAAGTATTCCATAGCGTGCACCTCTTGTCCCGTGCGGAGCGGCACAAACCTTGGCAGCTGTGAAGAGGGAGCCTTGAGTCCGGGACACGCCTGGCGACAGCGAAGCCGGAAGCTGCCCCTGCCGCTCCTGCCCTTTGTCCCGGGTTTGGCCCTGGCACAGGCCCAGAAGAGCCTCTGGCACTTGGCATTGCAGCGTTTGGAGCGGCTGTCCTGTCCCGGTGCCTATGTAACTGCCACCTAGGACCTCAATATAGGAGCCTCGACCCTTTGAGCTACAAGCCAGCTGGCTCCCTGCCCATGCTGGAGCGGTCTCTTGAGCTTAGCTGTTGCCCTCCGCCATGCCTTCTGGGGAGCACCCATGCCCGTGGCTCTGCACTGCGCTCCAAGTGGACCCAGGTTTGCAAGCACTTCAGCTCCCATCAAAAGCATTGCTCCTCGGCACCAAGGCTACGTCTACACTGGCACGATTTTCCGGAAATGCTTTTAACGGAAAAGTTTTCCGTTAAAAGCATTTTCAGAAAAGAGCGTCTAGATTGGCACAGACGCTTTTGCGCAAAAGCACTTTTTGTAGAAAAGCGTCCGTGCCAGTCTAGACGCGCTTTTGCACAAAAAAGCCTCGATCGCCATTTTAGCCATCGGGGTTTTTTTGCGCAAAACAGTATTGTGCTGATGATTTGCACAAAGGGGCTTTTGCCCGAATGGGAGCAGCATAGTATTTCCGCAAGAACACTGACAATCTTACATGAGATCGTCAGTGTTCTTGCGGAAATTCATGCGGCCAGTGTAGACAGCTGGCAAGTTTTTCCACAAAAGCAGCTGATTTTGCGGAAAAACTGGCCAGTCTAGACACAGCCCAGGCGTTTCCCTCTTCAGCGCTGAGCCGGCAAAAGAAGAGCAGGTGGGGGAATGAGACTGCACAGAGCTACATTGGTATGTCCAGCACATCTTCCTGCTTTCCAAACTGACGAGGCTGGAGACAACGCCGTTCTCACCACAAGTCTTCCGAAATGCTTTGCGATTTCCCCTTCCTGCAGCTCAGACGCACCTCACATCTGGCCTGCAGCAAGCTCTGCTCCTCCGCCCCTGAGCCCCAAAGCTCCCTTTCTAACATCAAAGCAGTCACATTAACTAATTGCTTCTCTTGGCTTCCGCCAGGCAGATAATTACTGACCCTGTTTTAGAGACAGCAAATCTGAGACAGTTGGGAGTGAGCTTGCCAGAGGTTACATCATGAGCCTATTGCAGATCTTGGGTTGGAACATGAGTCACTAGGGCCCAGATCCGTACAGGCATTTAGGTACCCAACTCCCATTGGTTTCAGTAGGCGCCGTGTACCTAAATATCTTTAAGATCTGGCCCCGGATGCTAATCTGCAGAACCACACTGCCTCTGCAATGCAATTAGGGAATGCAATTTAGAAATTTTGTCTAATGGGACCTAGGTAGGCTGTTAAAAATCTTAATGTCCGAGAGGTTCACAGAGGAAATATGTCTTGGGCTGAGGCGTGTCTCCCTGGGCTGTTTGGTTTTGCTTTTCTACATTTTTCTTTGCTTGCAAAGTCTATTTTAGTCTGACGCTTTCGGATCCATTAATGATAAAGGGCGCAGCTAATGCCAGAGAGAGAAGCTTTTGTTTTTCAGAAAAACCATCACAGGGAGGAAACTGTTTCCTCTGTATTTTTCTAGGAAACATTTCGGATGGTCTCGGTTTGTGTAACATTTTGCACTTACTACGCTTTGGCCTAAATTCAACCCAACCATCGTTTTAATTGGATCCCAGAGCTCTTAGTTAGCCCCTGCACACGCCAGGAGACAATTCCTGTCTCTGCTTGCTGCACAGCGAAACTCGTTTCTTACGACTTCCCAACGTTGTGGAGATGCTGTTTGTGCTCCCCTCTTCACCTTTCCCCAACGCCAGTCTCTCCGTCCCCAGTCAACAGGGTGCTTGTGGCGAGGTGGCCGATTCCAGGATGACTTGGGGGAAATTGGTACTTTTGCTGAGGCGCACTGCGGCTAGATCAGAGGTGAGTCCGTTTACCAGTATGATGGGGAGTTGGAGCGACGCCGTGGCCTGCAGGGAGACAGCGCCACGTTTTGGAAGAAAGCTTAGGCGGATTACGTCTTGTCGTTGACAGTGCAAGGGAGGAGGAACAGACATCTGAACTGCCTCCAAATCACCCTTCCGATGCTGAGGGAGATACCCCGAATGGCAAACGGTTCCATCCCTCGCTCCCCATTTTCTTTTGCCACCGAAAGACTCATCCTGTCTCTCCAATTACCCAGATCTACGGCAGAAAGTCACTGCCACCCGTCCGGAATCTGTACAACCCAGACAGATGCATGACGCAGGCGCCCTGTTGGCTCACATCCCCGGGAGTGGGGCCAGAAATGTAGCAGTTACACAGTTATTAAAATAACCGATTTCTACCATCCCCACCAGCAAGACAACGGCTCAAGGACACTTCCCACAAGGCTGCTAAGGTCAGATCGAAGCCCCGGTTGTTTTCAAATATGAATCGCTTGCCGTCTCCACCGTAAGCGCTTACAGGACGAGGGGTTGCTGCTAGAAGCTGCCGTTTGGCTTTTTCAGCAGCAGCTGCGCCGACACCAGCACAGAGGGCTGTTTCCTTGCTTCCACAGGCCTATCCCCGCAAACAGACAAAAGGTTCCCGGGCTCAGCGGGAGCGGGCGAGGCCCAGAGACAAAGGAGGTGGAAGATCTAGCCTTGGCCTGTCTGCCAGAAGGGAAAGGGAGGGCGATGCTTCCCGCTGGCGACATTCTGCTGGTCTCCATCTCCGTAGATTTCCCCCGACCGGTATCACTAAGCGACACGCACAGCCAGGGCCCGGGAGGTGAGGGGCGAGCGGATTGCTCCCAGCATTGTGCGAGCAGGGCACCCCCTCTGCATCCCATCAGTGCGCTGCCCCGGCGCAATCCGCACCCCCCGCGCGTTCCAGGTCTGCAGGCGCAGTGAGCAAAGCTGCCCGTTCCCGGGAGACCCTCCTGGCTCCCACGCTCCTGCGGCCCCCTGGGATGAAGGCAGGGCCCGGCCCCGGCCCAGTCACTTTGTCCATCCCTGTCCTTGTGGCTAGGTTAGCTCAGCTAAGGTCCCTGGCACACAGTGGCACCTCGTGGCTGAGCCGTGTAATACAGATTAGCAATCTCCTCCACGAGCTACAGAAACGTCTTAATCAAAATGCCTTTTCTGCTTCCTTGCAGCCAGCGGCCTAATGGCCACCCTGCCTCGGCTTCCTTCAAGTGCACCTCGCGCTGCAACCAGCCTGCGAGCCCCGGATGCAAAGTCTGTGTGCGACCAGGGACCCGCCCGCCTTAGTAATTATCTGGCAGGGATCAATTTAATACTCTTGGGTCTCGGCAGGAGACGCTTTGTCAAAGGCTTTTATTTTTGGGGAGTGCATGATTCAGCTCCTTTATCTCACTCTCCTCATCAGACCATGAGGCCAGGCTGGGTCAGAGCAAAGGTCCCTCCAACCCAGTGTCCTGTCTTCCCACAGTTAAGGTTGCCAGATGGTTTAACAAAAAATACCAACAGCCCCCCCCCCTCCCCAAAAAAAAACCTTGAAAAAATTCTGTTGAGGAAAAAAAAAGGGGGGAGACCAAAGTTGTTAAGCTGTGCCTTTAAATGGCCCCACGCTCCTCACTCCCCCACCCCTGCCAGATGTGGCAGGGGAAAATTGTCCCCGCCGGGTTTCTGTCCGAGGGAAACAGGCAGTACTGGATATTTCACATGTCCAGTATTTTCTGGGTTTTTTGCCGGACGGGGGACCCAACTAACGACCAGTCTGGGTGAAAACCAGACACCTGGCAACCCTACCGACAGTGGCCAATGCCAGGTGCCCAGAAGGAGTGAACAGAGCAGGCAATCGTCTAGTGATCCATCCTATGTCAGCCCTTCCCAGCTTCTGACAAACAGAGGCTGGGGACACCATCCCTGCCCAGCCTGGCTAATAGCTATAAATGGACCTATCCTCCATGAATTTTTCTAGCTCTTTTTTGGCCTTCACAACATCCTCTGGCAAGGAGTTCCACAGGTTGGCTTCCTTTTATTTGTTTTAAACCTGCTGCCCATTCATTTCATTTATTGACTGCTAGTCATCCACCCACTTCCCAAGCTGCTGTCTTTTAATAGCTTCGTATTGATTTAGACTGACAGAAATTGGAGGCACCCATAACACAACTCCATAATACATCTGAGTGGAGCAGTGCGACTTAACCCACAGCCACTGGGCCAGACAGCTTAAACACTCCCACTTTCCCACTCTCTTAGATCTAGACATTTGGCTCGTCCAGTTCTTCTCAAGCTGCCAGCTAAAGATGTTCTGGGGAGGACATTAGGAAAACAATAGTGCCATCTCGCATCACGCTCTTGTGCCAAAGCTAGTGTTGGCTGGACACTAGCCAGGGGGCTATGGGGCACAGTGCCCACCCTGCCATCCAGCTGACCCCTGCTAACTAACTCAAGGAAATAACCGGGTTTTCCCCTCCTGACCGCACCAGGGCTCCTGGCAGCTAGAGTGAGGAGAGGAGTCAGCATGGCTGAAAGGGGCTCCTTTCTGGCCCCCAAGGCCCCGCTGGACAGCCACACCAGCCAAGCAACCAAGCGTATGGACCATCACCAGGGTGCTCTAACAAACCCCATAGCTGTCCTTGGCTCCGTGCCTGGAGTCATCAGCAGCTGGCAGGGCTGCACCACGGCATCCCCGAGGAGGGCGGCCGGGAGCGGCCCATCTGCCGTGTGATTTTGGCTACTGTTCCCTGCCCCCTCCCTGCACACGCACTCCGGAAGGGCTGCCCAGGGGCCGCACATGGCAGGGGGCTGGCAGCTCAGAGGGAGGCAGTCAGTGCTCCGTAGCGCAAGGATGCCCAGAGAAGATTCAGCCAGGTTCATGCTGGGGAGAGACGCCGGCCCCATCGCGTTGTGAGATGCGGATACCGAGCCTTGAGCGGGTCGGCTCTTTGGCACAGGGAGTCTGAGCATGTGGCGCAAAGGGGCCCTGACCAGGATTGCCAGATGGTTGAAACAAAAATGCTGAATACGCCGCCCGCCCCCCCACGCAAAAAAAAAAAACACTGGGAAAAAATTCTGTTGAAGGAGTTGAGCAAAGTTGCCCAAAGTTGTTGAGAAAAAAAAAAGGATTCTAAGGACTTATTAAGCCAAAAAAAAAAAAAAAAAAAAAGCTGAGGCTGCCGGGCAGTGGGGCAGCCAGAAAGGGGCAAAGCTGGGGAGCAGCCGCTCTAGGCAGCAGCTTCCCCTGGAAGTCTGTGTAATTCTCACCTCCAGATCTCATGGGGGGGAGGTCGTCCAGCATTCCATGATGAGCCAGAGTTTTAAGTACAGCGAGAAGAGGGAATAGAGGTGCACCAGGGGAGAGGAGGGAATAGAGGTGCACCGGGGGAGAGGGGGGAATAGAGGTGCACCGGGGGAGAGGGGAGAATAGAGGTGCACCAGGAGAGAGGGGGGAATAGAGGTGCACCAGGGGAGAGGAGGGAATAGAGGTGCACCGGGGGAGAGGGGGGAATAGAGGTGCACCGGGGGAGAGGAGGGAATAGAGGTGCACAGAGGGAGAGGAGGGAATAGAGGTGCACCAGGGAGAGAGGGGGGAATAGAGGTGCACCGGGGGAGAGGGGGGAATAGAGGTGCACCAGGGGAGAGGAGGGAATAGAGGTGCACCGGGGGAGAGGGGGGAATAGAGGTGCACCGGGGGAGAGGAGGGAATAGAGGTGCACCGGGGGAGAGCGGGGAATAGAGGTGCACCAGGAGAGAGGGGGGAATAGAGGTGTACTGGGGGAGAGGGGGGAATAGAGGTGCACCGGGGGAGAGGGGGGAATAGAGGTGCACCGGAGGAGAGGGGGGAATAGCGGTGCACCAGGGGAGAGGGGGAATAGAGGTGCACCGGAGGAGAGGGGGGAATAGCGGTGCACCGGGGGAAAGGGGGGAATAGCGGTGCACCGGGGGAGAGGGGGAATAGAGGTGCACCGGGGGAGAGGAGGGAATAGTGGTGCACCGGAGGAGAGGGGGGAATAGCGGTGCACCGGGGGAGAGGGGGGAATAGAGGTGCACCGGGGGAGAGGAGGGAATAGCGGTGCACCGGAGGAGAGGGGGGAATAGCGGTGCACCGGGGGAGAGGAGGGAATAGTGGTGCACCGGAGGAGAGGGGGGAATAGCGGTGCACCGGGGGAGAGGGGGGAATAGAGGTGCACCAGGGGAGAGGAGGGAATAGAGGTGCACCAGGGGAGAGGGGGGAATAGAGGTGCACAGAGGGAGAGGAGGGAATAGCGGTGCACCGGGGGAGAGGGGGGAATAGAGGTGCACCGGAGGAGAGGGGGGAATAGAGGTGCACCAGGGGAGAGGAGGGAATAGAGGTGCACCGGGGGAGAGGAGGGAATAGCGGTGCACCGGAGGAGAGGGGGGAATAGAGGTGCACCGGGGGAGAGGAGGGAATAGAGGTGCACCGGGGGAGAGGAGGGAATAGAGGTGCACCAGGAGGAGAGGGGGGAATAGAGGTGCACCGGGGGAGAGGGGGGAATAGAGGTGCACCGGGGGAGAGGGGGGAATAGAGGTGCACCGGAGGAGAGGGGGGAATAGAGGTGCACCGGGGGAGAGGAGGGAATAGCGGTGCACCGGAGGAGAGGGGGGAATAGAGGTGCACCGGAGGAGAGGGGGGAATAGAGGTGCACCGGGGGAGAGGGGGGAATAGAGGTGCACCAAGATGTCAACAACAGAAGAGCCACGGTTGTCGGTGCTGCCAAGGGAAAGGACGGCACAGCAAGCGGAAGAGTTGCTTCTCCGCTTCCATGAAGGAGGGGGCTGCAGGGAGGGCCGAGATACTTTTTTTGTGACTGTACTGCCCGGTACGCAGTCCCGGCACCTCCAGACAGGACTCAACGTTTCCCCTGGAGTACCGGCCAGTGTTGTCTTCATGTCGTCACTGTCAAGTCCAAGTCGAGTCTCGAGTCCCTAAACTCACTTTCGAGTCAAGTCCCAAGTCGAGTCTCGAGTCTTAATTTAAAAAATGCCAAGTCGCTTTTGTACAAGCCATCGATATCGGCATTTTCCAACAATTGTTTCACCAAGTTGATTTAACAAAGTTAGCAAGTCTCAAGTCGAGTCTCGAGTCACAAACAATGAACCCGAGTCGAGTCTCAAGTCGAGTCTCGAGTCACAAACAATGAACCCGAGTCGAGTCTCAAGTCGAGTCACCAGACGACTTAAGTGGGACTCGAGTTCAAGTCGTGGGACTCGAGTCAACAACTCTGGTACCGGCACCTTTGTTTCTTTTTTCCAAAAAAAGCACTGCCTACTAGGATTCCAAGGCTCTGCATGTTTGGGACAGTATAGTCCCTGTCTCACTCGCACCCTAACCCCTCCCCTTTTGGGGAACTCAGAGCAGAGTAACTGCTCCCCTAGAATGGGCTGCTTCTCTGCGGGAGAGCAAGAGCGGAAAGGGGGCACAAGTCGTTAGCTAACGCAGCAGGAAATGGCTGAGCAAGTGAAAGCAGTCTCCCCACCTTCATCTGCATCATGGGATTGCTTGATCCTCAGGTTGAGCTCAGTTCATCTCATCCTTGATACCATACAGTGATCAAACCCTGATAACACGGCGCCCTGTATGAACACAAGAGCCGCATGCTTGGACAGAGCCCAGTTCTTTTGATTTCTTCCTGAGTGCTAGCCAGGGGCTCATTGCAGAAGGCCACCAGCCTCAGCAAAGGCGGAGGTACCTTAATTGCACGTTTGACATGGACAAATAAAGGCGATGTTATCGGAGAAGTGGGCCGGAGCATCATCAAAAGCCTTTTCTCTGAAAGGCAGTTTGGACTGGCGCAAAAAACCAGTGTTCATCGATTGCGTCGAAAATCTGCCCTGCAGGCCAGCTGGCTGGCTGGCTGTTTGTTCAAGAGAAGCGGGTCTGAACAGTCATGCGAACTAGGGAGCGAAGTTCAGGCATGTGGATGGGAACAGGCTGGCAGCGCACACAGCGCGTGAAACCTTGTTAGGGGTCACATTGAAATCTTGTTCCAACTAATGCCTGACCGAACCCTTCCTTTCAGATAGCTGTGAGAGCGGTCCTGAGGCCGCTCCTAAAACAAGAAGTAATAGAAACTAGTGCCATGTGGGTGAGAAAGTGCCGCAGGGTGTTGTGACCAGGCTTGCAGGCACACACAGAAATAAAGAACTGCCAAGAACACAGAACCAGGGGCAAAAGAGCCAGAAAGCCAAGCAGAGGCTGGGGAGCACAGTGTGACCCTGGGGAAAACTGGACAGTACTTTTGAGTCTGTTGGCTGAAGAGCTTTGGGGCTGCAAACTAAGAAACTGCTCCTGTTGCTTGTGGTTCCTCCTGTGTTCAGAGAAGCAGGACTTCATCCTTTCCTTGTAGAAAAAGGAGGTGGCGTCAAAGACTCCATCCATTTCTACTTCCAGCTGAAAGATCCCCATCCGCACCACGTGGGACTAGTCGCTTGGGTTGAAAAGGGACAACCCTACAGCAAGGAAGGGCGTCTCTGCACCGTCCCTTTTCATGCGATCCGGAGCTGCAGCGCTAAAGCCCTCTGTGAAGACACCTCCAGAAAGGGTTCGACACTGTAATGGCAACCCGGATTTTGAAACCAGCGAAGGGAATGGGCACTGTACCTCGAAACACAGTTTGCTTTGTGTCCCCTCTACCCCCATCCTCGGCAGCTTCCCTGCTGCCCCCCTGTATTTAGCAGCCACCTGCAGCAGGGTATTCCGGCAGTGAGTTTTGGAAATGAAATTAAGAACCCTTCCAGACACCAGAAACTTTGGCTTAATAGGGACACTGGCTTTATGACTCATTGCCACAATTTGTAACACACCACCCAGCCTGTTACCCTTAATGCCCTGTTTCCAATTCTTTGTGCATAACAATTTCATTTTGAGCAACCTCCTCCAGCATGACTTCTCGCGCCTGCTTAACAGTCTGCCCCGATTGGTAGCTAGCTCCGACACTTGGCTTCCTCCCCCGCACCTCAAGAAGAGCTGTGCATAGCTCCAAAGCTTGTCTCTCACCAAGAGAAGTGTGTCCAATAAAAGATATTCTCTCCCCCACCTTGTCTCTACGCTGCTGGGCCCGACACAGCTATAACAACACTGCAAAACGCAGGGGCTTAGGCAGCCCAAAGATAATTCATGTGCGGTAGCCACTAGAGGTTGCTGAACACCATGGAATTCCAACCCGCTGTGGCTGATGTTTGTGTGAACAATGGTAAGAGATCCCATTTTCCTGTTGGCCGGGGCGAGGCACCCCAAGTGTGTGTGAGCGGTGGGTGGGGCGGGGGGGCACACCCTGCACATGTTCAGCGTGGCGTGGGGCAGCCCTGGGATGTAGGCCGGGGGTGGCGGGGCGTGCGGCGGGGCAGGCCCTCCCTGGACAGGAGGCCGAAGGCTCGTGAGGCGTTTGTAGGCGTCGTGGGGCGTCCTGCTGGCGCGGCTGCCAGGCCGGGCCCAGACTTGGGGGTGGCGCTGCCCCTCCGTGTGCGGAATAAATACTGCGCTGTGCACGGCCCGGCGCACGCGCCCCAACCAGGGGGGCGCTCTGCCCCTGGCAGCCAGCAGGGGGAAGGAGAGGGGCATCAGGGCTGTGTCCCATGGGGGAGGAGCCTCGGCCATGCCCCGCCCCCTGGCAGCAGCCCCGCCCATTCCGCCCGCTGGTTGCCATGGTGACGGCGGCGGAAGCCGGAAGCGGAAGCGGAAGCGGGAGGGGAGCGGGCCGGTGCCGCCATGCCCAGCCCCCGCAGCAGCCCGGCCCGCCGCGCCCCCCCCGGCCCCGCGCCCAGCCCGTCGTGCGCCGCCGTGGCGCTGCGCGCGCTGCTGGCCGCCGACCTGCGCGCCTCGCGGCGGCTGGGCCTGTGCGCGGGGGAGCGCTCGGCCTGGGGCGGCGCCCGGCCCCTGCTGCGCATGCTCGAGCTGTCGGGACACGGCGCCCCCTGGCTGGCGGGCGCCGCCTACGGGCTGGGCTGCAGCCGCAGCGCCGCCGGGCGCGAGGTGCTGCTCAACCTGCTCTTCGGTGAGCCCCCCCCGGCCCCCCCCGGGCCCCCCCCCCCGGCCCCCCCCCGGCCCCCCCCCGGGCCGGCCGCGAGGTGCTGCTCAACCTGCTCTTCGGTGAGCCCCCCCCGGGTGAGCCCCCCCCCCCCCCCCCCCCGGGCCGGACCCCCCCCCCCCCCCCCGGCCGGCCGCGAGGTGCTGCTCAACCTGCTCTTCGGTGAGCCCCCCCCCCCCCCCCCGGCCGGCCCCCCCCTGCTCTTCGGTGAGCCCCCCCCGGGACCCCCCCGGGCCCCCCCCTCCCCCCCCCCCCCCGGGCCGGCCGCGAGGTGCTGCTCAACCTGCTCTTCGGTGAGCCCCCCCCCCGGGACCCCCCCCCCCCCCCCCCGGGCCGGGCGCGAGGTGCTGCTCAACCTGCTCTTCGGTGAGCCCCCCCCCCCCGGGACCCCCCCCCCCTCCCCCCGGGCCCCCCCCCCGGGCCGGCCGCGAGGTGCTGCTCAACCTGCTCTTCGGTGAGCCCCCCCCCCCCGGCCCCGGCCCCCCCCGGGCCCCCCCCCCCGGCCGGCCGCGAGGTGCTGCTCAACCTGCTCTTCGGTGAGCCCCCCCCCCCCCCTCCCCCCGGGGCCCCCCCCCGGCTTCCCCCCCGGGAGCCCCCCCCCCCCCCCCCCGGGCCCCCCCCGGGCCGGCGAGGTGCTGCTCAACCTGCTCTTCGGTGAGCCCCCCCCCCCCCCCGGGCCCCCCGGGCCCCCCCCCCCCCCCCCCCCCCCGGGCCGGCCGCGAGGTGCTGCTCAACCTGCTCTTCGGTGAGCCCCCCCCCCGGGCCCCCTCCCCCCCCCTCCCCGAGCCCCCCCCGGGCCCCCCCCCCCGGGCCGGCCGCGAGGTGCTGCTCAACCTGCTCTTCGGTGAGCTCCCCCCCCCCCGAGCCCCCCCCCCGAGCCCCCCCCCCCCGGGCCGGCCGCGAGGTGCTGCTCAACCTGCTCTTCGGTGAGCCCCCCCCCCCCGGGCCCCCCGGCCCCCCCTCCCCGAGCCCCCCCCCCCCCCCCCCCCCGGGCCGGCCGCGAGGTGCTGCTCAACCTGCTCTTCGGTGAGCCCCCCCCGGGCCGCCCCCCTCCCCGAGCCCCCCTCCCGGGCCGGCCGCGAGGTGCTGCTCAACCTGCTCTTCCCCCCCCCCCCGGGACCCCGCTCCCCGCCCCCCCCCCCCCGAGCCACCCCCCCCGGGCCGGCCGCGAGGTGCTGCTCAACCTGCTCTTCGGTGAGCCCCCCCCGGACGCCCCCCCCGGGCCCCCCCCCCCCCCGACCCCCTTCCCGAGCCCCCCCCCGGGCCGGCCGCGAGGTGCTGCTCAACCTGCTCTTCGGTGAGCCCCCCCCCCCCCGGGCCGGGCCCCCCCGGGCCGGGCCCCCCCCGGGCCGCCCCCCTCCCCGAGCCCCCCGAGCCACCCCCCCCGGGCCGGCCGCGAGGTGCTGCTCAACCTGCTCTTCGGTGAGCCCCCCCCCGGGCCCCCCCCCCCCCCCCGGGCCGGCCGCGAGGTGCTGCTCAACCTGCTCTTCGGTGAGCCCCCCCCGGGACCCCCCCGGGCCGCCCCCCTCCCCGAGCCCCCCCCCCGGGCCCCCCCCCGGGCCGGCCGCGAGGTGCTGCTCAACCTGCTCTTCGGTGAGCCCCCCCCCCCCCCCCCCCGGGCCGGCCGCGAGGTGCTGCTCAACCTGCTCTTCGGTGAGCCCCCCCCCCCCCGGGCCGGCCGCGAGGTGCTGCTCAACCTGCTCTTCGGTGAGCCCCCCCCCCCCGCCCCCCCCCCCCCCCCCCCCCGGGCCGGCCGCGAGGTGCTGCTCAACCTGCTCTTCGGTGAGCGCCCCCCCCCCCCCCCCCCGGGGCTGGACCCCCCCCCCGCTCCCCCCCGGGCCGGACCCCCTCCCCCTCCCCCCTGGGGCCGGACCACCCCCTGAGCCAGGCTCCCTCCCCCCCCCCGGACCCCCCTCCGAGCCGGCCGGACACCCTCCACCTCCCCTCGAGGCGGCCAGACCCCTCCCCCCCCAACCGCCCTCACTACAGGCCAGCCCAATGCCCCGCCGGCACCCATATCCCCGCCTGTGCCACTCCGCCCTGCACTGCTCAGCCAGGCCCCGGAACCAGGCTAGGCCTGCGGGGATGTGCCAAGGTTGCGCGAGCTGCCCCCCAGCTCTTCCTGTGTGGGCGCAGAGCCCTGCCAGAGGGCCCGTCTAGGAATTCCGACTGGATAGATTCAGGCCCGGGGCTCGGTGTTGTGGGGCCAATGCTGGACACGCTCGGGATGAGGTGCTCGCTTTCTGCCGAGGTGGCACGTGCTTTGCCCTTTTCCAATGAAATGGTTGGTCTGCCACACCAGGCAGTCACTGGTCATCTAGGTGTATATGGCCGTAGTGGTAGGCCTGGTCCTGTGAGCGTGGGTGCACAAGCTGAACCCTGACCTTAAGTGTCAGTGAGGAGTCCTGCTTGTGGGGCTTCTGGAAGTGGCTTAAGTGGCTAAGTATTTATTGACGTGCTTGAAGCCATTACTAGTCCTGCAGCTTACAGCTCAGCACGTTGTCCTAGTCTGGTTGAGTCACTCAGTTGTGCCTGGGCACCTGAATCCTGGCCTTCAGCATGCACAGGCATTACAGCTGCCAGACAATCCCGGGTGGCGACTTGTGATGGTTTTGCCATGCATACAAACCAGTGTCCTCGCTGCTTTACTGCCAAGTTCATTTTCAGGAGCTGGTGCTAGCGGTGCCGTTGCCCACTGTCTAATAAACACAATTGGCTGCCACGTTTGCGCACTTGAAAACACGGAAAGGTCGTTGGGGGTAGCCCTGATTCAAAGTTCTGGGATTGTGCTGGTGGAAGGAGCAGGCTCTCTTTGCAGTAGCTCTGGTGTCTCTTCTGGGACTTTTGAAGGAGGGAAGGAAGAGGGGAAACACAGGATCTTGGAGTGGGAGAAGAGGCATTCTCCTCCTATAAACCATTCTATCCTTGCAACTCCTGGCCAGCCAAAGAACATGGGCTGCCTAGGACACATTGATAATGAGCTGTTTCCTGTTGTGCGTTGGTGAACTGGAACACACATGTTGTTACAATAACCCCTTTGCTTTTGTCTCCTAGCTCTGGTGCTGGATTTAGTCCTGGTGGCCGTGGTGAAAGGGCTTGTGAGGAGAAGACGTCCCACTTACAACAAGATGGACATGTTTATCACCATCTCAGTGGACAAATACTCCTTCCCATCAGGCCATGCTACCCGAGCGGCCATGGTGTGCAGATTCGTCCTGCACCACTTGGTGCTTGCCATTCCTCTGCGGGTCCTGGTGGTTCTGTGGGCCGTCATTGTGGGCATCTCCAGAGTCATGCTGGGTAGACACAACGTGTCAGACGTGGTCTTTGGCTTCTTCATGGGTTACATGCAGTACAGTGTGGTGAAATACTTCTGGCTTTCACCCCTCAGCGCACCTGCTCTCTTTGCAGTGTGGAACCAGTGATGGCCCTCATGAAAAGGACGAGGTGCACACACTGCAGAGTCCTGTCCTGTGCAGAGAGTGTGAACTGGGGCTGGTGAAAGGATCATCACCCTCATCTGATCAGCGGGGCTGATGGTATCCGCAACATCATGCTTCATTCTGCGCGATACCTGGGCTGCGGGTGGGACGCAGTGAGATCTGAGGGACAGCTATTCTCGGGGCCATCCTGCTTTCAGTGTGCTGCTGGGTCGAAGCACGTACCAGCCCGTATGGCTGCTCTGACCATTCCATGATGCAATTGCTCCATATCTCCAGGTGCTACCAGAGGGAGACGTGCACACAGGCCAAGCTGCTAATTCTTTTTTCCTGGTACTTAACATGCATCAGTAAGATCTGTGGTTCAAAGAAATCCCATGAATCAGCTTACAGCACAGGATGCCTGTTGTGCAGCCGGCTCATCTAGCTTAAACAGTAGGCATGCCTTCTTACAAATATTGTCATGTGGTTACTTGCTGAAAACCGTCCCTGTGTGCTGTCAATATACTGACTGGTGCCCTTGTGGCTGATTAGCCGTGGGACTGCCCCCTAGCGGCCACAGTACGTTATGCTCACTTGAGGGCAGTCACACATGGGTTCTGCTCTCTTGTGGGTGCCCTTCTGTTGCTGCCTCTTCTATCACTTTGAGATGACCAAGGTTCTCTAAATTGATTCTTTCTCCTTTTGAAGCACCTTGCCTCTCACTTGCCCGTCACATTCCAGTTATAGAGCCTCCTGCCAAGTGGGTGGCTTGCCGGAAAGGTGAAGGCGTCTGGTTTGGAATACCTTGGGAGCCGGCAGTTTGAGGGGAGTAGATGCCCGAATAGGGCTGTAATGAAGTGTGGAAGGAGTTCACTGGGCGGTGGGTTGTCTCTACCAGCTGTCCTCTAGTCGGGGTGCGGTTTGTCACTGCAAACTGGCTAAGATTCTCCTAGCAGTGGGGCAAGCAGAGCCCCCTTTCCCAATCTGTCATCCGAGCAGGGTGCTCCCGCACGGTTACTCCCCCTGCTTTTCTGCTGAAAGCCAGACAACATGCAAACAGTTAATGCCATATGAGGACACGTGAGGTCGACTTTTTAGGTCTTTCAAAATAAGTAAGCTCCATGGAGATCCTGAACTGAGGTATGTAGGCCTCAGTTCGGCAAGAGACTTCAGTATGTCCCATTGATTTCCATGAGATGATTCCTGGTCTTAAACCGGAGCACATTGGCTATAGCCCTGCTGTTCACTACAGAAAAATGCAATCAAAGTGACAATAGAAGTGATGTGTGCCCAACTGTATTGCAGCGTTTTTCTCCCTTCTGTGATGCTGATTGCAAATAAGTAAAATCGGTTTGGTTACAAATGGAGCTGTACGCTTGGTGAGACAAATGGGAAAGAACAAAAATGTCGTATAGAACGGTGATGAAAAGGAAAATGACAAGTTTCCAAAGAGGCAGAAAATAAATTATTTAGCTAGAGCAAAGGGGGAGGAAGTTCCCCTGGGCCTGACGGATCTCCAAGAAGGAAAAACAGGTTCTTTGCATGACGAGAGAGGTAGAAATTCCCTCTTTTGGGATTGTCGAGGGAGGGCACGGTGTCTGAACTGTAAAGAGATTGTAGAACTACTTGAGAAATTACATTTGTGGGCATATTGTGTTCATGGAAGAGTTCTGGCTGAAAGAGAAAACTGTTAGCTTAAAAACCAAGTGCCATGCAGTGTACTGTACCCTTAAGTGTTCCCTGTAAGCTGTGTGCCTGTGAGGCCGCTCAGGAGGGATTCAGGTGCCCCCAAAGTGATTAGTGGAATTCTTGGTTTTGTTTCTGCTGGTGGTGCATATTCACACACATGTCGGTGCACATAGAAAAATGCATTCCGCGCATGGATGAAATGTTGATCCTTAATACCAATTACTGTACCAGGAGTACTAATGATCTCTTCTAGTATGGCAAGTCCTGTTTCCCTAAGGTGCTGAGAGATGTGCAGATGACAGAAGGGATATTAAAGTAAAAATAACACATCTGGGATCCAGCTTTCGTTCTTCCGGGACACTGGTTGTGTGGCTTTGTAGGAATGTGTGGAGAACTGTCTTGTGCTTATAAATCTACTAGGAGATTTATCCAGTGTTGCTCGGGTCCTTAACCCAATTCAGTTTTATTTTTCACTTAGATCTAGGGGTTGGGGGTGAGGGGTTCAGGATTCAGGCTGCCCTGGGGAGAGAGAACTACCCAGTCCCCTCATTGCAGTAGCGTGGGGTCGTGAGAAGCACCTCTCCATGGCTGTTGCACCCCTAGTGGGCACAGCCAGGGCAGGGGGCATGTCCCTCGGCTGAGGCAGGTCCTAGTTCATCTGCCTCCTCCACTCCCCAGCCAGAGTGAGGAATGTAGCCAACTGTGCCCTTTCATCAGGGAACAATGTCCCCTTCTCTAAATGGTGCCTACGGGTGGGAAGCTTGGGGCTAGAGCAGCCCCAGACCTGAGGGGGGGGACCCAGCCCGCCCAGCATTCTGGTAGCCCAGCATGATCATATGGTATGAGTCATTTGGAATAGAAAGTCTTCTGAGCCCTGGGCTTTAGGATCTAGTTTGATGACTTGATGGGCCAAGATTATGTAAGATGGGGGTCAAAGATGAGCAAAAGTGCTCTTGCCGAAAGCCCGGTGACTGAGTAGGATTGGGGGGGAAGGGGGGTGCTGTGGGTGCCATTGCTCTTGTTCAAGAAGGATGAATTCAGACTGGATCCGGCACAGAGGGGCTGCTAGGGTGATGAGGGGAATGGAAAAACCTGTCTTACATGACGGGCACACTAAGAGCCTGGCATGGTTAGACTAGGAAAAGGCATGTGGAGAGGGGGTCTGATCGCTCGCTCCCTCCCTGTGGTCACCCTCCAGACAGAGAACAGTGGTTGAAGCTGAAGGACGGTGCGGGCACAAGAGGAACTGGGGCTGAACTGGCCAGGAATCCGTTTGGGCTGGAAATCAGAAGGCTTCCTGCCATCAGAGGAAAGAGGTTCTGAAGCAGCCTGCCAATGGGAAGGAAGGTGGAACCGAGGACAAGTCCAGCTGGATCTGAATTCTATGGATCTTTTGTCTCCAGCCCTCTGCTTTCCAGCCTGGGCACGGGGTGGAGCAAACAGCCTGCCTGGTTTCCAGATGGAGCTTGCTAAGGTGCTAAGCAAGATGATCTCACGAGGTTGGCTGTGCTCGTGGGAGGTCCGTCATTTTATATTTGCAGAGGTAATTAGCTCTGTGGTTTTAAGGAGACTTGACAACTGTCCTTGCTGAGAAGATCTAGCTAGAGGCAGCCCATTTCCAGCCCAGCCCCTGTACAAAGAGGGTGACACGTTTCATTCTGAATGCTGGTCACTGAGGCTTTATGCTGTGCTCCGACTCGGCTGACGGTGAGTTCGCTTGGAAAGCTTCAGCAGGGTTTTCAGTGAGCCGTGGCATGTGCCCTGGTGCCTGCTAGACATGTACTAGATGCTGTTTTCAATTTTAGGGCTGTGCAGGCCAGTTTCTTAAAAATGTTGATGACGATGATGTCCCCAGTCGCCACGTGAAAGGATCTGGCCAGCACCCAGAATCTCCTGGCCCATGTTTCACAATGCTAGTAATCAATGGAAAATCAGTGTGGACGTCTTACCCTTTCCCACCACCACTGCAAGCGCAGATGTGAGCCCTGCCTCCGCCCCATGCCCAGACGGGAAAGCAGGGGGCTGGGGGGTAAAAAAAATCCATAGACTTCAGGTCTAGTTGGGCTTGTCCTCCTTTCCATTTTCTGAAAAGAAAGGGTGCTCTAGCAGTGACTAATTGCTAGGCTTGGTTGCTCATCGCTAGAGATGGTTTACTGAGCACATTTGCACTTGGAGCTGTTGCTCAGAGCTGCCCATCAGCCCTTCTAAAAGGAAGACCGGTCCAAGGAGACCGACCGTGTAATCTAGTCAGGGTGAAAACGTAAGAATGAAAGGTAGTTTGGGGTGGGAGGCATACCAGTCTTTGTGGCTTTCAAACCAGTGTCCTGTTACTTAAAATGCTTTGCTTCTCCCTCAGCCCTTGCTGCGTGAAAGCCACACAAAGTGGAGGGAAGTGAGCTTTGCCAAGATGCTGTGACATGCCCAGAATTCAGGGAGTGTACACAACCAGAAATGTTTGCCTCGGCTGCGCCAGTAACTGTCGATCTCACTGGCTGTTTCCAGAGGGGTGTGAACCCTAAGTTACAGGTGTCCCTTTCACAACTAACCTGTTGTTCACAGCCGGGTACCTTTGTCCCTCAGTCATCGCGTACAAAGTTGGGTATGAACTTCACAAGCCCTGTGACTCTTCGCAGCATCTGTAGCTAGAAAGGAACAATGTCTTGCCAGAAGATAGTGGGAGAGAATAGGAATTCGTTCTCCAGCCTGCCAAGGCCCCTTTATGCTGCTCTGGTGGCGTAAAAGGGGAAGAATTAAACACTGGGAGGTAATCCCCACATGAGTGGGTTTAATCCCCACTATTACAGTCCTGCTCCGCTCCGCTCCACTCCAGCTGGCTAGCCATACGGGGCTGTATCCACTCCAGAATTGGTTTTCAGCTACTTTCTCCTCCCACCTTCCTTCCCGTTCCCGTGCTCAGTGCGGGTGACTGGAAGGAGGAACTTTGTGCATTCACATTTCTAGATTATGCTGGAATAAAATGCAGCCTACATAGTTTATGAATGCTAAGATGTTTACATTCATTCTGTTCCGTGGTTTTCAAAGTGTATTAACTCTCCATGCCCAACGTCAGACAATATCTTTTTCGCTCATAATTTGTAATATTGTCAGAGCTTGACAGGCAGCCCAGGTTCACACTGCTAGCTTAGCAATTTAGGCTCCTCTTTTTTATGGGAGCTTGAAATGCACCTGGTCTTACTTCCTGGATTGTGTTGTGCAATGTACAGTTCTGGGAGTGGAGTTTGTACAACTCAACCCGCTTTGGGCCCTGAGACTTTCCAGGATGGCTATCCGCGCTGCTCAGCTGCCCTTATCCCCTGTAGAGCCGGCCAAATCATCCAAGAGCAGCAGATCTTATTGCCCTCAAACCTGCCACCCTATCTGATTCATTGCTTCACAATTATTCACTGAATAACATCTGCAAACAGTTCTTTGCCCGCCTTGACTGAGTGGCACATTGGCTGCTTGCAACCATGGCTGCATTCATCTGGAGGGCTGGGTTGTGTTCCCAGCTGTGCACCGGCCTCCTGGGTGCTGGTTCCCTCTGTGTGCCTCAGTTTCCTCTCACTGGTTTGAGTGCAGACTTTCCTCCTTTGTGCTGCACCCAGAGCAGGGGAGCCCTGAGCTGCCCTCTGCTAATACAGGTAAGACCAACCACCCACCCATCTGGCAGAGGAGAGGTGGCTGAGCCAGAGAGGCACAGTCTGCTCCAGCGAGAGAGACTTCCTTAAGCTACCAGGGATCAGAAAAGGCATCAGATCGAAAAGGACGAGGAAACACTGCCCAGGAGAGAGGGTGCCGTGCTACGCCGCAGCCTCCCGCGGGGCCAGGAATGGACACAGGATCAACCGGCAGCACAGTGAGCTGCTAAGGAGCGGCCCTTGCCCGAGGGGTCCATCTCCGATGCTCTGAGGACACATGTAGCTTGTCTGACACGACCGGCCCAGGGAAGGGGGCTGAAGGAGCCGGGCACGTGAGGAAGCAGGCTCGGGACTGAGACGTACATGGTAAGGAGTTCGGGTGGGGTGTGCTGGGAGGGGTGGCCCCTGGCTCCCCGGGCTCTGTCCAGCCTCCCCCCAGGGTCTCTGCACGCCGTTCAGGAGAGTAGCCTTTCTGGATTGGCTTTCAGGCCAGTCGAGCACGGTGCCTGTAATCTTACAAAACCGCACAAGCCCCAACACTCCGCTGGTTGATGCTTTGGGTCAAACTTGGAGTTAAACAGCGTCCAGCCCAGCATACGGCTCTCCAGGGCCCATCCAGACGCAGCCCCAGGCTGCTGGAGAGAGGCAGGGGCAGGCCGGGGCAGTCAGAGGAAATCGATTTCTACCATGGCCCCTTTGCCGGGCAGCTGCAGTTCGGGGGCTTGGTGTGTCGGCTTGTGGGAAGCAGGGCACGGTGACGCCAGCTGGGGTTTCCTCAGTGGTGTGTGTGATCCCTGAGCATTGGTCAGGGCTGCTAGGCTGGCGGCAGCTCCACCTCTGGCGCTCCCTGGTCCCTCTGAGTGCCCCTCAGGTGCCTTTCCCTCTCCTGGGGAGGGTGGAATTTTGCCTTAAACGGGCACCCTGCAGGTCAGCTCTGCCCACCCATAGGTCCAAGTAAGTGGCGCCTCCAGTTCTTCCTGCCGGGAGTCTGTGCCCAAAGGGGAGCAGAGCGAGCAAGCAGCCTGCCTGGATCCCCACGTCGCGGCCATGCAACAGGAGAGCAAAGCATTCAGGGAGGAATTTAAACCAGGTTTGCCCACATTTTTCCTCCTGGCTTGCCTTCCCCTGAGGGCAGCCTATGCCGGCCTCCCTTCTTCAGCCCCCAGCAGGTGTCTGCGTGCCAGCCGGGCTGTGCAGACGGCTCCTTTTGGCGCACAAACCCCTCTTGCACTAGAGCTCCGAGAATGGGGCAGCAGCTCCCTTTGCCCACGGGGCCTGGACCCAGTACCAGTTCCACGCATTTTCCTTCAGCTTGTCCCTGCCAGAGCACTAGGGGGCCGGCTTGACCCCTTGCTTCTCCTAGTTAGGGAGCTTGACTCTGCAGCTGTAAGGTTACTAGGGTGTGTGGATGCCAGATACTTTCACAAAAAATCCCGAACATGGTGGGGGGGAGCAAAAAAAAAAGTCACTGCGCCTTTAAATCCCCCCACACCCCTTGCAGGCCTTTCGTCCGAGAAAAACCGAAAATATCAGTCATTTTACATGTCTGGTATTTTCTGGTTTTTTACCGGCTAGGGGCCACAAATACCGGACTGTCCAGGTGAAAACCGGACACCTGGCAACCGTGGTGTTGCGTGTAATACAGACACACTACGCTGAGAGACTGTGCGACTGTCGGAGCAAGGACTGCAGCATTCACCATAACACCCATCCTCCTGGGGCTGCACCCTGTTTCATCATGTCCATTGTCTAGACAGCCCGGCCCAAGGCCTGGATCTCTCTGTGCGTTACACAGCTGCACATAGCAGGAACAAACCCATACGCCATGTGGGTGGATTCGCTTGCAGCCCCTGCCACACCACAGCTGAACACAGCTCTGCTGCAGAATCGCCAGCAAGTGAAGGGGTGGAGTCAGAGACGCTGGTAGTAAGTTGACCGGTCTCAGTCAACTAGCACAGCTGGCCTTCCCCCTCAGTGTGGTCAGACTGGCTGGATTAGTTCCGTTTAACAGAAGGGCTACAAGGAAAACCGGCAGGAAGGAGTCACAAAGAGGGTTTGTTGGCTTCTTGGTTTGTTTTTGTTTTTTTCCATTGACTGGCCAGAAAAACAGACTGTCCATGGAAGCGTGATAAACCCTTTTCTCCGCCCCATGCTTATGTGTCTGAGCCAATGAGAGGAGTAAACGGTGGGGCGGCGTCAGCACAGACGAGAACCCTTAAATAAAAAATAGGCAGCGCCCTTGTGACCAGCTGGGGTGGAAGAGGCAAAGAGACGGATGCAGCCCTTCCGGGGGGGTCAAGAGCACAGGCCCCATTGAGCTGCCTGGGCACTTAGGCCTTATCGTTGCATTTGCAGGTTTGTTGCGTGTTTCGGTGATGTTCAGCATAGGTGGGTGTGGAATAGCCTCGTGCCTGATACAGGTTCTGGCTGCACCGGGGGAACAGAGGGTCACCTTTCCATGGGCACGAGCAAGGGGGCTGCTTGCTGAAAGTCCACAAGTTGGGAGTCTTGAGTTGGTGCAGCTGGCCAGGGAGGAACCGAGGAAGAGAGCAGCCCCGGGCAGATATGGGCTGAAGCAGAAGGCCCAGCCCTCCACCCCAGTCGAGGGGGGGGCTCAGCGGTACGGGTGGCGGGGGAGCTGGAGGGACCAGCCCACACCGGTGTTTAAAGCATTCGGACATGAATGACTTTGTAAAAAGGAAACCTGGCTGCTTTTGAAAAGCGCGGGACTGAGAGGGAGCTGATGTAAATCCGCACGGCTCCCCTGGCGTCGCTGCCCGTTCGTAGCCGATGGGGACCTGGCCCACCGTACGGCGGGGACTTTAAAAAGCCAGGTTTCCCCTGCAAATGAACCTTTTGTTTTTCACTTGCACTCGTTTGATGCCCAAGCAAATGCGCACCCCTGGGTGTGTGTCCATCTGTCCATGGAAGCTCCTCGCGGGAGGGAGCAGGGTGACACAGCCAGTGGTGGAGGTGTGTGTGGGGCATGCAATGAGCCACACGCTGGCAATGCACAGAGTGCAGGCAGAGGGAGTTCTCCACAAAGCTGAGCTGACTTGCGAAAGCAGATTTCCACCAGCCATGGGTCCTGCAGCCGGGAACGTGGCTCTGAGTAACTTGCAGACAATTCTGTTGAACATCCTGAAACAAGGTGGCACTTTGAAGAGCCTGATTTGACCAGCTGCTGGGAAAGGCGGCTGAATGAGCAGACCACCAGATACCTTTTTAAGAGAAAGCACGGAAACCCACCCGACCATGGCCTGTCTGCTTGTCACGGCCTCAGATGGGCAGTGGGATGGATGTAGATGGGGGCTGGGGATGGGGTGGTGGGGGAACCAGGTTTGCCACAGAACTGATGAGACTCAAGTCAGCATGAAAGGGGTGAGCCAGGGGTCGAGGTCAGCCGAGCACAGCCCTGAAACACGTTTATAAACTCGCAGGAGCCCCAGCGCCTCCCGTGGAGCTGAGGGTTGTGGAATTTCACACGGGTGAGGCAGACACCTGTCGGGAATGGTGGAGGTAACGTCCTGCCGGGAGGGCAGGGACCTGGACTAGACAACGTCTTGAGCTCCCTTCCCCTCCTACAGTTCTGTGGTACTAAGGGAGTGATGAGTTAAGGCAGGTCTCACGCTCCCGGCCCGTAGGCCATCTACGGCCCAGGCAGTCCCACAATCCGGCCTGCGCACGGCTGCCGACACGCGGCTCGGTGCTTGGTGGAGGAGTATTGCCTCCGAGAGGCAGCCAGGGATGGTGCTGTGTTTTCCCATCTTACTGAGCGGGGGATTAAGCCCGTTTGGCCCTGCGTTGTTCCGAGGCACGTCTGCCACGCCGTGTTGTGAGGCCGAGGCCGGGAGAGATTTCAGGTCGTAGTGATTTCACGGGGTAGCAGGGAACTTGCAGCCAGACCCACCTTGCACTGGCTTTCATTTCACCACTGGCCCTCTGCCAAACCCAAGGCGAAGCTTATCAGGGATTCAGCTCTGGCCGTCGCTGAGGAGAAAAAATGACTCCCCATTTGTGCGAATACCACGGGGCGCCAGGTACCATCTGGACACAAGCCGGCACCCGTGGCATGAATTGTGCGCTGCGCATCCTTGGGTGTGACCGCGAGAGGAGAAGATAGAATGCAAAGTATGCTGGGCAGCCAGTCAATCTGGCCTTTCCGTCTGCCAGGAAAGACGCCAGCCGTTGTAGAGCTTGGGAAGGTGAAGGTGGCCGGATAGAACGGACGTGGAACAGAAGATCGATACTATCCCCATATCACCATTGGCCTAAGCCAGGCGCTCGGAGCGCACCCCCCAACGCGCATGTGATTGGACAGGTGCAGGGGGACACAGGGCAGAAGTCAGGAGCAGCGCTAAAGCCTAGCCGTCTCCCACGCTGCCGCCCTACTGCTGCGGGTAGAGCCACGTCCTGCCGTGCCTTGCTTCTGTGGCTGGCCGTGGGACCAGCACGGGGCTCACGTACAGGGCAGCAGCCTCTCACCTGTGGTGCCCAGCCCCGCTGTGGATGACACTGGGGGTGTTGTCCATTCTCGGAGGCAGGTCGCCCCCTGGGGAGGAGGGCGAGAGTGAAACACCTCTGAGGGCTGGGGGAGGGGGCCCGGTGCAGCGCAAAGGGCTGAGTGCCCTTAGCCCCGCCCCTTCTGCCCCAGGCTCCGCCCTATCTGAAGCCGGCCCCTGCAAACCTTGCCCCAGCCCGCGGTGGCTGCTGGCCCTGCTGTCCATGCCACAGGGACCTTGCACAGCCACAACGGTGGGGCTTCAACTCTCTGACTCGTAGCCCCAGCAGCTCTGATGCTGCCCCTGTTTGGCAGACACCCTGAAACCTGCTTATGGGCCCCCGGGGGGCCCTAGTCCCACTGCCCTGGCCCCCACCAGGTCTGGGACTGATGGCAGCCACCAGCACCTTCAGCATAGTCGCAGATGCCCAGGAATGCAAATCAGCCCATCCGTCCCTCCCCCACTTCTGCTCCTCCATGCAAGAGGCACACCCATTGCCTCACTGGCTGTACGCCGCGGCAGCACCCCACAGCTGAGCCCCCCGCTCGCTGTAATCCTCCGACAGGTGCGCTCTTTGCCGGGAGCTAGGGAAACATTTGACTTAGCTGGACAAGTGCCTGGGGCCTGCAAGAAAGGACGTTATTGTTTAACTCGGGGAGGTACATCTTGGCTTAGCAATTGACAGATGCCAAGTTAATGTGTTACTTAGACAGTACCAGGAGTCCACTCCCTCCTGTGCTGGGGGAGCAAAGGATGGAAGGCCGAAATTGAGCGTGTGGGATCCGGCAGGACTGCTAAGCCAGCAGCTACGCCGGACAGCAGGTACGTGGCAGTATCTGTGCTGGCCTGCCGTACCCAGTGCTGTTTCTGTAGCAGGTGCGGGCGGTGGGAGGTGGAATAGCACGGGAGTGTGGGATCAGGGGTTCGGCAAGGGGGATTTGAGGAACTGCTCGAGGTGCTGTACAATTCTAGCATGGGGAGGGCCGTGCTGGGATAGTGGGATAGTGGCTCTACTGTGTGGTCTAGAGCAGTGTTTCTCAACCCTCGGGTACTCGAGAGACGTCGGGGGAGGGGGGGTGTACATCAACACAACTGAAATTTGGAAAAAACTGAATTTCTGTTTTAAGTTTGACAGCACTTGATTATTTTTGTACTTTTTACACCCAAAAATTTCAGCGCCCACCTCGCAATGACGACGTTGTTTAAACAAATGTGCTGCAATGGTAGAAAAATTGTTGTGTGTGTGAAAACCGTAGGTGCTCCGGGTGCTTATAATGTCTTTATTTTTTTTCGAAAAGGAGTACTTTATAAACCACGGTTGAGAAACACTGGGCTGGAGTTCCAACCGCGACTGCAGGGACACTCCGGGGCTGGAGGTCTGAGGGCAGGTCCACCACACTTTTAAAGGGGACTCCAGCTGACCCTCCCAAGTCTCCGGTCTCTTCTGCAAGGCGGGGCCCCTGCCTCTTGCCTTCCAGAGGTGGCGTTGGCCTTGTTCGCAGACAGCACTGGGGCCCGTATGAACTTTAGCTGGCCAATGGGCCTGTTGCAAATGCAGAGCACAAAGCTGTTTCTGGGAGGGATTCCTTTGCTGGACTGGTTGTTCTTGCAGAAGCTGGAGGGCTTCTTCCTCAGGTAAAGCTGTCTTCCCTTCCCAGGATCCCTCCGTCAACTCTCGCACCCCCTCCTCAGACAGGTGGCCATGGCTAACAAGAGGATTGCAGTCATCGGCGGTGGATCCAGTGGGCTGTGCGCCATCAAATGCTGTTTGGATGATGGGTTGGAGCCCACCTGCTTCGAGAGCAGTGAAGATATCGGGGGGCTCTGGAGGTTCAAGGTAGAGTTGAGTCTGGGTGCGAACTCTCCCTGCCGGATCATTCCCACCGTCACGGGGACCTCCTGGCAAATGCCCCCAGAAGTGGAGGTCTGCAGGGTTTGTGTGTGGCCGAGAGGTGAGGATGGGCTGCGGCGGGCGGGGGGAAGAAGAGGGAAAGGCATATCACATGTGTCTGCGGGTGTTTTACATCAAAGGAGGAGGGACAATTAGAGGATGCTCAGGGTGTGTTTCTGCAGACAAGGGAGGCTTCCATGCAAACATCTGTAATAGGGGAGCCCAGCCCACCGACGGCTTCCTGCCACCTTCGCCTCTGCAGCTTTGTTTCAGGTGCATTGTTCAAAAGTATTGTTCGTGTCCCCTCCCCCTCCTGCAGGAGAATCCCGAAGAGGGCAGGGCCAGCATCTACAAATCCGTCATCATCAACACCTCCAAGGAGATGATGTGCTTCAGTGACTTCCCCATCCCGGAGGATTACCCCAACTACATGCACCACTCCAAAATCATGAAGTATTTCCGCATGTACGCCGAGCGCTTCGGCCTCCTGAGACACGTCCGCTTCCAGGTGAGCAGACCGGCCGCGAACAGGGCTCGGACAGTGTGTGAGCCTGCCTGCGGGTCTGGGTGGAAAAATCCCCCCATGAGGAAACCGCTCATGCTCATGGAGCAGGGAGAGCCGGAGGGGCTGTTCTGGGATGTTATAGCCCAGCTCCCAGAGTTGCTGCAGCCCCAGACGCTGGGGGAGCCGGGGAGCCTGGGGGAGCCACGAGGCAAAACCCAGCAGAGCCCAGCTGGCCCTCTTGCGGCTGGTCCCAGCCGGGCTCGTGCTGCCTGGCTGAGGCGGGCACAGGGCGGTGGCTAGCGTCGGGGGAGCGGGCGAAGTGTCCAGGCGCCAGGTCTGGGACTGCCCCTTTCCTTCCAGACCAATGTGGTGAGCGTGACAAAGCACCCGGATTTCTCCACCTCGGGCCAGTGGGACGTGGTCACAGAGACGGAGGGGAAGCAGGACTCGGCCGTCTTCGATGGGGTCATGGTTTGCACCGGCCACCACACCCACCCCCATCTGCCGCTGGACTCCTTCCCAGGTACGTCTCCGAGCACTCGCGTAGCTCCGTGGCTGCTGGGCTTGTCTCGAGGGCAGGAAGCACGCCCTTTGCTGCTGCACGTGGCCCCGAGGGAACCGACTCTTCCCTTCCTTCAGGGGTGTGAACCCCTCAAACTGCTTCTTGGTATTGGCAAAAGTCTCCTGATCCCAAACTGCTTTGAAGCCCTGCCCCTCCCCGGGTACAGCCCCACTGTGTGTGCTGGGACGGGCAGGAAGGCTCCCTTGCAAGCTTAGCTGCTAGCGCCGAGCTCTCCTGTTCCTTTTACCCCTTCCATCTTCAGTCTCCCCGGGCTGGTGGGTCGGTGGAGCGCCTCTGAGAGGGGTACCCCAGAAGGGCCCTGCCCACACGGCCTCCCATGAACACAGGCAATCCCCCGACTGGGCGTGTGGAGCTCCGGCCCCACGACGTTCAAGTGGGCAAAGGCCCTCGCTCGGCCCTGGCGCCCAGCACTGCAGTGGCTCTGCTCTCTCCTGGCAGGGATCGACACGTTCAAAGGCCGCTACTGCCACAGCCGGGATTACAAGAAGCCCCAGGAGTTCTCGGGGAAGAGAGTCATTGTGGTCGGCATTGGCAACTCGGGAGGGGACCTGGCCGTGGAGCTCAGCCAAGAAGCCGATCAGGTTTGGCTGCAGAGGGACGGCTGGCACCGCAGTGGGCTAACCAGCCAACACACCACGCCAGCCCCAGAAAGGCCCAGTCCAAGGGCCTGGCCTAGCCCCTGCTGACACCTGTCTGTGGGCGTTGGAGGGCAGAGAGGAGATAGCAAAGTTCATAGGGGTCAGCAGAGTTCGCATCGAACGCCATCCCGGGCAATGCGCACGTAGTGAATGGACGTGAGGGGCGCGGGAACATGCCCTCAGCTGTTAGTTGAATGGCAGCTGCAGGGCAGGCCTAGAGCAGGAATGACGTTGGGCCCTTCCAGAGCTACCGGGAGCTAGAGACCATGGCTACTTTCTCCTTGAGTATGGGTCTCCAGGGTGGCTAGAGCGCACGACACTGCGCTATGGCCACAATTAACTGGTGCTTTGTTCGACAAGCGTCGTCATCGCCCCAGCGCCTTCTCCTGTTTTCGCTCTTTCTCTCACTCCCCTTCTCTTCGCCTTCCGCTTGCTGCTTCTCCTTCGTCTCCCCCGCGCCCCCTTCGCGCCTCTCGCGGCCTTCCGCTCAGCTGCCCTGTCGGCCCGTCGGCGCAGACCTTGGGACCGTGTTTCAGTCCTCTTTCTAGGCGCGGGACATCGTTTTTAGACCTGCGACCGTTATTTCCCTCACAACGTCATGATCTGTCAGGCGCTGTTGACCGCCTGCTCCTTTCCGCCAATCCTGCCCTGTGACCTTTGGCCTACATTCTGTTTACCTCACGGCGCTGCCATGGGTCTACCGCCTTTCCCCGCCAATTCGGCTTTGCGGGAGACGTGACCTTTCGCCTCCACTGAACCGGGGAGCGACTCTTGCTTATTTAAAATGGAAGCCAGGGACACAAGCCAGCGTCTCTTTGGTATCCAATGTGTCTAATGATTGTTTGAGCTCCCTGGGGGGCTGGATTTCACGACGCCCCCGGGCAATGAGTCAACAGGACTGCTCCACATCCCAAACCCAAACAGCCTCTGGGCCTGGACACTTCATAGACCCTCTCAGGGCCCATTTGCCTCCCTCCCTTTTTCCACTCTGGTCTATTGAGACAGTTGGCTCTGTGGGGCAGGAGCGTCCCCCCAGTGTGGCTGTACGAGTATCCAGCACACTGGAGCTTTGACCTCCGCCGGGGCCTGCATTCCTCGCCCTGGTGTCCATAATAACTCATGACGGTGACAATTTCTGCCAGTGCCAGGAAGCGCCAAGCGGTGAGCGCCAGAACACTTCGTCCCTGCGATCTGTCTTTCTCCACTGCCTAGGTCTTCCTCAGCACCAGGCGTGGGGCCTGGGTCCTGAACCGGGTCGCCGACGAAGGGTACCCAGTGGACATCGTGCTCTCCACCCGGTTTAAAACCTTTCTCAAGCAGATGTTGACAACATCCATGATTAACCAGTGGGCGGAGAACAAATTAAATGCAAGATTCAACCACGCACACTACGGGCTAAAGCCTCAGCACAGGTATTCCCCTCAGCCCGCTGGGGCGGGACGGCACATCATAGGCGTTAGATAGAAAATACCTTAGTCCTCCTTTTCTAGGCCACCATCACTGCACTTGGGGCGTGGGTGGGCGGGCGATTGTCTGTTCCCTATGTTCTGGCACCATGCAGGGCCCTCCCCAGCAGTCCGCAAAGTTAGAGCATCCTCAGATTTTGCACCCTCCTTCCTGTGACCACTGGGAGGACTGGCCATAGCGGGGTGTCGCCGACCTGTGGGTAATCTCTGGAGGCCGTTTCTGCCACCTATAAGGCCCGTTATGCTACTGGAGCCAAGATGGACACCGAGCACCTTGAAACAGGCTTTTGCACTAGTGCCGCTAGTAGTGGTTACGTTGCCTGACCCGAATTCTACTGGGACAGAGGAGAGGAGGCCAGACCATCTCCCTGAGCCTCCCACACTTTCAGAGGGACGCCATTTCTCCAGCCAGAGCTTGATACACCCTCTCTTTGCCATGCAGGATTACGAGCCAGCACCCAACCATCAACGACGACCTGCCGAACCGCATCATCTCCGGCAAGGTGCTGGTGAAGCCGAACATCCGGGAATTCACCGAAACCGGCGTCATCTTTGAAGACGGCACCAGAGAGGAGGACATTAGTGCTGTTTTCTTCGCCACAGGCTACAGCTTCTCTTTCCCCTTCCTCCAGGACTGCGTCAAAGTGGTCGAAAACCAGGTCTCCCTGTACAAATTCATCTTCCCTCCGCACCTGGAGAAGCCAACTCTGGCTTTCATTGGCCTCGTCCAGCCCCTGGGGGCCATCATGCCCATTGCCGAACTCCAGAGTCGCTTGGCCACGCAAGTGTTCAAGGGTACGTGACCCAAAATGCAGGAGACAGCCCCGGGTCTCTGGATGGTAGAGCTCTCGGAACCCCGAAGCCTGTGTCTATGGAGGACCTGGCTGGTTGGGCATGGTCCTAGCTGAGCTCAGCAGAGCGGTGCAGACCCTGGCTGGTACTGAGTGGCGAACAAGCCACGCTCAAGTGTCGTGATGGCGAGCCAGCCCATATCCCTCTCTGCCATAGCACTGTTTTGTCCCCCAATACTCTAGGATGGCCGCTCCCTGGTGGCTGGGCCTTCACACCTCCTGCTTTGGAAGCATGGCTGTTGTGATCCCAGGAAATAGGGCAGAGGAGGGACAGGAAATACCAAAGCTGTAGGAAAGGAATCTCAGCCTTGCAGCCAGGCCCGTCCCTGAGGAAGATGGACTGTTGGGGCGGGGAACCTTGTTTGCATCGGGGGCTGCTGACCCACAGAAAAGTCAGTGGGGGGCTGCACACAAGTGAAGAGCAAAAACCAAAAACCAGAACCAAACCAGACCAAAACCCCCCAAGCCCTCATTGACGTGGGCCCTGCCTGAGGAGGAGAAAGATGGTCCCCATGTTCCCCTCACACACTAGAGCTTAGGGAGGTCCACTCTAGCAGGCCGGCAAGGGGGGCTGGAGCAGTAGTGTGGGTTCCCTAATGCTTGGGGGAGGAGCCCTGAGCCTTGGGGGCCAAATCCAGGAAAGCTGAGGCCCACATCCAGACCCCGGGCCTTAGGTTCCCCACCCCTGGTTAACCTCTATGTCCGTCTCACAGAATCAGGCTGTTCAGGGGGCGCCAGAGACTGCAGCTTTGGGGACATAAAGCCATCACGGCCTTCCCAGCCCAGGGTGCAGTGCTGCTTTCTGTAGGAAACACCTTCCCCGATGCCTCTTACTGTCCGGCCGTGGCTGATCCCCTTCCGAAGGAGCCAGACACATCTCTGCTCACACTCCGGCTTGTCCCTTCTAGGGCACATCAGGCTACCCCCAGAGAGCGACATGGTGGCCGATATTACGCAGAAGAAAGAGGAAATGGCAAAACGGTAGGAACTTTTACGTGACATCATATTTATTGAGCATGCTCAGAAGGAGTCTTTCCCTGAGAGTTGTCTGGAGCGTCTATCGTTCTCTGAAATGCCTCCAGTATGTCAACAACTTGCTATGAAGGATCAGGTGTTTCCAGCCTGAGCTCCCTTCGTTAAATGTCACCTGGAAACATTGATTTGCTCTGGAATTGTTCTCCCCTCTCTATTCTTTGCTACTTGGGAATGTGAAAGGGATTGAGGAGAAGATTAAATAGCGAAATGGGAGGTGGGGGCCTAAGCAGTAAGATGTCTCAGATCGCGGCTGACTCCAGCCCCGCAGGAATGTCAGGTGCTGGTCAGCGGTCTCCACGTTCCAAGAGCACCCGCGCCTCTCTCTCTCCTTGCAGGTATGTGAAGAGCCAGCGCCACACTATCCAAGTGGATTACATCGAGTACATGGATGAAGTGGCCTGCCTGGCCGGAGTCCAGCCCAAGCTGCTGTCGCTCTTCCTCACGGATCCAAAGCTGGCCATGGAGGTTTTCTTTGGGCCCTGCACGCCGTACCAGTACCGCCTGCGAGGGCCGGGGAAGTGGGATGGAGCCAGGAACGCCATCCTGAGCCAGCGAGAACGGGTCATTAAGCCTCTGAAAACCAGGGCCGTGGGCGAGTGTACTCAGCACAGCTCAGTACCCTACCTGGTCACGATGGTTGGTGCCGTGGCTCTCCTTGCTGTCGTTTTTGCTTACTTTTAACGGCTCTTCCTCTGCTTGCTTGCTTAGGGAGGGGGTTGTTAATACCCTCTGCCCTCAGAGGGTTTCTAACGTGCTCCCGGTGGCACTGCCACACCTCCAGTGTAACCATTGGCTCGCACTGTCATGCCTTGGGAATTTCCGCCCCCTCAGCCGTGGCCGCTCCTTGTGTGCTGTCACATGAGACGTCGTTGGCACCATTAAATGTGTCGCAGGCTGCTATTTGTTATGACTGCAAAGGCCGCAGACCGGCACGGGAAGTTTAGGTGGGGCTGTTATGACACAAGACGTAACCGGTTCCCGCCCTTCCTCTCTCGGTGACCTGCACGCAACAGTTCCACCGGCTGTAATGTCTGTGGCGGGAGGGAGACTGGACATGTGCTCGTTAACGGTTGCTAGGCCCCGTGCTGGCTTGGGCACCTGTGCCTGGAATGGCACTTCTGCCACAGACCTGCTGCATCTTGAGGCAGCGCTGCTGGGGAAACTGAGGCAGGCACCCCAGGGAAGCCCTTGAGTGGCAGAGATCGTGGGATTGAAGGACAGGGCTCCCCAGGCCCAGCCTTTCACCGAGCACCAGCCCTCTGAATCAGCGAGTGACCCACACATTGAGAGTCAGAGCCCCTGAGGGCCTGGGAAGGTGCGTGCCTCGCCACTGGGCGACAGCATGCTCACTCTCTCTTGCCCAGCCGCTCCGAGGCTCTGTCTACACTGCGGCCGTGTCCCGGGAAAACTCCGCCGTGTCCAGGGAACCCCTTTGCTCTTCCCCTTTTGTGCACGGGAGAGCAGACGCGCCCTTTCGAGGAGCCCTGTGTGCCTCGTTCTACACGGGGCCAAACGTTCTGCACGGGGAAAACCCTCTTCTGGAAAAGCAATCGGAAAAAGCTACGCCGACGATGGACAGCAATTTGCGTAGTTTTCCCACCCAAAAAGCTACAGTGTAGACATAGCCTTAGGCGTGCCAGCTTCAGCGGGAGAGCCTGAGGGAGCCCAGTGGTTAGAGTGCTTTTCTAGGCGGGGGCAGATCTCCTGCTGTTCTTCTCTTCCTGTGGGCTTCCCAGCCCCTGTATGGAAACGAGCCTTCCATTGATTTAATTCCACCATGTGTAATTGACACAGGAGACAGGTAGATAGCCGCCTGATTTCCTGTCTGGGAGGGAACCTGCCTCTCCCTGTTTGGCCGCAGACTTTAGAACACAGTATCATTAAGTGGTGATATTTCCTAACGCCACGTTCGCCCAGACACCTCACAAAGCTATTCATCACAGGTGTGTGTCACTGAGGGTGTGTCTAGACTACAGGGTTTTGTTGACAAAACTAAACCTGCGTCTACACTACCGCTGAGTTCTGTCCACATAACGTCGACAGAACTCAGCAGTTTTGTCGACGCTGGTAAACCTCATTCTACGAGGAATAACGCCTTTTGTCGACAGAGTTCTGTCGACAGGCGTTATTGCATCTAAACAGTCCTTTGCCTCTACACTGCCATGTTGACAAAGCAGCTTGCTTTGTCGACAGAACTGAATGTCGTCTAGATGCTCTTTGTCGACAGAAGCTTTGTCGACAGTATCTGTCAACAAAACTTCTGTCGACAAAAGCCTGTAGTCTAGACGTACCCTGAGTGTCACAGAGACCGCACTCTATTCCTGTTTACCATTCAGTGATATTGTACACAGCCAGCTTCTCTGGCTTCTCCCTGGAGTTACAGCCCTCTTGTTCGCAGACCTGGAGCCTTTGGAAAGGTGTTCTTTAAAGGTAAAACCCACAGCAAGCTTCTCTCTCCTGCCGGGGTAAGCCCAGGCTGTCTCCTTCCCCACTGGTTAGCCTGAGGTTTGCTTTCCTCCTTGTGAGTGGGATGAGTCTGATCCGAAACTCACCCTGGAGGTTTTCTTCCGCCCTGGACCTCATACCAGTACTGCCTGGGAGGGCCAGGGAAGCGTGATGGAGCCAGGAGATGGCTCGTGAAACCTCTGAGAACCAGGCCAGTGGGAGGGTGTACCCACCACGCCTCAGTGCCCTACTTCTTAAGATCGCTGGCGGGTTGCTCTCTTGCTGTCATCTGTACTTACTTGGAAATGCTCCTTTGCTGCTCGGTTGCGTAGGAAATGAAGACCAGCGTGCACTTGCTCCTCTGGATTCTGTGGCTTTCCAGCTGCCTCCCTGCACCTTTAGCAGAAATCCATTGTAACCCTCCCTACACTCGCACGCTCTCTGGCCAGGAACAGCCCCTCCTCCACTGTCACACGTGGCTGCTAAGAGCCCACCGGGGACTTGGGCCTGCTTTACTGGAGCAACCACGGTGCTGGCACCTGTTTCCCTTAAATATCTCTTGCGCTGCTAGAAGACACAAACCTTGGTGTGGCAGTGTCGTTAAAGTGCCGCATAAATAAGTACTGACAGTCACATTTTGACCTGGCATGACTTAGAGAGGTGCTGGCCGCAACGCCGTCGTCCTGCCGGGACTCGCCCTCTTTGGTGCTGGCATACTTACAAATACGGCATATCCTCCCCGAACTACCGCCAAACAGCTGTAGGTAGACATAGCCTTTGGCGTGTACACACAGCGGGCCTGCTTCAGTTCTTAGGGCCACAGTTGGGTGTGTGGTGAACTGGAATGTGCCGTGTTACAGCGCATCCGCCGTAAGACTGAAAGAGGCGCCTCGGACATATCCATACTGAGCCGCTTGTCCCGGGAATAGAACCCGGGGAACCTGGGAGGTTTACATGAAATCGTCACGCCGTGCTTAGTCACCTCAGGCACGAGTCTCTCACCATTTACGCAAGGAAGGAATTTCTCTCCCTCTGTCTGGCTCCAAGAGCTCGGAACTGCCTGGAAGCGAGGGTGCACGGGGAGCCTCGCGCGCGCTGTCAGTGCCCGCGGGTCCCCAAGAGATGGCAGGAGAGAGCCCCGTCCCTAGTGCTGCGTCTGTCCGCCTGGCATTCTGGAGCGCTAGGGCCAGCTGCCTCTGCCGCCCGCCTGCAGCCAGCTCCCTGCTCTGCCCTCGTGCTTCAGTCCAGGGGCCTTGAACGTACCGCGCATCAGGGATCCCCAGGACCGGTGCCAGGCCCCCGCTCTTCACGGTCCCCTTGGACGTGCCAGATCCCCCGAGGTCCCCAGAGTAGGCCATGCAGCCTCATCGCGCTCTGACTTCCATCCTCCTGCTTCTCCCCTAGGGCTGCCAGGGTCCGCTTTTGAACCGGACAGTCCAGCCTTGGAGCTCTCTGGCCGGGAACCAAAGGGAGACACTAGACCAGACGCTAGGAGTGTGGGGCGCGTTCCCAGCCAGACGGGATGGAACGGCAGGTGTGGCGGGATTTGTGTTGAACCATCTGGCGACCCTGTTCACCCCGTGAGCTCTGTTGGGCCAGTCCGGCGGAGCCAGATTCCTGCGAGAGACTGGCCCACGCCTCGGGGACACAGCTCCCCAGAACAGGCGGATTCATTAGCCCCCTGGCACCCAGCCCAGGAAGCCCGTAGGTGAACCCAGGGACCTGGCCGTTCAGGCCAGCCTGGCGCCCCAGCCACGCTCCAGTGAACCTCCTCTCCCGGCGTCCGAGCGCCTCACTTAGCTCCCTCCGACGGCAGCTTATCCCCCACCTCGCACCTCTCCGCCCTTGTCCTGGGGCCGGGGTCTCTGCTCCGCGTCACTCGCCATGCGGAGGCCTCTCACTCCCCGGAGCCCTCGGGGGGCCTTAGAGAGGAGGGTCTGTAATTTGCCCTGATTGGATCCTCTCAGCAGTGCCCCAGAAAGCTGCCGTGCTACAGGCCGTAGCAGGAGGGCCCCGGGGCAGGGCTGATGGGCTGTGGGGCAGAACTGAGCGAGACAGGCTTTCTTGGGGCACTGCTGGATGACGGGCCTGGGGGGCGGAACAGATGTGTGGGCAGAGCTGGTGGGGGACTTGGAGGAGAGAGGATCTCTTTGGGGGGGATGGGGGAAGAGTTAATGGCAGGTGGGGGGTGATGGCAGCGCCCCCATTTCCTGGGGAGGATGCAGTGGGGTGGATGTGCTTCAGGGCGGCTGCGGGAACCCGGTCAATCCTGTCTGCCAAGGTAGCAATTATTGTGCCCCACCCCTCGCTGCTTCGCTCTGCTTAAGAGCTCAGCCCCATCCGCCTGCAGCGCATGCGACTCTCGGCTCTGAGCTGCGCCCGCAGGTCCCCCCGTCCCTGGCGGCAGACCCAGCGCCGAGAGGCCGGCAGCATGGCGCGCAAGAGGATTGCGGTGATTGGAGCCGGCGTCTGTGGGCTGAGCTCCGTTAAATGCTGCTTGGATGAGGGGCTGGAGCCCACCTGCTTTGAGAGGAGCCACGACATCGGGGGGCTCTGGAGATTTGAGGTGGGTTCTAGTTTCTCGCTGCGCACGGTGGAAGTGAAGGCGTGTCCACACTCGCCCCGGGGGACGTTGTCCACCAGCGTTTCTCGGCACGCTCCAGCCGCTGCCTGGAAGCAGGGCCGGCCCCACCGCATAGGTCAGGCATGTCCAAAGTCCGGCCCGCGGGCCAATTGCGGCCTGTGTTCCGGTTTAATACGGCCCCACAGGTAATTTGGCAATATCTATCTTTTATGGCCCCCAACGAATCCATATGTATTGAGATGAATACATTGTAAAATCTCAGTTAATGTCAGTTGGTAAATATATTTGGACACAACATGGATACTTGGTGTTATGTTCCTGTTCATATTTTTTGAACTTAAAAGTTGACAGACAACCTTTATTACCAATAATATGTCATGTACTTTACAATGTTCCTGACACATATTTCAGCTTCCTGGATTTTTTTTTTCATCTGGCCTTCAGATATGAAAGGCAGAGTGATTTAACACCTGTTTAGATTTGTCATCCATGTGATGAAATGAAAAGTGTGCTGTTTGCAATAAACTTTGCATAAAATAGTTAATTTGCATTTAATTTTAATGGTTCAAAGAATGTCAGGCAAAATGGTCGGCCCTTACGCATGTTCACTTCATCAAATCTGGCCCTCTTTGAAAAAAGTTTGGACACCCCTGGCATAGGGAGATCCCAAGCCTTAAGGGGTGCCAGGTTAGACAGAAGGGAATTTTTTTTCTCTGTTTAGAACATTTCTGAACATGTTCTCGCTCAGAAACGAACGTATCCAATATCGTGCTTGTCCACAGTGAACCATCGCCAGACGCCGAGCTCTGTTGTTTGTTTCACATTGCGGCGCGCAGATGGGCATGGAAACACAGTTCAAGTGTGTCTCGGGTTTGCCGCCTGGGAGCGGGCTCTGGCAACAGCTGTTCTGCTGTGTGACTCGCTGTGATGCCGAAGGTGCTGTGCCCACAAAGACACTGTAGTGGGTGGGACTCGGTAACAGGTTTAAAGAAGGTTGCAAAGCTCTCAGCGTGTACACAAATCCATGGCCCAGTGCAAAAGGGCTACAACTGAAAACCAGACTCCGTTCAGTGCCAAGGAAGAAAGGCTTTCACCGCTTCCCCAACAGCAGCTCTTTTGGAAGGAAGAGTGAAAGGCAACTTTTTAGCGCACTCACCGGAATCACTGTGTACAAGTCAAAATGGTTAAAACTTGGAGGTGTCAGCTTCCGGCTGGTTTACCCTCGGGCCGGCAGTATAATTGTGTTAGGGTTAAGGAAAAGTAGAAAAAAATCAAAACCAATATGTATTTGTACTCGGACATTGTTATTTCGAATGGCACGTAAATAAAGGCAACACTTCGTTCTACACTGCTCATTTCTCTCTCTGTTGAATCTGGGGCAGGCGGATGCCAAAGTCATAGTTTGCCTACAGTGCCAAAAACCCTTGGGCCAGCCCGGCTGAGCAGAAAACAATCGAGGGCCAGGAGCCGGGTGTCAGACCCCACCGCGCCAGGGAGCTGAACAAACCTCTGCGAACACCAGCTAGGTTGCCCCAGAGTTAGCCCTGCTGGAGCCCCGGTGCAGCTGTATGATCGGGGTCGCGGCGAAAAGGGCTGTTGCAGCCCGAGCCCCTGCCCGATGCCTGCGGGAGCCTGCAGAGCTGTAACCAAGGTCCACAAGGCCCGAAAGACGGTGCACGTGGAAGGAGACCCCCTCTGGTTTTAACACACACGGCCGAGCTGCTTCTGCTGCCCCCTTCAGCTTAGACCCGCGGGGCCCAGTTTCCTCTGAGCTTTACAGTGATGTTCATGGCCAGATTTCCTTATCAGCAAGCACATTAGTGGAGCCGTAGCTGGGGCAGCGTCCCGAGGGCTCTCACCCTCCAGGTTTGCCCGAGTCTCCGGAAGTTAAAGATTAATCTTTAATTCGGGGTTATGTTTTGTGATGAAACCCGCAGGAATCCACCAGCCACAACTGGGCACCCTACGTGTACCTGTGTGAGCAGCGCCCTGGTAGGCACCGAGCTTCACCGAGTCAGGCCTTGTCTTCGCGGCTGGAAAAAGCCCCCTGTTTGCCTCAGCATCACTAAGCCTGTGCAGGCCAAGACAGGGAGGACCCGGAGTTTTAGATTTCCTGGGAGGTCAGTAGCGCTCTGCCCTCTCCAGAGACCACGTTCAATTCCTGGTCAAACTAAAATGCCTGGTCTTTACAGGGCATTTACGTAGAGAAAACCTCAGGCACATTAGTCTCCCTGGGCCTGAGGTAAACAACTCGCCGCCTTCCGGCAGTGAAAACAAGGCCTTCGATTCTTTCTACCATCGCTCTGTGATTTCGGCACCTGGCATAACAGTCAAATCGAAGACATGGTTTTTCTGAGGAAGGACTAGAAACCAGCGCCAATAATTCTAAGGACTGGAAATGACGCCAGCCAGCCAGCTATGTTTTACGATCCCTTCCTAAAGTCACTGGCATTTGTTTCCCCTGTAATTCTTGTAAGTTTAAGGGGCTCAGATCTCTTTGCTCCGGGCGCTTGTAGTTCTCGTCCTCATAGGGGATTTAAAGGACACATAAAGAAGTGTCGTTGTGTTCCCGCTGCACCCCGGGCCAGTGCCCCGTGACAACGGCAGCCCTGAGAGACGACTGTCACCTCGACTTCTGCCGGCACAGCCAGTATTTCTGGCGGTTTCTCTTGTAGCGCTTTCGTTCTTCAGCAGGCCGCACGGCCAGTGTAACGCTCTGTGATGTCCTCCCCCTCCTGCAGGAGAATCCCGAAGAGGGCAGGGCCAGCATCTACAAATCCGTCGTCATCAACACCTCCAAGGAGATGATGTGCTTCAGTGACTTCCCCATCCCGGAGGATTACCCCAACTACATGCACCACTCCAAAGTGATGGAGTATTTCCGCATGTACGCCGAGCGCTTCGGCCTCCTGAGACACGTCCGCTTCCAGGTGAGCAGACCGGCCGCGAACAGGGCTCGGACAGTGTGCGAGCCTGCCTGCGGGTCTGGGTGGAAAAATCCCCCCATGAGGAAACCGCTCATGCTCATGGAGCAGGGAGAGCCAGAGGGGCTGTTCTGGGATGTTATAGCCCAGCTCCCAGAGTTGCTGCAGCCCCAGACGCTGGGGGAGCCGGGGAGCCTGGGGGAGCCACGAGGCAAAACCCAGCAGAGCCCAGCTGGCCCTCTTGCGGCTGGTCCCAGCCGGGCTCGTGCTGCCTGGCTGAGGCGGGCACAGGGCGGTGGCTAGCGTCGGGGGAGCGGGCGAAGTGTCCGGGCGCCAGGTCTGGGACTGCCCCTTTCCTTCCAGACCAATGTGGTGAGCGTGACAAAGCGCCCGGATTTCTCCACCTCGGGCCAGTGGGACGTGGTCACAGAGACGGAGGGGAAGCAGGACTCGGCCGTCTTCGATGGGGTCATGGTTTGCACCGGCCACCACACCCACGCCCATCTGCCGCTGGCCTCCTTCCCAGGTACCTCACGGAGAGCAAAAGTAACAAGTAACCCTGTCGGTGTCTCTGCCTCTCCACACGTTCCCTTCAACCTCCAGTCCTCCCTCCCTTCCTGTGGCCCGGGGCAGCAGTAGGTCTGCGGAGGTTCCTGGTGGGTGCCCAGGTCTGTGCTGGAGGCCTGGACCCTGGAGGAGGCGTTTACAAGACCCCTCCGAGTTAGGGCCGCTCAGAAGGCAGGAGATTTTGGAAGTGATATTTCCGCATTTCCAGTAAGTCGCGCGCTGCAGGCCACGAGGTCAGGGAGACCCCACAGTGCAGCCAGTACCCCGCCGGGCCTCCCGGGCCAGTTGAAAACACAACGTCAAACAACATTCGAGTGGAAGATTTCGGTGTGGTGGCCTGTGGCGCAGGGTGGCTATTGGCAGGTGTAAGGGGAGGTACCCATGCCACACTGACAAGTGAAAGGAGATTCCCAACACTGCCACAAAAGCCCCGTGGTGCGTGTGGGCCGAGGGGTACAGTGAAGTGGGGCGCAGATGTTGTGAGCAAGGAAAAGCGGATTCCAGGCCAAATACAGCCTCATGCTGCCCCCCCCAGAGCAGTGTCATCCACAGGCCAGTGTCCTCCAGGACCTGGGCTTTAGAGGGGACCTGCAAAGGGGGGGAGCGCTTGGCTTGGGCCCACGTCGGCTTCATTTCCCGTACAGTCCTGAACGGCGTTTTGAAGACGGTTTTTTTCGGCTTGTCCCTGGCACTGGAAATCGGGGGTCCCCGTCCATCCCGGGGAAGGGCCGGAGAACAAGCAGGATGACGACATCGCAAGTCCCACGGCGAGGGGAGGGATTTTCCAGCTCCTGGATTGTCTAGGTGCTGTGCGTGCAGCTCCCGCCGAGGCACAAGGAATACGGGCAGGGCCCCCGGCAGCCCTGCTGTCCCCTTGTCTCTTGGACCCCCCGGGCAGTGCCGGGGGCCTGGGGCCCACCCACAGCTGCTCCGCTCTCTCCTGGCAGGGATCGACACGTTCAAAGGCCGCTTTCTCCACAGCCGGGATTACAAGGAGCCCCAGGAGTTCTCGGGGAAGAGGGTCGTCGTGGTCGGCATTGGCAGCTCGGGAACGGACCTGGCCGTGGAGCTCAGCCACACAGCAGAGCAGGTTGGCGTGAGGGGGTGTCACTGTGGGTCATGCGCTGGTTCAGCAGCCGAGTCCTCTTAATCTCTCCTCCCATGGGACCCGTTCCAAAGCCCTCAGCATTCTGTTGCCCTTTTCGGACCCTTTTCCAAGGCCAGTTTGGACAGAGGCGTGACGACGCCCGGGTTAGGAGACTATCGGGATGTGAGCCACTCGCCCCCTGGGGAGACCTGCTCGCTGACAGCCCGCGGCTCCCAACGGCTCCTCTTTCTCCCTCCTTCAGGTCTTCCTCAGCACGAGGCGGGGCGCCTGGATACTCGGCCGGGTTGGAGAAGAAGGGTACCCCATTGACACAATTCATGTCACTCGCTATGAGGAATCCCTCAGACGCATTGCGCCTCTCCCCCTGCTTAACTACTTCTCAGAGAAGAAACTGAACGCCAAATTCAACCATGCCCTCTACGGGCTGCAGCCTGCACACAGGTGAGCTGTGGCGCTCGCAAGAGGGAGGGTCACGTCCATCCTCCCCAAGCAGCCGCCTTACCTCTCTGCACCCGGACGCCACAGGAGAGTGGAGAGCTGGGACGTGACCAGCCCTGGAGGGGGGGGCAAAGTCACAGGCCCCACCAAGGCAAAATGGAAGGGCGGAGGCAAACCTGCAGCTAGACATTCCCGTTAGGCCTGGGTTCGAGCCAATCTCTGACCGTCGCCAGGGTCCCAGCTCTCGTGGCGACTGACAGGCCAAATCAGAGCGCTTGTAGAGCCCTGCAAACCCATGGATCCCTGCTCGCTCGTCGTGGGTAGATTAGAGGCGTGGGGACGAACACTGTATCCATGCAGGGCTCTAAGTATCTGCCTCGCCTGGGCCTAGCTCTTTCCCCAGGGCTACCCTCCAGAACATGCCTATCTCTCTGGATACAGGGAAAACTTAAACAGCACATGGTCTGGGAGCACGTCACAGACTAACCAAACATGTCGATGGTATCATGAGCTTCCGTGGGCACAGCCCACTTCTTCAGATGACCGGAGTGTTGGGTGTCCAGACCCAAGAATCATTGAATAATGATTTTTATTCTTAGTTCTGGACATCCCACACTCCAGCCATCTGCTACCAGACTCTCTGTTGTTTTGTAAGTTTTTCCTGCGACAGACTAACTCGCCCAGAAGCTCTGTGGATACAAAGAGCCTTGAGGGATGCAAATGCCAAGCAAGGGGAGGAATGACTTTGCGCGCTCTGTGGGAGTACACAGAGTGGTACCGGGATGAGACAAGTGTGCATGCCAGCAAAACAAGCATCGCGGGGGGTGTTTTTTCACGCCCCAGAGCGACAAAAGTTTTGCAGGCATAAGTGCTAGTGTCGACGCAGCCTTGAGAGGGAGATCCTTTAGGCTGACTATCTAAAAGGGACCAGGCGAAAGGCAGCCCTTGCCTCAGATGATGTGGTGGAGGTGTGGACCGGACCACACACTAGAATTCTTTGCATGGAACGAGCCTGCACAGGCAGCAGGATGGTCTGAATACCCCGAGGTGTCCTGCCCATCCCGTGTTCTCCTCCCGCCCAAAAGGACCTTGCCATTTCTGTGCCATGCAGGTTCTCCAGCCAGCACCCAACCTTCAGCGACGACCTGCCGAACTGCATCATCTCCGGCAAGGTGCTGGTGAAAACCAACATCCGGGAGTTCACCGAAACCGGCGCCATCTTTGAAGACGGCACCAGAGAGGAGGACATTGACGTGGTTGTCTTCGCCACGGGCTACAGCTTCTCTTTCCCCTTCCTCCGGGACTGTGTCAGCGTGACGGACAACCAGGTCTCCCTGTATAAATTCACCTTCCCCCCGCAGCTGGAGAAGCCAACTCTGGCTTTCATTGGCCTCATCCAGGTACTGGGGGCCGTCATGCCCGTTGCGGAACTCCAGGCTCGCTGGGCCACGCGTGTGTTCAAAGGTACGTGACCCCAAACGTGGCACTAGGCTAGTGCCTGCTGGGCACAGTCGGGACTGAGCTGCCCCAGGAGATCCTAAAGCCAGGGCTCTCCAGGTGGAGAATCTGCCATTGCTCACCTCCAAGTGACAGGCGGCTTGGCCACGCCTTTGCCTCTTTGTGATGCAGAGGAGCCCGAGGGGTTTAGTCCAGTGCCCCCCTGAATGGCCAGGGTCCCTGGGGCACGGGAGCCGGTTTGCTGCAGGGTTTAGGTGGGGGCAGGGGCAGAAACAACGCTCGTTTCCCTGGCGCGTTTTGTCTTTTCCTTGTTGCGCTTTCTGCCTTGGAGCTGTGCGCTCCGTGTCCGACCGCACCTGGTGGCTCTCCCTCCTGACTCCCTCTCTCTGCCAGGGCTGAGCGGATTGCCTTCTGCCAGCGACATGGAGGCCGACATTGCCCGCAAGAGAGAGGAAATGGCAAAACGGTAGGAACCGTGATGTGGCTCGGTAACCACTGGGCATGCTGGGAGGCTCCCGGGCAGCCACTTCCCACCCACGTCGCTGCTTCCCTCTCTGCTCACCTTTCTCCGCACGGGGACCTTGTCAACAGCCGCTGCCTTCCATGCACCCACGCACCAGGCCTCCCGCGGTCGTACGTCATGACCAGAGAAGGGTGCTATGCACTGGAGACAAGGGAAAGGGCTGGGGGAGGGGGCTTATCCACCTGCCTTGTTCTTGTTATAGAATCCCGTCCCGCACGGCTGTTCGCCCCAATTCCTCCTGCCCCCTCTACTTTCCCTACCTATTGGCCGCACAGAGGCAGCTCTGTTCACTGATGTCTGCCTGGCTTCCATTGCTCCCAGTGGGTCCGGACATGCTCTATGCCAGGAACAGGCCGTACCACTAAAAAATCTGCAAGGGGAATGGTGGCCATCTTGACTGAGGGCATTCCTTGGCTTCAGTCTGCTGAGGAGAACGGAAGAAGTCAGACATGCTGAATAAGGGCAGCAACTGCTCACATTAAACACGCCATCACGAGGTCGTAAAACCCTTGACTCTCCAGCCCCTAGGAATAGCATGCAACTCAAGCTACATCTGCAAGTGTGGACAACTCTGTGGCTGGCCGGGTGTTCATTTACTTTGCTGCTAAGCACTGGGCAGCAACTTAATTTTCAGGAGGCTTAGCCTTAACTTTTCCTGAGGCAGAGAGGGCTGAGTCATATGGGGAAGTGTCACATAAAGATTTGAAGCAGAAGACAGAGTCAGTCTCCGGCCAAAGCTGAATGTATCCAGCTCTCCTGGGGAGAATGAGGTGAAACTCACCCCCAGCCCGCATGCAAGATCAACATGCCGCTTATGCCCCAGCTAGACGATTTGCCAGGTGTTGCTCGGGTCCTTAGCTCAAATAAGTGTTTTTTGTTTTTCTTCACTGGGATCACTGCTCTGGGGTGGTGCTAGGGAGGAGGGGGTCAGTCTGCAGGCTGCCCTCGGGAGACAGGACAACCCCAGCCCTCCCTCACCGCAGAAGCTCGGGGCCAGGTGAGAAGTGCCTCTCCATGGCCGCTGCAGCGCCAGCAGGCACAGCCAGGGGAGGGTGCATGTCAGACAGACACACAGACAAACAGTCACACAAACGGACAAACTTTCTGAAATACATAGGAGATAGCTGTCCCTTTCTCCACCCCTGCCTCCTGCTGGGGTTACAGCAGTCCCTATCTCTGGCCCCTTGCTGCCCCCCAGTGGTCATTCTGCAGTAGAACGGTCCCTTCTGCCAGACCCCTCCCTGTCCATTCTATGAGAAACAATCCCATTCCAGGCACATCCCCTTGTCCTGGCACAACCAAACCCTGACCTTGCTTTAAGTCAGGATAAAAGGAAGCTGCCTGTCCCATTCGGTGGTCCTAACTCTGACCGTGTAGGAGCGGTTCTTGGACAGACGGACTGCCAGACAGACAGAGGCACATGTCTGAAACCTATTGTAAGATGATTACAGCCCAAGGGATCTCTGTGCAGGGGTGAGTTTCTCTCAGTCCGTCAGGGAACAGAAAGAGGCTCTCATGCTGCAGTGAGTGGCAGTCGTCTAGCCTGCTAAGGGGCAGAGGCGCGTCCCTTCTCCTCGTGTTTCACAGAGGGATCGAGGCTGCTGGCCCCTGAGCCATGTCATTTCCTGGTCGGGACGATCAGCCTTTGCCCAGACTCCAGAGACACCTGCGCCTCTCTCTCTCCTTGCAGGTATGTGAAGAGCCAGCGATACACCCTTCAGGCGGATTACGTCCCGTACATGGATGAAGTGGCCTGCCTGGCCGGAGTCCAGCCCAAGCTGCTGTCGCTCTTCCTCACGGATCCAAAGCTGGCCATGGAGGTTTTCTTTGGGCCCTGCACGCCGTACCAGTACCGCCTGCAAGGGCCGGGGAAGTGGGATGGAGCCAGGAACGCCATCCTGAGCCAGCGAGAACGGATTATTAAGCCTCTGAAAACCAGAGTCCTAGCTAAGGATACGCGTACCTTGGAGCCTCGCTACTTGTGGATTTTTCCCATTGTTGCTTTAGCTGCTGTAATTTTTGCTTATTTCCAAGTGTTGTTGTTCAAGCCGTGAGCCCAGTTCATGGTTTGCCTTCTTTCCTGGCCTAGGACGGGAATTTCTGCGGTCAGCTACCTCCGCGAGGCACGCCTGCCCTCAGCGTCGGGTACACTGGCTCTGATGCAGATACAAAGGGTGCACAAGGCCTGTCAAGCCCACTCAAGCCCTGTTTTGGAACCGCACAACAAGAGATCTAACCAGAGAAATCCCCCCCCACCCCACCCCAAAGTCTCCCCTGGCCTGGTTCAGGCCGTGTGGCTGGAGATCGAGTGGCAGGCTGCTGGCTGCTTCGCAGTTGGGCTGGGGGGCGTCCCTGGCAAATCGAGCCATGGCTGTTCTCCGGCCTCAAGGGCAGGAGGGGCTTGTGGGCTCTGTTGTCTCCCAGCTCCCATGCTTGCTGCAGTTTGGAGTGCTCACTGGATCGGAGCAGGGCTCCACGGCCGTTTCAGGCCCGTCGGAGAGAGCCAGAAACCAGCTTCCTCTCCGTGTAGCTGAGAACCGCTCCCTGCCCACAGGTGCTCTCTTGGCTTCCCTGGTCTCTGCAGAGCAACCCAGCGCCCAGTCCAGCCATGGGGGTTGCGTGTGTGTATCCACTCCAGCAGGCAGCCAGGCCCAGTCTCCACTGCGCTTCTCCTTCCCCCGAGGGGAGCCGCAGCTCCAGCTGCATTGTAGCAGGGGCGGATCTAGGGGCAAATGGCTGTGTAAGGACTCGGCCCCTCTCACGCGGAGGAGATGGAGGCCTGAGGCGGGGGAAGGCTCTGAGCTCTGTAGAATCCCTGGCCAGGGAGGATTTTGGCTCCGGGTAGGTTTGTCCCAGCAGCCCACAGGGGTTCACGTGAAGCTAAAGCAAGCGCCCTGCTGCTATCTGGATCTGTTGATCTGCTTTATTTCATTTGGTCTGTCTGCTTTTGTGCATTGACTGCCATTACTTCAGCCTGTCCCAGTAACCCTCTCCATCGACATGGGATCCTTCCATGGGCCCTTCCCAGAGAAACCCTTCTGCTAGCTGGCAGGCCTGCAATGCTTGTCCTGTGCTTGTCTGGCGGCCAGCCCTACCCTCCGGCCTCATGCAAAGCCTGGCTCGTGTCTATCTGGGACCAAGGGGGGATGAGGAGAGGCTGAGATTGTTGGAGGAAATGAAGTGGCTCGTCGTTGTCACCAAACACACACAGCCTCCTAAGGACCGTGGTGCTAGCCAGACTGATCTCAGTAGACGGTGTTGTACCAGGTGTTGGGAAGTTCCCAGTGTAACAGGCTGGTCCGGTCACAGAGATCCCCAAGTGACCGTCACTGGAATACCCGAGCCAGACTTCCTGCCTTCCCTTTTCTCTGTCCTGTTGAGCCCAGCCCTCCGGCCTGCTCCAGCAGTGACACAGACCGGAACCCCGGATGAATCCGTCTCACTCTGCATTAAGGTTTATACGGGCTAAGCGCGCGTTGTTCCTTATGCGTCCTCTTCCTTCTGTAAGCAGAGGTGCATACAGCTGTCCCCTCCCCAGGTAACGTTTACAGAGAGTTTATTAATAAACACAAGTGATGTTATTAAGTTTATTCAGTAGTTATAAGTAAAAGCACAAAGAACCAAATAAGTCACTAAGCAACATAAAACAGGCCAGGGAAGCTCAATGCACTAAGGTATTTGTTACAGGTACTGCCTCGCCCCGCGTAGTTCTGATCAGCTTCCTCCATGGTGCAAAGCCCCCAGCCTGGCCCTTCCTAATGTTCAGTTTCACACCTTTGCAGCAAACATCTCAGCTAGTAAAAGGGGGTGTCGTGGGCTCTGGGGGCCTGGCTCTGAGGGCTCCCCCTTAACCAGGGAAGGCTCAGATGGGTGCAGCCCCCCCTCTCCCGCTCGTTGGGACAATATTAACTTAGGAGGAACTCCCCCATCAGGGCGGCCCAAGTACGGGTTTCGTGGGGACTCGGAGCCCCCCTCGCAGGCTGGCCCCCGGGGACCCCTCCCCGCAGATCGCGGTGCTTATCCACAAGCCTGCAGTGTCTGCGTGCCCCGGGCTGCCGTGTGGCCAACCCCCTCCCCCTGCGCACTGCACCCAGACACCCTGGGGGGCCGCCCAGCCCCCCCCCGCACCGCGCCCAGACACCCTGGGGGGCTGGGCAGCCCCCCGCACCGTGCCCAGACACCCTGGGGGCTGCCGAGCCCCCCCACACCGTGCCCAGACACCCTGGGGGCCGCCCAGCCCCCCCCCGCACCCAGACACCCTGGGGGGCCGCCCAGCCCCCCCGCACCGCGCCCAGACACCCTGGGGGCCGCCCAGCCCCCCCCCCGCGCCCAGACACCCTGGGGGGCCGCCCAGCCCCCCCCCCCGCACCGTGCCCAGACACCCTGGGGGGCCGCCCAGCCCCCCCCCCCGCACCGTGCCCAGACACCCTGGGGGGCCGCCCAGCCCCCCCGCACCGCGCCCAGACACCCTGGGGGGGCCGCCCAGCCCCCCCCCGCACCGCGCCCAGACACCCTGGGGGGCCGCCCAGCCCCCCCCCGCACCGTGCCCAGACACCCTGGGGGCCGCCCAGCCCCCCCCCCGCACTGCGCCCAGACACCCTGGGGGGCCGCCCAGCCCCCCCGCACCGCGCCCAGACACCCTGGGGGCCGCCCAGCCCCCCCCCGCACCGCGCCCAGACACCCTGGGGGGCCGCCCAGCCCCCCCGCACCGCGCCCAGACACCCTGGGGGGCCGCCCAGCCCCCCCGCACCGCGCCCAGACACCCTGGGGGGGCCGCCCAGCCCCCCCCCCCGCACCGCGCCCAGACACCCTGGGGGGGCCTTTCCCGGGTCCGGCGGGAGCTGCCGGCGCTCCCCACTGCGGGGGGGGGGGCGCCCCGCTGGCTGGGAGCGCAGGGACAGACGAACCTGGACCTGCCCCCTCCCAGCTCCGCCCCCTCTGCCCTTAGCCGCAATGGCCGCCCCCCCGCATTGTTTCCAGCGGGGTGAAGCCGTTGCCCTCGGTTAAGATGGCCGCCATCGGCCATGGCTGCCACGGGATTGAAGCCGCGCCGCCCTCAAGCAAGATGGCGGCCCCCGGCCCCGCAGAGAGCCATAGAGACGCGGCGCGAGGCCAGAGCGCCCGTGGGCGGCCGAGCTGCGCTCCTGGGCCATAGAGGAGCTGGGGGGCGTCGCCCAGAGCGTCGCGCAGCCCGGCTCGAGAGCGGCCGCCGGCCGGCGCCTCTGGCAGCGGAGCGGGGCCGGGCCAGGTACTGGGGGAGACCCCCCCCCCCGCGGGAACAGCCCCGCCCCCGCCAGCCCCGCCCCCGCCTGCCCCCCCCCGCGGGAACAGCCCCGCCCCCGCCTGCCCCCCCCCGCCTCCCGCCCCCCCCCGCGGGAACAGCCCCCCTCCCGCCCCCCCCGCCTGCCCCCGCCCCCGCCTGCCCGCCCCCGCCTGCCCCCCCCGCGGGAACAGCCCCGCCCCCGCCTGCCCCCCCCCGCGGGAACAGCCCCCCCCCGCGGGAACAGCCCCGCCCCCGCCTGCCCCCCCCCGCGGGAACAGCCCCGCCCCCGCCTGCCCCCCCCCGCGGGAACAGCCCCGCCCCCGCCTGCCCCCCCCGCGGGAACAGCCCCGCCCCCGCCTGCCCCCCCCCGCGGGAACAGCCCCCCTCCCCCTCCCGCCTGCCCCCGCCCCCCCCCCCCGCGGGAACAGCCCCCCTCCCGCCTGCCCCCCCCGCCTGCCCTCCCGCGGGAACAGCCCCGCCCCCGCCTGCCCCCCCCCGCGGGAACAGCCCCCCCCCCCGCCTGCCCCCCCCCCCGCGGGAACAGCCCCCCTCCCGCCTGCCCCCCCCCGCGGGAACAGCCCCCCCCCCGCCTGCCCGCCCCCGCCTGCCCCCCCCGGGAACAGCCCCGCCCCCGCCTGCCCCCCCCCGCGGGAACAGCCCCCCCCCGCCTGCCCCCCCCGCGGGAACAGCCCCCCTCCCGCCTGCCCCCCCCGCGGGAACAGCCCCCCTCCCGCCTGCCCTCCCCCGCCAGCCCCCCCTCCCGCCTGCCCCCCCCCGCGGGAACAGCCCCCCCCCGCCTGGCCCTCCCCCTGCGGGAACACCCCCCTTTATCCTGGCTGCCCCCCTGCTTGCCCCTCTCCCCATGGGCTGGGGGTGGGAACCGCCCCCCTCCTTTCTGTCCCCTCCCCTGTCTGCCCCCCCATGCACTGGGGCGTGGGAACAGTCGCCCTCCCCCACCTACTCCGCCCCGGTGCATCGGGGGTGGGGACTTTCCCCACCTCGGGGGACACGGTCACTTAAAACCCCCAATCCCTGGTTGTGATTCCGCATTCTTCATTACCCCTGAGCGTGTTAAGAAATGGGCAGTTGCTTTTACTGATGGGGAAACTGAGGCAGGGCATGGGGGAAGTGATTTGTCCAAAGTCACCCATCAGGCCTTCAGCAGAACTGGTTCTAGAACTCAGGTCTCCTGAGCGTGATACCCGTGTGATGGGGGCTCTGTAAGCAGATACATGGAGGGAAGCTCTGGCCACCCTTTCTGTGTGTAGCAGAGGACACCTCCCACTCTCCCCCGCGTGGTAAAGGGCCAAGTGGAACCTCCGCCATCTGCAGAGAGCATGGCTCTGTGCATGGGGTGGGACGGTGCAGTGCTCAGAGTCCTTCAGCCTGACTTTCAGAAGTGCTGTCTCAACCCAGGCTTCCAAACTCAGGCCCGGCCTGCACGTCAGTGTTGTCGGCATAGCTGTACCAGTCGGGCTGTGGTGGGTTTGCTTTGGTTTGCACGCCGGCAGAGGCCTTTTGCCAGTATTGCTTGTTTCATTGGAGGACCCACTATAAGCGATAGCTACAGAGGACTCTCGCTGGGGTGAGCTGACTGCACTGGATATGTCGGAAAGTGTTGGCCTTACGCTTTTTGAGTCACCCCCCTCCCCCGGCAATTACGGATCATGGTATCTGATACAGCAACTGGTGCGCAATGAAAGATTCACTTATCTACTTTCAGAGCTGTTGTGAGAGCTGAGTAAATAGTGTTTGTGAAGTGGTCTACAAGGGCACATGGTGTTAAGACTAATCAGGGGAAGAGATGGAAATAGAATTGACGATGTACTTAGGAAGTCAGCCCAGGTTTGTCCTCTGAGCTTCATAGCATGCACACATGGCCCTGCTGTCATTCCTAGCTCTCTGAAATTGGCACGTGCTCAGAACACCGCAGAATATCCGTACGCTATAAATACCTGAAAAACAGCACTTGAGAACGAAATAGTCCTTGCTGAAGCAGCTGTCTGTACTGGGCTGGACTGACTATTAGAATAAATGTGGCTTTACTAAATCTGAATTGTTTAGGAATTATGTCAAGTGAAAAAAAATTACATCTTGCACCTTATATCTCCTGAAAAATTCTGCCTTCCTGTAAATTGATTCCTGTGGAATTTCCAGCAGGGTTAGATAGATTTAGCAAAAAGTTAGTCAGCATGTAGTTTGTGGTGGAAGTATTGCTTCAGTCTTACTCCCAGAGAGGCTAGAATTTCTCTCGAAATCGCATGCTCCCAGGACACTGGAAAATGGCCAGTGTGTCCTGTTACAGCTGCTCAGCCCTGAACTGTCTGACCTGTGTTTCACTACTAGCCTTTGCTCTCTCCCCGCTGCTTCTTCATAGGTGATTGGTTGCCACAGCCAGTCATATAATCATTGTTTAATAGGTAACATAATGAAGTTGGTCAGTACGGTGACTCGGCAAGTCTCTTAAAAAAGGAAGCCAATAACAACATCGCCGCTAGTGGCGCCTTGTCACTTTCTGTAACGATACTTAGCTAATTACCGGGGAGTTCTTTGTGAAGAAAAGTAGATTTAAAAGCAACCCTAACAACTGAAATGTAGCCTCTCTTCAAACTCAATTGTAAAAAATGAGGCAATTAGCTATTGGAAGTCTGTGGGAGAACTGTCGGGATCTGTACCAGTTGCTGAGCCTGCTGTGTTTCTTACCAGAAGGGGGGAGGGAGGGTTCATTGCTTGGAATGAGTGAGTCAGTCCTTCCCAGTGTATTTCTTTCAAGTCAGTGACTCGTCTGTTGAGACCAGTTCTTTCAAATACAGCACAGGCTGTGCCCACCTCTGGAAGAGACAGTTGCAGCCAGAATCCGGTTTTGCACTCTGACAGATTGCACCTAGATGGCCAGCTAGAGACCTCTGATGGTTCCAAGTATCCGAGGGGGAGCCGTGTTAGTCTGGATCTGCAAAAGCAACGAGGAGTCTTGTGGCACCTTAGAGACTAACGGATGTATTGGAGCACAAGCTTTCGTGGGCAAAGACCCACTTCGTGCCCACAAACACTTATGCTCCAGTACAGCTGTTAGTCTCTAAGGTGCACAGGACTCCTTGTCTCCGATGGTTCAGTGCTTCAGTAGACTCCCGTTTGCTGTGGTTCAGCTGCTAGCCTGACACTGCTGTTACTGTGATTGGTAAAGGGTTAGGAGATGCCTGCGCTGTAGCAGCATCCCGTTTGTGACTAGTAGAGCTCACAGGCACCCAGGTGTGTGCTCCGGAGTCCTGACCAAATTCCAGCCTGAGTAATTCTGTTCCATCTCCTTAAATTCTCCCTGTCAGTTTCATTTTGGAGCAGGATTCTTCTTCTCTGCAGGACAGTTGCTAAGGAGAGGTGTTGCCACAGGCTGTCAGACAGCTGTCGCCCTCACTCCAGGAGCGGCTGTGTCTTTGCTGGGTGTAGGGTTTCTCTGCGCCGTCTGCAAGTGAACGAGGCTCTAGGGTACATCTCTGCTGGCGTGGGTATCTAATTACTTTCACTTGATGCCAAGCTCTCTCAGCACGCTGGCTAGGAATCCCATGGGCCAACCTGCAGCTATTTCATTAGGGCAGAGGGGTCTTGTTGCTGTGACGGGCTGAAATCGCTCTACTGCCGGGCTTGGAAAACCGAGTTTCCTTCCTTCAGTGGGCACGGGGGCTCTGTTTTCCCTCCTCTCCTTCAGTCGGCTGCAGCGCTGCCATGGGAAACACCACCAGCGACCGCTTGTCTGGGGAGCGCCATGGCTCCAAATCGCACCGCTCTGATGGGGCCAGCAGCACCCACTCCAGCAAGGAGCACCCCCACAAGATCATGGTGGGCAGCACTGACGACCCCAATGTTTTCAGCACTCTGGACTCCAAGGTATGGGCTGGCCCCTCTGTCCCATTCCCCATCCCGGCAGGGTCGTGACCAACGATTCAGGCCACTGTGTTGGTGGCTCTGCTGAGCTCGTGTTGTAGCCGATCGGAGTCAGTGGGTTTTGTTGGCAATGCCTGGCTACCCTGCGGTGCATGCGGGTTGCCCCACTACAGTCGGTGCACGGGCACGACGGTGCACATAGAGCACCCCGATCAAAGCCAAAGGGCAGCGGGAGAAGGGGCCCGGTTAGAAGAAGGTCCAGAGAACGGAGAGGGGAGGGGAGTGGCGCAAAGGCTGTGTCACTTACTTGGACGGAGAAACCAGGGATTGACTCCAGCTCGCCCGCGGCTGAGGAATGTTCTCTCCGCTCCGCAATAACAATGCAATGCAGCTGAAGCTCCCCAGCTGAGACTCGGGGGGGACCGGCAGCCCTGATCCTCGCTGGGTCTGCGCCATGGCGAGGCCGTGAGCTGGCTCGTTTCCTTCGTGCAGCTTGCCGGCGAGAAGGAGTTTATGTCGTGGCAGCATGACCTGGAAGAGTCGGTCAAGCCTTCGCAGCAGGCTCGTCCCACTGTCATCCGCTGGGCTGACGGAGGCAAGGAGGTCTTCATCTCTGGGTCCTTCAACAACTGGAGTGCCAAGATCCCGCTCATCAAAAGGTATGGCCTTGCGCCGGCAGCCTCTGCACAAGCCACCGTGACGCGTGAGAGACACGCTGGTTACGTCACTTATGCAACCAGCCACTCTCCTAGACTTCTCCCTGGCCTTGCGGCCTTTGCGCAGACCGGGACATGGTCGTGGCTTTAGCAGCCTGTGTCGCTTGGAAAGCCAGCGGCGTTGCAAGTGAAATGAAGATGGTTATAACGTTTGCCGTGGCAAAACCCGACCTTCAAGAAATTCATCAGTTCAAGGTCTTGGGCTGGGTAACAAAACCACGGGAACTTCCCTAGTTCCGTGCAGCACTAGTCTGGCCTGGTGATTTTGGTATTAACACGTCCGACCTGTCGGGGTGGGGAAGCACTGGAATAAATTGCCCCGGGGGGTTGTGGAGTCTCCATCGCTGGAGATGTTTCAGAGCACCTGCCAGGGGTGACCTAGACGGTGCTGGGTCCGGCCATGAGGACAGGGACTGGACTCGATGCCTCACGAGGTCCCTTGCAGGTCTAGTGTGCTAGGATTCCATGGATCCTTGCCGGCGTATTTGCCAGTGGAGTGATGGAATTGCTTGCACCAGTCCCATCAAACCAGTGTCAGGCACCACTTGGCAATGTTTGAGAAGCTGCTGAGTTATCCAGGCTGTGCCACACGTGTCCTCACGCCGGGCCTGCGCTTGCCTTGGCTCAGGTTGCGGGTGAGTGTCCGGGGCAGCCGGGGTGGGACTGGTCTGTGCGGGAGGGTCTCTTGCCACTGCAGGAATCCTGGCTGGGCTCCGGCGCCAGAGCCATGGTGCAGGGGCTGTGTGGCGTGACTCGGTGGCAGAGCCGTCTCCGTGCTGTTTCTGTAACTGCTCTGTCCTGCTCCTCTCTCCGGCCAGCCACAACGACTTTGTCGCTATTCTGGACCTGCCCGAGGGCGAGCACCAGTACAAGTTTTTTGTGGATGGCCAGTGGGTTCACGACCCTTCTGAGGTAACCCGCCACGCTGCGTGGCTCCCCAGCACTCCTCCCGCCAGCCCCCTGCTCTGCCTCCACTCTGCCCCTTCCCTGGAGACTAGGGAGGCCTGGGGCTAGTAGCAGGGGCCGGGCCCACCCCGGCACTCGCTGGCGGGAAATGGAGTGACCCAGCCCTCTCCGGTCCCCCCGCTGCACTGCTCCCTTTCCGACCGCGGCCAGCGAGTGCAGGGGCGGGCCCAACACTGCTGCCTGCACCAGGTGCCCTGGGTCTGCCGCTCAGCCTCGTCCGGCGTCAGCGCCCCCTGCGCTAGGTCGGTTCAACGTCTCCCTGCTTGGCGAGGGCTGGCCAGCGCCCCCTGCTCCCCGCCGTGCTCGGTGCAGCACTCTGCGCTGGGAGCATGCCGGGGCTGTCTGTGAGCTCCGGGCTAATGGCATAGCTCTGTGGGCCTCTGCATCCAGCCGGCCGCCACGTCCCAGCCCCCTGCTTCCCAGGACTGGCGCTCCAGCCGATTCCTCCCCACGGCCGTGGCCACGCCCATCCACTGGTGCTCCAGCCGATTCCTCCCCACGGCCGTGGCCGCGCCCACCCACTGGCGCTCCAGCCGATTCCTCCCCAGGGCCGTGGCCGCGCTCACCCACTGGTGCTCCAGCCGATGCCTCCCCACGGCCGTGGCCGCGCTCGTCCACTGGTGCTCCAGCCGATGCCTCCCCACGGCCGTGGCCGCGCTCGTCCACTGGCGCTCCAGCCGATGCCTCCCCACGGCCGTGGCCGCGCTCACCCACTGGCGCTCCAGCCGATGCCTCCCCACGGCCGTGGCCGCGCTCACCCACTGGCGCTCCAGCCGATTCCTCCCCACGGCCGTGGCCGCGCTCGCCCACTGGCGCTCCAGCCGATTCCTCCCCAGGGCCGTGGCCGCGCTCGTCCACTGGTGCTCCAGCTGATTCCTCCCCACGGCCGTGGCCGCGCTCACCCACTGGCGCTCCAGCTGATTCCTCCCCAGGGCCGTGGCCGCGCTCACCCACTGGCGCTCCAGTCGATTCCTCCCCAGGGCCGTGGCCGCGCTCACCCACTGGTGCTCCAGCCGATTCCTCCCCAGGGCCGTGGCCGCGCTCACCCACTGGCGCTCCAGCCAATTCCTCCCCAGGGCCGTGGCCGCGCTCGTCCACTGGTGCTCCAGCCGATGCCTCCCCACGGCCGTGGCCGCGCTCACCCACTGGCGCTCCAGCCGATTCCTCCCCACGGCCGTGGCCGCGCTCACCCACTGGCGCTCCAGCCGATTCCTCCCCACGGCCGTGGCCGCGCTCACCCACTGGCGCTCCAGCCGATGCCTCCCCACGGCCGTGGCCGCACTCACCCACTGGCGCTCCAGCCGATTCCTCCCCACGGCCGTGGCCGCGCTCGCCCACTGGCGCTCCAGCCGATTCCTCCCCACGGCCGTGGCCGCGCTCGCCCACTGGCGCTCCAGCCGATTCCTCCCCAGGGCCGTGGCCGCGCTCGTCCACTGGTGCTCCAGCCGATTCCTCCCCACGGCCGTGGCCGCGCTCACCCACTGGCGCTCCAGTCGATTCCTCCCCAGGGCCGTGGCCGTGCTCGTCCACTGGTGCTCCAGCCGATTCCTCCCCACGGCCGTGGCCGCGCTCACCCACTGGCGCTCCAGTCGATTCCTCCCCAGGGCCGTGGCCGCGCTCACCCACTGGCGCTCCAGCCGATTCCTCCCCAGGGCCGTGGCCGCGCTCGTCCACTGGCGCTCCAGCCGATTCCTCCCCAGGGCCGTGGCCGCGCTCACCCACTGGCGCTCCAGCCGATTCCTCCCCAGGGCCGTGGCCGCGCTCACCCACTGGCGCTCCAGCCGATTCCTCCCCAGGGCCGTGGCCGCGCTCACCCACTGGCGCTCCAGCCGATTCCTCCCCAGGGCCGTGGCCGCGCTCGTCCACTGGCGCTCCAGCCGATGCCTCCCCACGGCCGTGGCCGCGCTCACCCACTGGCGCTCCAGCCGATTCCTCCCCACGGCCGTGGCCGCGCTCACCCACTGGCGCTCCAGCCGATGCCTCCCCACGGCCGTGGCCGCGCTCACCCACTGGCGCTCCAGCCGATGCCTCCCCACGGCCGTGGCCGCGCTCACCCACTGGCGCTCCAGCCGATTCCTCCCCACGGCCGTGGCCGCGCTCACCCACTGGCGCTCCAGCCGATTCCTCCCCAGGGCCGTGGCCGCGCTCACCCACTGGCGCTCCAGCCGATTCCTCCCCACGGCCGTGGCCGCGCTCGTCCACTGGCGCTCCAGCCGATTCCTCCCCACGGCCGTGGCCGCGCTCACCCACTGGCGCTCCAGCCGATTCCTCCCCACGGCCGTGGCCGCGCTCGTCCACTGGCGCTCCAGCCGATTCCTCCCCAGGGCCGTGGCCGCGCTCACCCACTGGCGCTCCAGCCGATTCCTCCCCAGGGCCGTGGCCGCGCTCGTCCACTGGCGCTCCAGCTGATTCCTCCCCACGGCCGTGGCCGCGCTCACCCACTGGCGCTCCAGCCGATTCCTCCCCAGGGCCGTGGCCGCGCTCACCCACTGGCGCTCCAGCCGATGCCTCCCCACGGCCGTGGCCGCGCTCACCCACTGGCGCTCCAGCCGATTCCTCCCCACGGCCGTGGCCGCGCTCACCCACTGGCGCTCCAGCCGATGCCTCCCCACGGCCGTGGCCGCGCTCACCCACTGGCGCTCCAGCCGATTCCTCCCCAGGGCCGTGGCCGCGCCCGCCCACTGGCGCTCCAGCCGATTCCTCCCCACGGCCGTGGCCGCGCTCACCCACTGGCGCTCCAGCCGATTCCTCCCCACGGCCGTGGCCGCGCCCGTCCACTGGCGCTCCAGCCGATTCCTCCCCACGGCTGTGCCCAGCCGCTGGCATGCCAGCCAATGCCTTGCCTTGGCCGTGCCCTAGCACTGCCTGGGCAGAGGGAATGCCGTGGGGGCATTCTGGGATAGGAAATAGAATACCAGTTCTATCCACGTATTCTGCCAGGGCCTGTGTGCGCCCAAACAGACCACGTAGCCCGTCCTAGAACACCCCCAGTAACCCGCAGCCCTGTAAAAGGGGGGGTGAGGGCCAGCAATGCCCCTAGTATTAGTTAAGCTGAGGGCGGGGGCCGAGCTGCGCTTGCCCAGGAAGGCGCAGGGTGGGGCGTGAGGAGGGGGCATGCCTGTGTTCAGACCAGTCTTCAGCGGAGGGTTTCCCGAGCTTTAGGTGGCTCCCTGGCGTAGCTGCTTGACCTGCGCCCCTTGGCTGGCACGCGGCTGGGTAGTGTGGGTGGTTGCAGCGGGGGAGCTAAGGGGTGCATGGGTCGGGGCAGGTGGGGCGGGCGGGGGAAGCGCGTGACTGAGCGTGCCGAGGGCGTGTCAGTGGATCATTGGCTTCTCTCTCTCCAGCCTGTGGTCACCAGCCAGATGGGCACCATCAACAACCTGATTCACGTCAAGAAGTCGGACTTCGAGGTGTTTGATGCGCTAAAGGTGGATTCTCTGGAGAGCTCAGAGACGTCCTGTCGAGGTGCGTTTTGTGTGGCACGTCCCCTGCTCTCGAGAGCGGCCAGGCTGGGTCAGACCTGAGGTCCATCTAGCCCAGTGCCCTGTCTGCCCACAGTGGCCAGTGCCAGGTGTCCCAGAGGGAGTGAATCAAACAGGTAGTGATCAAGCCATCTCTCTCCTGCCAGCCATCTCCACCCTCTGACACACAGAGGCTAGAGACACCATTCCTTGCCCATACTGGCTAATAGCCATTGATGGACCTAACCTCCGTGAATCTATCTAGTTCTCTTTTAAATCCTCTTATTTGTTTTTAAACCTGCTGCCCATTAATTTCATTTGGTGGCTCCTCGTTCTTAGATTATGGGAACAAGTCAAGAACTTTTCCTTATTCACTTTCTCCAGCCACTCATGATTTATAGACCTCTATCCTGTCCCCCTTAGTCGCCTCTTTTCCAAGCGGAAAAGTCCCCGTCTCTTTAACCTCTCCTCATCTGGGACCCCTTCCAAACCGCTCAGCATTTTAGTTGCCCTTCTCTGAACCTTTTCCAATGCCAAGAGATCTGTTTTGAGGCTCTGTGTGACTTGCTCCCAGTGGTGCATTTCTGCGCCCCTCCAGACTCTGCGTTCCCCCTCTGAGCAGCTGCTCTTAGTGCTCCCGCGTTGGACCGTGGCGAGTCGCTATCTGCCCTTTTGGTTACGAGCTGCCAAGCTGCCTTCCAGTTGTGTGTGACACTCCCCTGGGGCTCCTCGTTCCCGGCGAGAGGGGAATTCTCTCGTTCCTGCCGAGGGATGCTCCTTCCTGAGAGCTGGGCCCTTCGACTTCCGGCGGGATTGAAGCTGCTGCTAAGGGGTCCCCCGGTGGCGATGCCCATTTTGCCCCGTGCTCTGCTGCTCCAGTTTGGAGCATGCTTGGGGGTGGCTGCTGGCGGTCCTGGTTGCTGCGGAGAGGAGCAGGGGTGGGCTGCTGGCTTCCTGGATGGGTGACCAGAGAGGGGGCTGTAATAAGCCCATAGCAATAGATATTCCAGGCATATTGGACACTTGCACATCTCACCGCCTCCTGGAGCCAGAAGCTCCCAGTGTGCACCAGCTGGCTGGGACAATAATCCCTGAGACTCACCTGTCGAAACCCTGCGGCTTCCTTCTGCTCCCACTGCAGCAAAGATCTGGGTCCCTTCTCCAGCCCGCCCTGGAGCGCTGGCTCGGGTCAGGCACGCGCCGGAGTCCTGCACAGCGCGCCATGCGGGCCATGCCCAGTGCGGCTGCGTGTGCATCTCCCGCAGCGAGCCTCTGACCACCCCGTGGTCTGGCACCCGGGTGCATCCCCCTTGGAAGCTGCAGCCCAGGCTGTGAAGCCGAGAGTGTCTGTGGCATACGTAGGCCCTGGGCCGGCCCAGGGTTCTTTGTGCGAGAAGGAGCCTGCTGGCTGCCCCTAGTCCGTCCCGGGCCCTAGGGAATGGTGCTGGAGCTTTGGGCAGACTCCTTTAACTCGCCTTGCTGTGTTGCGTAGACCTGTCTAGCTCCCCGCCAGGACTCTATGGCCAGGAGATGTACGTGTACCGCCCCGAGGAGCGCTTCAAATCCCCGCCCATCCTTCCTCCGCACCTCCTCCAAGTCATCCTCAACAAGGACACCAACATCTCGGTGAGTCCAGCCGCCCCTCTGGCCGGGAGCAAGGGGAGTTGGGCTGAGTGCAGAGGCTGTCCGAAGCAGGAAGGGGGCCGGGGCCCCCTAGGGTGTTGTAGGGCACCGGGGGTCAGTGCTCCACCTGGGGCCAGACAGGGTCTCCGTGTGCGTAGAACCATCGCGCACTAGACTGGCAGGAGCCTCGGGAGGCCTCAAGTCCAGTCCCCTGCCCAGGGCCGGACCAAGCCCTGGCTCCTTGCTCTGGAGAGCGGAACTCGAACCCCGAGTCCAGTCGAACGCCTGGGCCACGTGCCCCGTAATGAGCGGGGGTGGCAGCTCCCGGCCCGTCGGCCTCTCCGGACTGACCCTTCTGCTTGTTCCAGTGCGACCCAGCTCTGCTGCCGGAGCCCAACCACGTCATGCTCAACCACCTCTACGCCCTCTCCATTAAGGTGCGTCCCGCCTGCTGGGGGTGTTGGGACGCGTCTGGAAGGCCCCAGCGCCCGAGCGCGCTGCGGAGACGCCGGCACAGAGCTGGGCTTCCGGCCGGGGCAGGCCACCCAGGCCCCGCTCCATGGCTTGGGGCCTGCTAGCGCCCTGTGGGGTCCGTGTGGCAGATGGGTGGATGAGCCCCCTGGGGGGCTGCGGTGGCAGGGGGGCTCCCTGAGCTGCTGCCTTGTCCCCCACTGAGCTCTAGGCCCTGCGCGGGCCTGTCGGCCAGGGGTGACCCTCCAGACTCTGGGATGGGTCTCGGCGTCCCCCCCGCGTCCTGGGAGATGGCGGGTCTGGCGGAGTCGCAGCTTTACCCAAGCACAGGTCTCCCCTCTCCCCCGGCGGGAAATGCCCCACAACGTCCGCCGCAGGGCGCCCCACACGAGTCCCTGGAGCATCAGGAGGGGCTGGGGAGTTGAGGGCGGAGCCCGTGCTGGGCAAGGCTCCATGCCCCCGTGGGAGCTGGCAGCTGCCCGCCAACTTCATGTCAGTGAAACACTCCCGTTAAATTAACCCGTTAGGGCCGGCCTCCCCGCGGCGGCACAGACTGGCAAAGGGCTGGCGCCAGCCCCGGCCCAGTGATTGGCAGGCAGCTGGGACGGACGGGGCCTTTGGCTTCCCCCGGGCTGGCCCTGCAGGCTGGCCGAGGTGTGGTCAGTGCCCGCTGGAGGGGAGACGGCTGGGCCGGGCCCTGGTCTCTGCGTGGCCGGGGGCGGGGGGGCTGGGCCGGGCCCTGGTCTCTGCGTGGCCGGGGGCGGGGGGGCTGGGCCGGGCCCTGGTCTCTGCGTGGCCGGGGGCGGGGGGGGCTGGGCCGGGCCCTGGTCTCTGCGTGGCCGGGGGCGGGGGGGCTGGGCTGGGCCCTGGTCTCTGCGGGGGCGGGGGCGGGAGGGCTGGGCTGGGCCCTGGTCTCTGCGTGGCCGGGGGCGGGGGGGCTGGGCTGGGCCCTGGTCTCTGCGTGGCCGGGGGCGGGGGGCTGGGCCGGGCCCTGGTCTCTGCGTGGCCGGGGGCGGGGGGGCCGGGCCGGGCCCTGGTCTCTGCGGGGGCGGGGGGGGCTGGGCCGGGCCCTGGTCTCTGCGTGGCCGGGGGCGGGGGGGGCTGGGCCGGGCCCTGGTCTCTGCGTGGCCGGGGGCGGGGGGGGCTGGGCCGGGCCCTGGTCTCTGCGTGGCCGGGGGCGGGGGGGCTGGGCCGGGCCCTGGTCTCTGCGTGGCCGGGGGCGGGGGGGCTGGGCCGGGCCCTGGTCTCTGCGTGGCCGGGGGCGGGGGGGCTGGGCCGGGCCCTGGTCTCTGCGTGGCCGGGGGCGGGGGGGCTGGGCCGGGCCCTGGTCTCTGCGTGGCCGGGGGCGGGCGGGCTGGGCCGGGCCCTGGTCTCTGCGTGGCCGGGGGCGGGCGGGCTGGGCCGGGCCCTGGTCTCTGCGTGGCCGGGGGCGGGCGGGCTGGGCCGGGCCCTGGTCTCTGCGTGGCCGGGGGCGGGGGGGCTGGGCCGGGCCCTGGTCTCTGCGTGGCCGGGGGCGGGGGGCTGGGCCGGGCCCTGGTCTCTGCGTGGCCGGGGGCGGGGGGGCTGGGCCGGGCCCTGGTCTCTGCGTGGCCGGGGGCGGGGGGGCTGGGCCGGGCCCTGGTCTCTGCGTGGCCGGGGGCGGGCGGGCTGGGCCGGGCCCTGGTCTCTGCGTGGCCGGGGGCGGGCGGGCTGGGCCGGGCCCTGGTCTCTGCGTGGCCGGGGGCGGGCGGGCTGGGCCGGGCCCTGGTCTCTGCGTGGCCGGGGGCGGGCGGGCTGGGCCGGGCCCTGGTCTCTGCGTGGCCGGGGGCGGGCGGGCTGGGCCGCACTTTCTGCCAGCCCCTCCCGTCGCCCATGGCCTGCTTGCGAGGCCCTCGGCATCTACCACCGGGACTCATCCGTCTGCGCCGCCGCCCCAGTGCTGCCCCCTCCACCGCCCGTGCTCTGGCTGCACAAGGCAGCTCCGCTGGTGCCAGGACAGTTCCCAGCCTCAGTGACTCCACTCCCATCCTGGCTAGTCTCCCGCCCTCGCCCCACTGCCTGTGGGGCTGTCCCAGCCGGGGGGTGTCCCGGGGTGGCGGTGCCACAGCTCAGCGTGTTCCCTTGCAGGACGGCGTGATGGTGCTCAGTGCCACTCACCGCTACAAGAAGAAATACGTCACCACTCTGCTGTACAAGCCCATCTGAGCGGGGCAGGCCACGCAGCGCACCAGGACTGCCACGCTGTCTGCACGCACGGCGCCCGACCACCGGAGAGCGGGGCAGGCCACGCAGCGCACCAGGGCCGCCACGCTGTCTGCACGCAGGGCGCCCGACCACCGGAGAGCGGGGCAGGCCACGCAGCGCACCAGGACTGCCACGCTGTCTGCACGCAGGGCGCCCGACCACCGGAGAGCGGGGCAGGCCACGCAGCGCACGAGGGCCGCCACGCTGTCTGCACGCAGGACGCCCGACTACCGGAGAGCGGGGCAGGCCACGCAGCGCACCAGGACCGCCACGCTGTCTGCACGCAGGGCGCCCGACCACCGGAGAGCGGGGCAGGCCACGCAGCGCACCAGGACCGCCACGCTGTCTGCACGCAGGGCGCCCGACCACCGGAGAGCGGGGCAGGCCACGCAGCGCACCAGGACCGCCACGCTGTCTGCACGCAGGGCGCCCGACCACCGGAGAGCGGGGCAGGCCACGCAGCGCACCAGGACCGCCACGCTGTCTGCACGCAGGGCGCCCGACCACCGGAGAGCGGGGCAGGCCACGCAGTGCACCAGGACCGCCACGCTGTCTGCACGCAGGGCGCCCGACCACCGGAGAGTGGGGCAGGCCACACAGCGCACCAGGGCCGCCACGCTGTCTGCACGCCTGGAGAGCGGGGGCTTGGCTCTAGCACAGCCTGGCAGGGGACAGGCCCAGCAGGCTGGCTGGTGGCTGAGCGTGTCCCTCCATGCTCGGTGGGTGAGATTTGATTTGACTCTCTTCTGGCTTTGCTGAGCTCCCTGCCTGGCCTGCTGCCTGCCAGCCTGGCTTCCTGTGGGGGCCCTAGCAGGCCAGGAGCTGAGGAGGCCTTTGGCCAGTTCCTTCTCCCTCTGTACCGGCCTGGGGCAGAGTGGGGGGGTGCCGGGGGGGCGCTGCAGCTGGGTTCTACAGGCCTGGCCTGGTTTCCCACCCCCCCCAGCTGCTGGTTTGAAAGTGGCCCTGGCTCCCCACAGCAGAGAGCAGGTTCAGTCCAGCTCTTCTCCTGTCCCCCCCCCCCCGAGCCAGCTCTTGTGGGCCTAGGCCCCAGCACGCCCGGAGCCTGGATATCTGTGGGGCCAAGGGGTGGGTGCCCCGGGTGAGGCTGTGACGGGGCCCTGTGGGAGGAAGAGCGTCTGAGACCTGTGCCCCTCTCCCCGGGCGATCCCTCCCCCCTGCGGGGCCAGGGCCAGGGCCAGGGCCAGGCTCCTGCAGCACCATGGCCCCAGCGCTCCCCCGCGTGTGAGTGCCAGCCAGCGGGCAGGGGGCTCCAGAGCCTGGCCCTGGGGGGGCCAGCAGCTGCCAAGGCTGCTCCTGGCCAGGGGCGCTCATCTGCGCTGGGGGTAGGGCCTGGAGCTGGTCTCGCTGTGGGGTGCAGCGTCGCCTGCTCTCCCGGGTCCCTGTGCAGCCTCCCGCACGGTGCTCACCTCGCCTGGCTCCCGGGCCTGCGGGGGCATCGTGGGGGGCTGGATGTGCATGGCCCGGGGGGCTGGATGTGCATGGCCCGGGGGGCTGGATGTGCATGGCCCGGGGCCCTGCCCTGCTGGATCCTGCAGGCCGCAGTGGGAGCCGGAGCACCGCCCTGCCCAGCGGCCGTGGGGCTCCTTGAGCACGAGGAGGCCTTTGTGCTTGTGGCTCCCTGCCCGCTGGCCTGGCCCAGGGCTGCAGTGTCTCGGGCGCCGGGCCCTGCTGTGCGCAGCCCCTGCCCCTGCCCTGCCCACGGCCACACGGAGCTGCTGCCCCCGCGTTGGAAAGCCCAGCGCTGGGCCCTCGGGCGCAGTCCTGCTCCTGGAGACGGGGGCTCGGGGAGCTTGGCCACGTGCCCAGGCAAGTGCTGCTGCCCCGGGGCCTGGCGGAGTCCAGTGAGTGGAGGCGGGGGCCTGGCTTGGGGTCCCAGCTTGTTGCAGGGGGCCCTGCGCTGGAGGCCCCTGCCAGGCCCCTCCCTGCCGCCTGAGCGGGGCCCGTGCTGTGGCTCCCGGCTGCCAGCCCCTGCTGCTCTCTGCTTGTGGGGCTCCTGCTCCGGCCTGGGCCTGGGCCTGGGCCTGCTGCTGGGGGGAGGCTCAGGCAGCTGCGTGCTGCTTCCCAGGGCCCCCGGCCCACTTTGTGTCACGTGTACGGCCTTGGCCTGGAAGGCGGCGAATAAACGCTGGGTGCAGCGGCCTCAGGCGTGGTGTGTGCCCCTTCGGGGGCAGGGCTGGGATCAGGCTGGGCCTGCCATGGGCCCTTCCCGCCATGGGGCAGGGGGCTCGGCCGTACCCCGCTGGGGGCCAGCTCCTTCCCCAGGCGGGCATGTCACTGGGCAGGGCTGCTCTCATGCGGCAGGGCCAGGCCAGGCCCTAGGCTCGCGGGGACGCAGCCTCCGTGGCCGCCTTGGGGAGCGTGGCCGGGCGGGAGCCGCTGCCCCAAGGGACGAGCCCAGCAGGGTGGGCTGAGGGAGGCTCGGGCCTGGGCAGAGGCTTCCTCTCCGTGCCAAGGGGGGGCGTTCTGGCGGTAAGAGCTGGGGGGTGGAGGTGGGCTCCACACAGCAGTGCCGGCGGCCGGGGGCGGGTGCAGCCGCAGTGAGGCCCGTGGAGGCCAGAGACGCCAGTGGCGCTGGGCACAGAAGGTTTATTGGGAGCCCACATGGCTACAGCTTCATGGCCCCACAGCTCCCCGGGTTCCTCAGGCGCAGTGCACAGACCCCGCCCGGCCGCGTCGCTCTCGGCTCCTAGGCTGGGTGGCTCCAGTGGTGCCCGGGCTGCCGGCGCAGGGGCTCCCGTTGCTCACACAAGCGCAGGGCTGGGGCCCAGCAGCGAAGGGGGAAGGGCGCCGGGGGCAGGACTGAGCTGCTGGCGGCTCCGTTTTCCCCAAGCAGGAGCCTGACAAGCCGCCCAGCAGGACACGGTCCGGGGCCGCTCCGGCAGGTGCGTGGCGGGCGGGTGGGCTGGCTCCCTGGGGGTGCGGTTTGCAGCGACCCGCATGCGGGAAAGGGGTCACTCAGGAGCAGGGCCCCCGGCAGCTGGGGCCCAGCCTGCTCCAGTCTCTGGCTAGCTCCAAGCAGGGCCCGGCCAGGCCTGGCGCTCAGGCGCTGGGCAGGTGAACAAAGCCAGGCCAGCTCTCTTCCTCCTGCCACCGCGGGGGCGCCGGGCGGCTCCTCTTCCTGCCGGGCTCCGGCTCCGGGCTTTCCCCTGGAGAGAGACGAGCCCGCTGAGGAGGGGAGAGAGGCCCTCAGCCCTTCCCCCCCTGCCAAGCCAACCTGGGCTGGGCAACCTGCACCCCCCGGCAGCCCCTCCCCTGCTGCCATCAGCCCCCAGACCTGGGACTGCTGCCCGGTGCCGCAGGCTGGCTGCAGGGCTTCCAGCAGCTGCTGGGGGGGGGGGGGGTCCTGTGGGAGCCGGGCACGGCCTGGGCATTGAGTGCTTCTTGCACCGCTGCCCTGGCCCTGCTGCCTCTGCCAGCCCCGCTCCCTGCCCGCCTGCCATGCAAGGCCCAGCCCCGCCCCCGGGCACCAGCCGGGCTGTTACCTGGGCCAGCGGCACGAGATCTGAGCGAGGGGCCCTGGGGCTTGTTCTGCTGGAGCAAATCAGGGAGAGAGAGAAACAGGGTCACAGAATCACAGGACTGGAAGGGACCTCGAGAGTCATCGAGTCCAGCCCCCCACCCTCAAGGCAGGACCAAGCTCCGTCTACACCATCCCTGACAGATGTCTATCTAACCTGTTCTTAAATATCTCCAGAGAGGGAGATTCCACCACCTCCCTTGGCAATTTATTCCAATATTTGACCACCCTGACAGTTAGGAATTTTTTCCTAATGTCCAATCTAAACCTCCCCTGCTGCACTTTAAGCCCATTACTCCTTGTCCTGTCCTCAGAAACCAAGAGGAACAAATTTTCTCCTTCCTCCTTGTGACACCCTTTTAGATATTTGAAAACCGCTATCATGTCCCCCCTTAATCTTCTTTTTTCCAAACTAAACAAGCCCAGTTCATGAAGCCTGGCTTCATAGGTCATGTTCTCTAGACCTTTAATCATTCTTGTCGCTCTTCTCTGGACCCTTTCCAATTTCTCCACATCTTCCTTGAAATGTGGCGCCCAGAACTGGACACAGTACTCCAGCTGAGGCCTAACTAGTGCAGAGTAGAGCGGCAGAATGACTTCACGAGTTTTGCTTACAACACACCTGTTGATACAACCTAGAATCATATTTGCTTTTTTTGCAACAGCATCACACTGTTGGCTCATATTCAACTTGTGGTCCACTATGACCCCTAGATCCCTTTCCGCCATGCTCCTTCCTAGACAGTCGCTTCCCATCTTGTATGTATGGAACTGATTGTTCCTTCCTAAGTGGAGCACTTTGCATTTCTCTCTATTAAACCTCATCCTGTTTACCTCTGACCATTTCTCTAACTTGCTAAGGTCATTTTGAATTATGTCCCTATCCTCCAAAGAAGTCGCAACCCCACCCAGTTTGGTGTCATCTGCAAACTTAATAAGCATACTCTCTATCCCAATATCTACATCATTGATGAAGATATTGAACAGTACGGGTCCCAAAACAGACCCTTGCGGAACTCCACTTGTTATCCCTTTCCAGCAGGATTTAGAACCGTTAACAACAACTCTCTGACTACGGTTATCCAGCCAATTATGCACCCACCTTATCGTGGCCCTATCTAAGTTATATTTGCCTAGTTTATCAATAAGAATATCATGCGAGACCGTATCAAATGCCTTACTAAAGTCTAGGTATATGACATCCACCGCTTCTCCCTTATCCACAAGGCTCGTTATCTTATCAAAGAAACGATCCCCCCGGGCGGCATGAGAGCAACCCCCCCCCCCCCCCGGGCCAGGGTATGACACTACCCCCCCCCCCAGGCCAGGGTGACACACACCCACCGGGGCAGGGCCCACTATAGCATGGAGGGAGAAGGCTGGGCCAGAAACACAAGGGCCCTACACCCCCCCGGCCCCACTCAAGACCAAGCTGTCCCTGCTCCTCTCCCCTCCCCTCAGCACAGAGCTAGAACCCCCCCAAGCCAGGCAGTCCAGCCGGGAGCCGCGGGGTCCTGGCACAAACTCACCTCCAGGTTGGCCCTGGCTTTGCTCAGCACCGCGTGCGTCTGGGTCACTGCAACAGAGACGGGGCTCAGGGCGGTGGACACCCCCCGGGGCCCGACGCTCCCCATGAACCGCAGGGCAGGGTCCCCCGACTGCTCAGGCTCAGTCCCCCCAGCCAGGCCTGGCCCACATGGGGCCCAACTGCCCCACGGTGGGGCCTGCAGGCACCCCACACTGCTGTGCCTGGGGACAGCGGGTAGGGGGCTGATGGGGCAGCTGGCTACCGGCTCCGCAGGGCCTGCCCTGTGGGTTTGCTTTGCCCTGGCCCCGGGATGGGGATGCCGGCCTGCTAGGACACCCTGGGCCAGGCGTCGGTGCGGCAGGATCCACGGGGAGGCCCACGGCCCGCGCCACAGCAAGGCCCACGCCCTGCGCCGGGGCACCTACGGTGGCTGACGATGAAGAGCTCCATGCTGTCCTGCCGGTGGCGGGCGCGCTGCAGCCGCTCAGCCGCCCTTCGGAGCAGGCCCTCCTGCTCGGCCACCCGGGCCCGCAGCGCCCGCACCTCGTCCTGCCGCCCCTCGTCCTGCCGCGCTGGCTCCTGGCGGAGACGGGGCCGCTCAGCAGGGCCCAGGCCCCCTGCCAACCACGGCCCGACTCCCGCCCCACTACCCGGGGCCACCGCGCAGCGTCGACTCCTGGCACAGCCCCGCTGGGGCAGACTCCACACCAGGCCCCCAGCACGCACCGGCCTCCCGCGCTGCCCCCGGCCGCCAGGCCCTGTGCGGGGGCAGTGCCCCATGCGGGGCAGACCCCTGTTTAGGGGCTGCTCGAGCCAGGAGAGGGCCCCCTCCCCAGGCACGCCCTGTCGTCGGCAGCCTGGCCCAGCCCCCCAGGGAGCCCCTGCCTGCCTGGGCGATGGGCGGTGAGCGGGTCCCCACCCGGCTCCAGCAGCTGGCGCAGGGTGTTCGTGCCGTGCAGGAGCTGCCTGCCCCAGGGCCTGGCGGAGCAGGGAGCAGCCCCAGGGCCTGACAGCCAGGGTCTGGCTGGTGCCGAAGCCGCCCCAGAGACGGGTCCCCCGTGCAGAGCCCCCCCAGCGAGCGGGAGGGGCCAGCCTGGCACACTGGCTCCCTGGCCAGGCATCCCCCGGGGCCCTGCCTGCGTCGCCCCTTCCCGCCAGAGGGCTCGGCGCCGCCCCGGGGCGTTACCTCCGTGCCGCGGGGCGCCGGGCCGGGCCAGGCCAGAGCCGGCTGCAGGACGGAGGCCGGCTGGTGCAGCAGCGCTTTGCCCTCCGGGAGTTGCAGCTTCATGGCACAGGAGTCGCCCCCGCGGCCCGGGACCCGGCCCTGGCCCCTGCCTTCGGTGGCGGCCAAGCCCCAGGGGGTGTTGGGGGCCGGCGCGGGGGCGCTCCTCCTCGCCAGGGGCTCCGGCACTGGCGGCTCTGCAGCAAAGGGGGGGTGAGCCGTGCTGGGACGCCTGCGTTAGCCCAACGCCAGCGCCTGCCCCGCCCCCACCACGCGGCTCGCTCTGCTTGCCCAGGCTGGTGTCCCGGGGGGGCAATGGGAGCCGCGCTCAGGGGCTGATTCCAGGCCCCCCACCCCCACACAAGGGAGTGTGACCCTGGCGGCCCCCTTGCAAAGTGGGGCCCAGGCACCCACGTGTCCCCCAGGCAGTGCTGGCCTCCCTCGCCCCGAGGGGCCCTGGGCCCAGCCCCGCAGGGCGCTAGCGCGCTCAGAGCCCGGGGCCCCCGGCCGGGCTAGGCTTCCCAGGGGCCGCGTTGCAGGGGAACGTCCCTCCCTGTCCGAGGCCCTGGCCCCCTTGCAGCCCTCCTCGGGGCCGGGAGTGTCCTGCCCACGGCTCCCCCCCCCCGCAGGCCCCCGTGGCGCAAGGGTTACCTGGCCTGGGGCGGGCGGGCGGGGGCAGAGCAGCTGGGCAGCTCATGCCAGAGTCCCGGACTGGCGGCGACGGGCTGGAGTCTGCAAAGGGGAGAGGCCCAGTGACCGGGCTGCCCACGGGGCCGGCGCAGCCTGGGGAGTGTCGCCTCATTGGACGTTAAGGGGGGCAGCCAGATCACTGCTGTGCCCGGGGGGTGCCCCAAAGTCTGGACAAAGGGGCCACGTGCGGCGTCAAACGAACGCTTGTGTCCTACGTGGGGGGGGGGGTTTGGATTGTGCTCCGGGCGGGTGCGTGACCGGCCTCTGCTTGCACGGCCGGCCGCAAGGCCCAGCCAGTGACTCTGCTCACGAGCAGGGCCCCAGGGCCCCTGGCGCGCGGAGAGGCCCGTTCACACCTGAGGGACGTGTCTGGGAACCTGCAAGCAGCCGGGGCACAAGGTCCCTTGGCCATGTGACCCGCTCCAGCCTGGGCGACACCGGGCCGGGGTCTACAGTGCCAGGCGGCCGACTCCATCCTGGCTTCAGTTCTGCTCTGATCCCAGAGGCAGCCGTGCGAGGGACACAGCCGGGAAGGAGGCCGACCCCTCCTCCATCGGAGGGGAACCAGAGACTGGCTGTGGGAGAGCCTGCCCCAAGCACTGGAGGGCGGGGGCATGTGACCTATTCTCCTGCCCGCCCTCCCCCTTCACCTTTTCTTGCTTTTGTTAGAGGCTGTGTCTGCACGGGCGCGTTCGTGCACCAACCCTGCCGCCTGTCTGCTCTGGCCGCGCGTTCTTGCACAAGTAAACTGACGTTGGACTGTAGAAAATCAGGGCTTGTGGCGCGAGAACACGGACGCGCCCTCTGGGGAGAAGCCCTTTTGCACAAGAGCTCGTCCACAAGACGCCGGCGTAGACAGGACACGAGTTTCTTGCACAAGACGCCCCTCTGGTTAAAATGGCCATCGGAGCTTCCTTGCACAAGAGCGTGTCCCCGCGGCCATGGACGCTCCTGCGCAAACGCACATGCCAGTGTAGAAGAGTTTTTGCACAAGAAGCTGCCAGTGCAGCCGCAGCCTTAGATTTTAGCTGCTCTTGTGGGTAAGATCTAAAGTGCAAATTGACCAGGGATCTGGGGCTGGTTCTTTGGGACGGGGAGGACCCGTTCGGGGTGGGAGAGCGGGTCCTATAACCCTTCACCTGCGTTAGGCCCGGGGCTGAGTGGCACAGGGAGAGCTGGGGGGTCCGAGGGGTTTTGCTCGTGAGGCTGCTGGCAGCTGGCGTGCTTGGCGCGACTGGCGTGTGGCCTGTTTGGAAGGTCTCCTGTCGGGGCTGTAGGGAGCCCTGGTTTGAGCAATTCGCCCTGAGCGGTGCCCAGACCCGGCCCGTTACCAGACCCTTCCGCCCGGCTGCCGTGGGGCTGGGGCCGGCGCAGCCTCTCACCTTGGGGCTGCCAGTCGGGTGCGGCCTGGGCAGCGGCGAAGGGAGGGGCCGAGCTCTCGTCCGGCTGCTGCCGCATCAGCTGCTGCCTCAGGGCGCTGTTCACCTGGACTCCGCGGAGCAGCTGCCGACGCAGGGCCCGCACCTCGGCCAGGAGGGGCTCCGGGCCGCCCTGCCCGTCTCCGCCACCGCCTGGCAACACAGAGCCGCTCCATCACCGGCCGCCAGCACGCTGCCCTGGGCTGGCCCCCTGCACCGCCAGCCCCCCGCACGGCCGGCCCCACACGCTGGCCCCCTGCACTGCCAGCCCCCCGCACGGCCGGCCCCACGGCTGGCCCCACACGCTGGCCCCCTGCACCGCCAGCCCCCCGCACGGCCGGCCCCACGGCTGGCCCCACACGCTGGCCCCCTGCACCGCCAGCCCCCCACACCACCAGCCCCACGGCTGTGAGGGCAGAGAGATGGGAGAGGGGAGGGGAGGAAGAGGCTGCCCAGGCCGGTGAGACATGGCAGGGGCAGGGGCAGGGTCACTAGCCAAACCCAGCCCAGCCCCCAGGAGGGTCACTGGGCGCATCGTAGCCCCCCCGCTCAGTCCTTGCAGCTCCTGGCCCGTGAGCCCCCCCAGCTGGCTGCAGCTTGAGGGGCTCCTGCCCATGTGCTCCAGTCCCCAGGACACCCCAGCTCTGTGGGAGCAGCACATCGGGGAGCACCCGCCCCACAAGTCTGACACCGCTGCGGCCCACGAGCCTGCCCTGGCCAAGCCCCAGCGTGGGGTCAGCTCGCAGTGCGCTGACCAGTAGGAGGCACTGCCCTGGCACAGACACTCCAGCCGGCTTCCAGTGCAGAGGGGGCGGCAGGGCCTGCAGCCTGGGGGGGGCAGCCCTGGGCCGTCTGGGCTGGGCAGCCGGCCGGAGGGGAGGCAGGTACCTGAGGGGGCCACGTGGGGGCAGCCAGAGAGGGTCTCGCGGACGCGGAGCTCGGTGCAGAGCGCCTGGCAGAGCCGCTGGGTCTCCTCGCACTGCTGCTCCAGCAGCGGCACCGCGCGCGCCAGCCTGTGGGCAGAGCCGGCAGGGTTAGAGGGGCACGGCCGCTGCCAGCCGCCTGCCCGGCCGCCTCCCCGCGCCGCCCCGGCCGCCTCCCCGCACCGCCGCCTCCCCGCGCCGCCCCGGCCGCCTCCCTGCTCTACCCCGGCCACCTCCCCATGCCGCCCTGGCCATCTCCCACGCCGCCGCCTCCCCTGTGTGACCCGGCCATGCCCAGCTCAGGGCTCTGTGGGCAGGCGACAGGCTCAGGCCACACACCCCGCCCGGCATCCCTGCCCCACCTCTGATTGCTCCGCTCCAGGGCCAGACGCTCCTTCTGCAGCCGCCGCTCGCTCTGCCGCTGCACTGCCAGCTCCTCGGCCAGCGCCCGCGTCTCCGTCTCGGCCTCCCGCAGCCGCTCCAGCTCTGGGGGGGAGCCCCGTTACCCGCTGTCCCCCCGCCGAAACGGCGCTGCCCTTGTGCTGTAGTGGGTGCTGGCCCTGAGCGCACTGCCCATGTGCAGCCCCCCTACCCCTGCAGAGGGACCCCCCGGTGTGTGTAGCCCCCCCATCCCTACATAGGGGCCCCCCGGCGTGTGTAGCCCCCCCATCCCTACAGAGGTTCCCCCCAGGGCGTGTGCAGCCCCCCCATCCCTACATAGGGGCCCAAGGCGTGTGTAGCCCCCCCATCCCTACAGAGGGGCCCCCCGGCGTGTGTAGCCCCCCATCCCTACATAGGGGCCCCCCGGCGTGTGTAGCCCCCCCATCCCTACAGAGGGACCCCCCGGTGTGTGTAGCCCCCCCATCCCTACAGAGGGACCCCCCGGCGTGTGTAGCCCCCCCACCCCTACAGAGGGGCCCAGGGCGTGTGCAGCCCCCCCACCCCTGCAGAGGGGCCCAGGGCGTGTGTAGCCCCCCCCACCCCTGCAGAGGGACTCCCCGGAGTGTGCAGCCCCCCCACCCCTGCAGAAGGCTCCCCCAATGTGTGCAGCCCCCCCACCCCTGCAGAGGGGCCCCCCGGCGTGTGCAGCCCCCCCATCCCTACAGAGGGGCCCCCCCAGCGTGTGCAGCCCCCCCACCCCTGCAGAGGGGCCCAGGGCGTGTGCAGCCCCCCTACCCCTGCAGAAGTGAGCGAGTTGGAGCTGCAGTCCCTGGTTTTCCTCCCGCAGGGCTTGTGTCTCGCTGCTCAGCAGGGGCGCAGCCTCCAGCCCCGGCACGTAAATGCTGGTGGGAGACCCTGGAACAGGAGCAGCGTTGAGGCAAAGCTGCCAACGCTCCCCTGGGTGCCCCCCCCCCCCCCGGCCACCCCTACCCACACGGAGCCCGCGCTGGGAGTGGGGAGAGGCCAGAGCAGCCGTGGAGACGAGCCAGGTCAGGCCCAGGATCAGGCCCTGGGCGGGGGGGGGAGGGCGCGGAGCCCCTGGTACCCCGGGCAGCGACACCAGCCAGGCAGCCTGGCACAGACCGAGGGCGCCCGGGCTGCTCGGCTCCCCCTCCGCTGGCGTGTGGGTCAGGGCTGCTGGGTCCCCGTCCGGCCCCCGGCGAGCGGCCCGCCCGTACCGGTGGCCCTGGCGGGCGTGGCCAGGCGGCTCTCCAGCTGCTGCCGCAGGCGGTCGTTGGTGCAGATGGACTCCTCCAGGCGCTGGCGCAGGCTGCGGATCTCCGCCAGGTGTCCCTCCAGCAAGTCAGCGCCTGCGCCGCCGGCGACAGAGAGCTGGGCAGGGAACCAGGGACGCTCCCTGCCCCCTGCCCCCTGCCCCCTGCCCTGCCACGGCCACCCCCGCGGGGGCCTGCCCATCCCTCCCCTGCCCCCTGCCCAGTGCCCTGCCACGGCCACCCCCACGGGGCCTGCACATCCCTCCCCTGCCCCCTGCCCTGCCACGGCCACCCCCCGCGGGGCCCTGCCCATCCCTCCCCTGCCCCCCGCACGGCTCTTACCTGTCAGCGTGGGGCTGGCCGGACCCCTGGGGGGCCCCGTGTGGGGCTGAGCCCAGCCGGGGCCGAGGGCAGCTCCGGCTCTCCTGTCCAGCGGGGCAGCGCTGTGCAGCGGGCGCAGCTGCGGCGCGTGGAGACAGCGGGCGGAGGCGCCGGCTGCCCCGAAGTCACTGGGCAGGGACGCTGGTTTGACGGGCGACGCGGCGAGGGGCCCGCCTAGGCAGACGTGGGCAGAGATGGGTCCGGGGCCCGGGGAGGGGGCAGGATCCGTCCCCGTCTCCAGCCCTGGCCTGGCCCCCAGGTCCTGCCCACACAGCACCCCAGGAGCCACCCCCATGAGAGCAGGGCCCGGGACCCCCTTCTCCTGCTGGCCAGGGGCAGGCCCAACCGCCCAGAGAGCGCCCGCTGCTGGGAACGCCAGCCCTGGCCCCGGCCCCCTGTGCCCTGCTCCGGAGCCCCCCGCAATGGCTCTGTGCCCAGGACGGCCCCAAAACGCAGGCACCGGAGGGCAGCACCCACGTCTGCCAGGCTAGGGAGACAAGAGCCCCTACTACAAAGCACGCGCAGGAGCACCCCGGGGCACGGGCCACACACACACACACACGAGCACCCCAGGGCACGGGCGCGCACACACACACACACACACACACACGAGCACCCCAGGGCACGGGCGCACACACACACACACACACACACACACACACGCACGAGCACCCCAGGGCACGGGCGCGCGCACACACACACACACACACACGCACGAGCACCCCAGGGCACGGGCGCGCACACACACACACACACACACACACACACACACGAGCACCCCAGGGCACGGGCGCACACACACACACACACACGAGCACCCCGGGGCACGGGCGCGCACACACACACACACACACACAAGCACCCCAGGGCACGGGCGCGCACACACACACACACACACACACACACGAGCACCCCAGGGCACGGGCGCACACACACACACACGCACGAGCACCCCAGGGCACGGGCGCGCACACACACACACACACACACACACACGAGCACCCCAGGGCACGGGCGCACACACACACACACACACAAGCACCCCAGGGCACGGGCGCACACACACACACACGCACGAGCACCCCAGGGCACGGGCGCGCACACACACACACACACACACACACGCACGAGCACCCCAGGGCACGGGCGCACACACACACACACACACACGAGCACCCCAGGGCACGGGCGCACACACACACACACACACACACACACACACACACGCACGAGCACCCCAGGGCACGGGCGCACACACACACACACACGCACATGCACGAGCACCCCAGGGCACGGACGCACACACACGCACACGAGCACCCCAGGGCACAGGCACACACACACACACACACACACACACACGCACGAGCACCCCAGGGCACGGGGGCGCACACACACACGCACACGAGCACCCCAGGGCACGGGTGCGCACACACACAGAAGCACACGCATGAGCCCCCCCAGGGCACGGGCGCAAACACACACACACATGCACGAGCACCCCAGGGCACGGGGGCGCACACACACACACGCACACGAGCACCCCAGGGCACGGGCACGCACAGGCATACGCACACGCACGAGCACCCCAGGGCACGGGCGCACACACACACACGCACACGAGCACCCCAGGGCACGGGCGCGCACACGCACACGCACGAGCACCCCAGGGCACGGGCGCGTACACACACACACACACACACACACAAACGAGCACCCCGGGCCACGGGCGCGCACACACACAGAAGCACACGCACGAGCACCCCAGGGCACGGGCGCGCACACACACACACGCACACGAGCACCCCAGGGCACGGGCACGCACACACACACACACACACACGAGCACCCCAGGGCACGGGCGCACACACACACACACACGCACGAGCACCCCAGGGCACGGGCGCACACACACACACACACACGAGCACCCCAGGGCATGGGCGCGCACACACACACACACACATACACACGCACATACACGAGCACCCCAGGGCACGGGCGCACACACACAAGGACCCCAGAGCACGGGCACACACACACACGCACACGAGCACCCCAGAGCACAGGCACACACGCACACATGCACACGCACACGTGCACCGCAGGGCACGGGCGCACACACGCACACGAGCACCCCAGAGCACGAGCGCACACACACACACACACACACATGCACGAGCACCCCAGGGCACGGGCGCACACACACACACACACACACACACACACACACACGAGCACCCCAGGGCATGGGCGCGCACTCACACACACACACACGAGCACCCCAGGGCACGGGCGCACACACACACACAAGCACCCCAGGGCACGGGCGCACACACACACACACACACGCACGAGCACCCAAGGGCACGGGCGCACACACACACGCACACGCTCACACACACACACAAGCACTCCAGGGCACGGGCGCACACACACACACACACACACACGCACACGAGCACCCCAGAGCACAGGCGCACGCACACACGCACACGCACGAGCACCCCAGGGCACGGGCGCACACACACACACGCACACGCACACGCACGAGCACCCCAGGGCACGGGCACACGCGCGCGCACACACACACACACACACACACACACGCATGAGCACTCCAGGGCACGGGCGCACACACACACACACACGCACACGAGCACCCCAGAGCACAGGCGCACGCACACACGCACACGCACAAGCACCCCAGGGCACGGGCGCACACACACACATGCACACGCACACGCACGAGCACCCCAGGGCACGGGCGCGAGCGCGCGCACACACACACACAGGCACACGCACGAGCACCCCAGGGCACGGGCGCACGCACACACACACACACACACACGCACGCACACACCCACACGCACGAGCACCCCAGGGCACGGGCGCGCGCGCACACACACACATACACACACACGCACACACACACACACGCACACGCACGAGCACCCCAGGGCACGGGCACACGCGCGCACACACACACACAGACACACGCACGAGCACCCCAGGGCACGGGCGCACGCACACACACGCACACACACACACACACACACGAGCACCCCAGGGCACGGGCGCACACACACACACGCACATACACACACACGCACACGCACGCACACGCACGAGCACCCCAGGGCACGGGCGCACACACACGCACACACACACACACGCACACACACACACGAGCACCCCAGGGCACGGGTGCACACACACACACGCGCACATGCACACGAGCACCCCAGGGCACGGGTGCACACACACACGCACGTGCACCCCAGGGCACGGGCGCACACATACACACGCACACACACACACGCACGCACACACACACACACACGAGCACCCCAGAGCACGGGTGCACACAGAAACACACACACACGCACGCACATGCACACGAGCACCCCAGAGCACGGGCGCACACACAAACGCACGAGCACCCCAGGGCACGGGCGCACACACACACGCACGAGCACCCCAGGGCACAGGCGCGCACACACACACACGCACGAGCACCCCAGAGCACGGGCGCACACACACACGCACACGCAAATGCACAAGGACCCCAGGGCATGGGCGCACACACACAAACACGCACACACACGAGCACCCCAGGGCACGGGCGCGCACACACACACACACACACACACACACGCGCGCACCCCAGGGCACGGGCGCACGCACACACACACACACACACACACACGCACGAGCACCCCAGGGCACAGGCGCACGCACACACACGCGCGCGCGCACACACACACGCACGAGCACCCCAGGGCACGGGCGCACACACACACGCACATACACACACACACGCACACACACACGCATGAGCACCCCAGGGCACGGGCGCACACACACACGCACACGCACGAGCACCCCAGGGCACGGGTGCACGCGAGCACACACACACACACAGACGCACACGCACGAGCACCTCAGGGCACGGGCGCGCACACACACAAGCACCCCACGGCACGGGCACACACAAACACACACACGCACACGCACGAGCACCCCAGGGCACAGGAGCACACACACACACACGAGCACCTCAGGGCACGGGCGCACAGACACACACACATACACACACACGCACGAGCACCCCAGGGCACGGGCGCACACGCGCGCACACACACACACACACGCACGATCACCCCAGGGCACGGGCGCACACACGCGAGCACACACACACACGCAGACGCACACGCGCGCACCCCAGGGCACGGGCGCACGCACACACACACACACACACACACACAGGCACGAGCACCCCAGGGCACAGGCGCACGCACACACACACGCGCGCGCACACACACACGCACGAGCACCCCAGGGCACGGGCGCACACACACACGCACACACACACGCATGAGCACCCCAGGGCACGGGCGCACACACACACACGCACATACACACACACGCACACACACACACACATGCACGAGCACCCCAGGGCACGGACGCACACACACGCACACACACACACACACACACATGCACACACACACACACGAGCACCCCAGGGCACGGGTGCGCACATGCACACGAGCACCCCAGGGCACGGGTGCACACACACACGCACGAGCACCCCAGGGCACGGGCGCACGCACAAACACACGCACACACACGCACGCACACGCACGAGCACCCCAGGGCACGGGCGCACGCACAAACACACGCACACACACGCACACACACGCACGAGCACCCCAGGGCACGGGCGCACACACACACGCACACGCACGAGCACCCCAGGACATGGGCGCACACACACACTCACGCACACACACACTCGCACACACACACACACATGCACACACACACACACACACACGAGCACCCCAGGGCACAGGCGCGCACACACACACACACGAGCACCCCAGGGCACGGGCGCACACACACACACACACATACACACACAGGCACGAGCACCCCAGGGCACGGGCGCACACGCGCGCACACACACACACACACGAACGATCACCCCAGGGCACGGGCGCACACACGCGCGCACACACACACACACACGCACACACACGAGCACCCCAGGGCACAGGTGCACACACGCACACGCACACACACGCACACACACACACACACACGCACACACACAGACACACGAGCACCCCAGGGCACGGGTAAACACACACACATACACTCACGCACACGCACACGAGCACCCCAGGGCACGGGGGCACACACACACACACGCACTAGCACCCCAGGGCACGGGCGCACACACACATGCACACGCATACGAGAACCCCAGGGCACGGGCGCGCACAGACACACACACACACACACACACACGCACACGAGCACCGCAGGGCACGGGCGCACACAAACATGCACACGCATACGAGAACCCCAGGGCATGGGCGCGCACACACACACACACACACGAGCACCCCAGGGCACGGGCGCACACACACACACAAGCACCCCAGGGCACGGGCGCACACACACACACACACACGCACGAGCACCCAAGGGCACGGGCGCACACACACACGCACACGCTCACACACACACACAAGCACTCCAGGGCACGGGCGCACACACACACACACACACACACGCACACGAGCACCCCAGAGCACAGGCGCACGCACACACGCACACGCACGAGCACCCCAGGGCACGGGCGCACACACACACACGCACACGCACACGCACGAGCACCCCAGGGCACGGGCACACGCGCGCGCACACACACACACACACACACACGCATGAGCACTCCAGGGCACGGGCGCACACACACACACACACGCACACGAGCACCCCAGAGCACAGGCGCACGCACACACGCACACGCACAAGCACCCCAGGGCACGGGCGCACACACACACATGCACACGCACACGCACGAGCACCCCAGGGCACGGGCGCGAGCGCGCGCACACACACACACAGGCACAC